>NC_044038.1:97961750-98319757 GCF_901765095.1 Microcaecilia unicolor
CTTTCGAATTTTGTCTTTCCGAAAATGAGTCTAGCTGCCGTGTTGTGCGTGGTCTGGAGTTTCCTTAAGATCTGTTCTTTGCATCCTGCATATATGGCGTTACAGTAGTCAACATGTGATAGTGCCATTGTTTGAATTATGTTACGGAAAGTTTCCCTTGGGAAGAATTGTTTGATCCATTTGAGTTTCCATATTGCATGGAACATTTTCTTCGTGGTGGCAGAGGCTTGGCTCTCCAGGGTTAGGTTGGTGTCAATAGTAATTCCAAAGATCTTCAGTTTGTCCGATATTGGGAGAGTATGTTCCGGGGTTTTTATGGATGAAGGGAGGTTTGTTTTGTGGTGAGAAGAGAGAATAAAGCAGTGAGTTTTTTTCCTTGTTGAGTTTGAGTTTGAATGCTGATGCCCAGGCATCCATTAAGCTTAAACTAGTCTTTATTGCAACAGTGATTTCTATTGGATTAGAGTTGAACATTGTAAGTAGTATATACTATGCCATACTTTGGGGCTCATTTTCAAAGCACTTAGACATACAAAGTTCCATAGGTTCCTATGTAGCTTTGTAAGTCTAAGTGCTTTCAAAATACGTCTCTTTGAATTGTTGTTTCAATTTTTTTACTGCTGTAATTGCCTATTGCTCAACTAAGTAGTATACTATTCCATACTTTGTGTGGTTATTTGAATATTTTCACTGCTGTAATTGCTTATTGCTCATGCTTGATCTATTCTTACTGTATACCGCCTTGAGTGAATTCCTTCAAAAAGGTGGTAAATAAATCCTAATAAAAAATAAATAAATATGGGTTTCTCTAGCATTTAGCTCACGCTTATTTTAGGCATGAGCTAAACACTCTAGCGCCCATAGTATTTTATAAATAATTATATAAAGTTTAAACTGAGTTTCGGCTATAATAGGAAGCCAGTGTAAATTAATATTAAAAAAAAAAAGAAATTTTCTCAAATTTTGGAATTGCATATATCAGCCAAACAGCAGTATTTTGAACTGTTTGAATCCTTTTAAAAAGTGATTTTGAGCAGTTCATGTAGATATTACAGTAATTAATCTTAGAAAGTATGAGAACATTGACTAACAAATGGAAAATAGATGATTCAAAGAACTTCCTGATAACTCTCAATTTCCGGAGTATCAGGCAAGAATTTTTTATAAGGCGATTAGCCTGATCTTTCATAGTAAGTAAAAGCTGAGTACCCATACCCCCAAGACACAGGTTGAAGACTCAAGTTTATATTTAATCCCATCAATCAACAATATTGAGTTGTATGAGATGTTATAGAAATTTGGTGTTGTCTTTATTTAATTTTAATCTTTGGGGAAAAAATCCAGTTCTCCACTATGGATAGGCACTGTTTTAAATCTGCTAAAAATAAAAATCAGTACCATTAGCTGAAAAGGAAGTACAACTGTGATGTGATATATTGGCATAGATATCACAGTTCAGAAACAAAAACATCAGATCAGTTTTTCATCACAGTTCAGAAACAAAAACATCAGATCAGTTTTTCAGAGATCTGGTCTTTAATCTCCCCTGTTTCTTTCTACAGAAAAGATTTTTTAAGCTGTGGACTGCTGGAATGTTGATCACCAAGCAGTTACCCGGTAATATAAGCAGATAAAATGGAGAAGTATTTCCAAAGCCATTGAACTGAATTCTTTCTCAACTTGTTTCATGTGGAGGGGCATTTTTGATATGACATCCAAGTCCAATTGTAGACATTTTGCTGAAAATGTCTAAAATTCATATCTAGAACGTAGCAATTTTTGAACCAGAAAAGCATCTATATTTTTGTTTCAAAAATTATTTTCTGTATGTTTTTGTGCTCAGTACATATTTCTTTAGGTACCATTAAAAAAAAAAAGTACTGGAGAAAAGCGCAGAAAAAGGAAGCCATAGGGATGGCTGTGTGGCCATTTCTAGTAAATTGGCCACACAGACATCCCAGCAGAGCAGACGGGCAGCCTAGTGGTCAGTGCAGTGGATTTCACATAAAGAGACACCATTATTTTGTATTGTGAGCCCTTCAGAAACATCTAAAAATGTACTGTAAGTGTACACCACTACAAAAGCCCTCAGGTCTGCAGGTGTCTCCTATTTTTAGGTACAGTTGGTATTTTTTGTGAATTTTGGAAGGCTTACAATTTCCACCACAAGTGTATTAGTTAGAGTGGGATATGGACCTGGATCCCTGTCTCTGTAGTCCACTACACTGACCACTAGCCTACTCCTGGGACCAGCATGCTGCTGTAATAGGAATGGCCATAATATGTGAAGCTATCAGAGCCTGGTATGGGGAATTCAATGGGGATGGCCTGAAAACCCCAAATGGCTGGATGTGCCCCAAGGACTGGGTTGAAAACCTCTGCCCCATCTTTATTTTGTTCCATTATCCTTTAAAAATGGTTTGATTCTGGGCCTACCCCAAACGCGCTCCCAACATCCCCCCCTTGCAATTTAGACTAACTGCGGAGAAAACCGTCTGAAATCTGAGTTTTCAAAATCGCAACCTAGGACATTTTCCCATGAAAAAATGTCCATCTGCTGCTTTGTGCCGCTCTTGAAACGTTTTTCTCCTTTGAAAACGAGCGCCTTAGTATTAGTACTCATCAGAAATTACCCTTATATATATTCTTTTATCAATATATTTTTAGAAGAGAGTTACAAAAACGTGTTGATAATGAAATCTCTAGGTTATACAACAGGGTTTAATGTGTGAGGCCACAATTTGCAATACCATTTCCATGTGAAATACTACCAGAGTGCAGAGCAGTCTCCAGCAGGGCTGTGGAGTTGATACATCAAACCTCTGTTTTTCTACTGTCAGACTCTGTGTGTGTGTGTGTGTGTGTGTGTGTGTGTGTGTGTGTGTGTGTGTGTATGTATGTATGTATGTATGTATATATATATATATATATGTGTGTGTGTGTGTGTGTGAGCGCGCGCACAAACCAAGAAGTGCAGTGGAGGAGTGGCCTAGTGGTTAGGGTGGTGGACTTTGGTCCTGAGGAACTGAGTTCGATTCCCACTTCAGGCACAGGCAGCTCCTTGTGATTCTGGGCAAGTCACTTAACCCTCCATTGCCAAGCCGCATTGAGCCTACTACTACTACTTAGCATTTCTATAGCGCTACTAGGGTTACGCAGAGCCTGCCATGAGTGGAAAAGCGCGGGGTACAAATGTAACTAAAATAAAATATATATGTATATATAATGTAAATTTTAGTTTTTATTTTGAACCTGTCTGAGTCAGTATGGTATTACTTACTCCACCCAAAATTGCTTCCGACTCTGACTATAGTGCTGGTCTCCAGTATTTTGAATATTGTGCAAACCAACAAATTGTGAACTGAAGTAAAGGCCTGGTTGAGCAAGTACAACTGGGGATCTCTCAGTTCCTTTTCTTTGCAAATAGGGTAGAAGGGTGTAAAGGAGGGAGCCGCAGAGACGCAAGGATGTTGTATATAGGCCCAGGCAGGGTGTGGTTTTTTAATATTGATGCCAAGGGGGGGTTTTTAGCACAGGGTGGTTCTGGTATTCACTTCTGCTCTAATTTGAAAATATAAAAACAAAATGGAAACAAGCAATTTGTGCTTCTTAAGTTTTCAATATGAAATAAGAGGGAATATAATTCTCCACAGCATTTGTTTTAATTTTATAGGTAATCAATAGACATAAAACAAAATAAAACATGGAAAAGAAAATAAGATGATACCTTTTTTATTGGACATAACAATACATTTCTTGATTAGCTTTTGAAGGTTGCCCTTCTTCGTCAGATCAGAAGTAAGCAAATGTGGTGTCAGGTCTCAAGGAGGAGTCTGGAATCGTGAGCCCCTTGGGCTGCTGACGGGGAGCGGCAGCAGCAGGCAAAACCCCACCAACCAGGACTGGACAGGATACAGGAACTAGCGTGACTGGAACAATACTTCACCTGCGCCTGAGTGCCGTTCCCTAGGGGTTGGGCCCCTAGGTGCAGGTAGTCGGCAGGACTTACTGGACGGAGTGGATCAAGACAACCTTGACTAGACAGGGTACAGAATACAGGGTCTCAAACAGGCAGTACACAAACACAAGCTTGGCTAGAACAGGGTACAGGGTCTCAAACAGGCAAGAAATACAGACTAAGGACACTAAGAAACAAGGCTAAATAAGACAAGGCAGAAGTGCACTAAGTGCAAACACCAACCTGGACCTTTGGCGTTGCAAAGGCCAAACAGAAAGTTTCCAAGTGGCTAAGAAGCCGACCAGCAGCTGAGGCTCAGCTGCAGCAATCTCTAGGCAGCTAAGGGTGAGGCTAACTGCCAAACTTCCAGTCAAGACTGGAGGGCTAAAATATCTGGACCAGACCGAAAAGAGAGTCTGGAAGGTCTATGGCAGCTACCGGTTCTGGCCACCAGAGGGCGAGAGGAGCACAAACCAAGAAAAAGTCACAGTTGTGGCATGTGGTAGATGACATTACATAGTAACATAGTAGATGACGGCAGAAAAAGACCTGCACGGTCCATCCAGTCTGCTCAACAAGATAACTCATATTTGCTGCTTTTTGTGTATACCCTACTTTGATTTGTACCTGTGCTCTTCAGGGCACAGACCGTATAAGTCTGCCCCACCTCCCAACCACCGGCTCTGGCACAGGCACAGACCGTATAAGTCTGCCCAGCACTATCCTCACCTCCCAACCACCAGCCCTGCCTCCCAACCACTGGCTCTGGCACAGACCGTACAAGTCTGTCCAGCACTATCCCCGCCTCCCAACCACCAGTCCCGCTTCCCACCACCGGCTCTGGCACAGACCGTATAAGTCTGCCCAGCCCTATCCCCGCCTCCCAGCCACCAGCCCCGCCTCCCGATCTTGACTAAGCTCCTGAGGATCCATTCCTTCGGCACAGGATTCCTTTATGCTTATCCCACGCATGTTTGAATTCCATTACCGTTTTCATTTCCACCACCTCCCGCGGGATGGCATTCCAAGCATCCACTACTCTCTCCGTGAAAAAATACTTCCTGACATTTTTCTTGAGTCTGCCCCCCTTCAATCTCATTTCATGTCCTCTCGTTCTACCACCTTCCCATCTCCGGAAAAGGTTCGTTTGCGGATTAATACCTTTCAAATATTTGAACGTCTGTATCATATCACCCCTGTTTCTCATTTCCTCCAGAGTATACATGTTTAGTTCAGCAAGTCTTTCCTCATACGTCTTGTAACGCAAATCCCATACCATTCTCGTAGCTTTTCTTTGCACCGCTTCAATTCTTTTTACATCCTTAACAAGATACGGCCTCCAAAACTGAACACAATACTCCAGGTGGGGCCTCACCAACGACTTATACAGGGGCATCAACACCCCCTTTCTTCTGCTGGTCACACCTCTCTTTATACAGCCTAACAACCTTCTAGCTACGGCCACCGCCTTGTCACACTGTTTCGTCGCCTTCAAATCCTCAGATACTATCACCCCAAGATCCCTCTCTCCGCCCGTACCTATCAGACTCTCCCCGCCTAACACATACATCTCCCGTGGATTTCTACTTCCTAAGTGCATCACTTTGCATTTCTTCGCATTGAATTTTAATTGCCAAACCTTAGACCATTCTTCTAGCTTCCGTAGGTCCTTTTTCATGTTTTCCACTCCCTCCGGGGTGTCCACTCTGTTACAGATCTTAGTATCATCCGCAAATAGGCAAACTTTACCTTCTAACCCTTCGGCAATGTCACTCACAAATATATTGAACAGAATCGGCCCCAGCACCGATCCTTGAGGCACTCCACTACTCACCTTTCCCTCCGAGCGAATTCCATTCACCACCACCCTCTGGCGTCTGTCCGTCAACCAGTTCCTAATCAAGTTCACCACTTCGGGTCCTATCTTCAGCCCATCCAGTTTATTTAAGAGCCTCCTGTGGGGAACCGTGTCAAAAGCTTTGCTGAAATCTAAGTAGATTACGTCCATAGCTCGTCCCTGATTCAATTCTCCTGTCACCCAATCAAAGAACTCAATGAGGTTCGTTTGGCACGATTTCCCTTTGGTAAACCCATGTTGTCTCGGATCTTGCAACTTATTGGCTTCCAGGAAATTCACTATCCTTTCCTTCAGCATCGCTTCCATTACTTTTCCAATAACCGAAGTGAGGCTTACCGGCCTGTACTTTCCAGCTTCTTCCCTATCACCACTTTTGTGAAGAGGGACCGCCTCCGCCGTTCTCCAGTCCCTCGGAACCTCTCCCGTCTCCAAGGATTTATTAAACAAATCTTTAAGAGGACCCGCCAGAACCTCTCTGAGCTCCCTCAATATCCTAGGGTGGATCCCATCCGGTCCCATGGCTTTGTCCACCTTTAGCTTTCCAAGTTGTTCATACACACTCTCTTCCGTGAACGGTGCTCTATCCACTTCAATCTCATTTGTACTTTTTGCAGTCCATCGCGGTCCTTCTCCAGGATTTTCTTCTGTGAAAACAGAACAGAAGTATCTATTTAGCAAATTTGCTTTTTCTTCATCATTATCCGCATAGCGGTTCGCAGTATCTTTTAGTCTCACAATTCCCTTTTTAGTCATTCTCTTTTCACTAATATACCTGAAGAAAATTTTGCCACCCCTCCTTACATTTCTAGCCATTTGTTCTTCCGTTTGCGCTTTCGCCAGACGTATCTCTCTCTTGGCTTCTTTCAGTTTCATCCGGTATTCCTCCTCGTGTCCCTTTTCTTGAGTTTTTTTGTATTTCTGGAATGCCAACTCTTTAGCCTTTATTTTCTCTTGCTTGGAGAACCATATCGGTTTCCTTTTTCTCTTGCTTTTATTTACTTTCCTTACATAAAGGTTCGTGGCCCTATTTATAGCTTCTTTCAGCCTGGACCACTGTCCTTCCACTTCTTGTATTTCCTCCCATCCCATCAGTTCCTTCCTCAGGTATTCCCCCATTTTACTAAAGTCAGCATGTTTGAAATCCAGGACTTTGTTTTGAGTGGCCACCGTCCTCTTCAGCCGTCATATCAAACCAAACCGTTTGGTCACTGCTGCCCAGGTGGGCACCCACTCGGACATTTGACACATTATCCCCATTTGTGAGTACCAGATCTAGTGTCGCTCCCTCCCTCGTGGGTTCTGACACCATTTGTCTGAGCAAAGCACTTTGAAAAGCATCCACGATCTCTCTACTTCTTTCCGATTCCGCAGACGGAACCGTCCAATCTACATCCGGCAGATTGAAATCTCCCAATAACAGCACCTCTCTTTTCTTCCCCAACTTTTGAATATCAGTGATCAGATCTTTATCTAGGTCCTCCATTTGTGTCGGAGGTCTGTAGACAAACACCCACATGGACAGATGTTCTATCCTCTCTTTTTAAGGTGATCCATATCGCTTCTTCCTTTCCCCAGTTCCCTGTCATTTCAGTCGCTGTGATATCATTTCTCACATACAGAGCTACTCCTCCACCTTTACGCCCCTCTCTATCCTTCCTAAAAAGATTATAGCCTGGTATGTTTGCATCCCATTCATGGGAACCATTGAGCCATGTCTCTGTGATTGCAACTATGTCCAAGTCTGCCTCCAAGATTTGGGCATGAAGGTCATGAACTTTATTGCTTAGACTGCGAACATTTGTGGTCATCACTTTCCATCTACATTTCCAAGTATGTGTTTTGGTTTTAGTAATTTGGGGGTGTCTTTTCTCTTTGGGTACCTTCATATCTTTTTGTTCCACCTTCTTTGCTTTTTCTTTCTCTTCCGCCTCAGTTTTATTTTCAGGAGCATCACAGTGCTGTAGTGGAGCAAAAGAATTCTGTAGGGGCAAAACTTGTGAGGGCGGATGCTTCTGTATCACATAACGAAGCCTGCCTGAGCCTACTGTGAACCATCTATTCTTAGGTGGTGGTATCCTTTGAGGCAGTGGTGAGAATTTGGTATGATTCTGTGCAGTAAGTGAAACATCAAAGCCTAACAGTGATAGTCTACCAGGGTGGAGTTGGATAGGAGATATGCATGGGAACATCAAAGCATTTCAGTGATAGTCTAACAGGATGGGGGTGGATAGGTTAGAGGAGGGTGACAAACAGCAATACAACTTTATGGTTTATAATGGGCTAGAAAACCCAGATCCTTGTTAAGTCCTGTCTGTTGGGTGTCAAAATATTCAATCATTCTGACTTCAAGGTCTTACGTTCCTGTATTGTTTTAAAGTTACCTTTCAGGATTCTTACTATGAAATCACTGGTACAGTGGTCTGGTTTTGTAAAGTGCTGCCCCACAGGGGTGGAATCCTGGCTGGCACTGGCATTCTTCATGTAATGTCTATGTAAATTAAATTTTGTCTTTAGCATCTGGCTTGTTTCTCCAATAAAGCATCCTTTTGTTACATTTTTTTTTTACACTGAATGATGTATACCACATTGAAAGATGAGCATGTAAAAGATTCCTTTATGTTGAATATTTTCCTTTGTGAATGACTGTGGGGTCCTGTGAAATGTTTTGGCACAGCTTGCAGCTGAATATATTGCAAGGATGTGTGCCATTCTCTTCTTTTCTGTGTTGGGAGCTTACTTCTGATTAGCTTGTGTGTTAAGTTGGGTGGCTGTCGGAAAGCAAGCACTGGTGGGGATGGGAATATCTCTTTCAGTAATTCATCCTCCTGGAGTAGAGGCTGAAGATCTTTTATGATTTTTCTTAATTCCATATCATCATGCTGATCAATCCATAGACTGGTAGACTGGTGGGTTGTGTCCATCTACCAGCAGGTGGAGATAGAGAGCAATCCTTTTGCCTCCCTATATGTGGTCATGTGCTGCCGGAAACTCCTCAGTATGTTCTCTATCTCAGCAGGTGGTGGTCACACACAGCAGCAGCTCTGGCTAGGTCTCCAAGCCTAATCTTTAGGTTTTGTTGAGTACCTGGGGTTGAGGGCTCTTCTTAAGCAAGTGCAAACCTGGTGGTGCCAGGTCCCTTCTTTTCTTCCCCCTCCCGCTGGCTCAGTTAAAAAAAAAAAAAAAAAATTTGGACGTCCTGTATGGGCGTTTATTTCAACGTTTATATCAGCGTTTATTGCAGCTGCTCACTGGGACACCAGTTTGTTACAGCTCGGAGCGAGAAGCAGGTAATTTTTACCTTTTGTAGCGGGCAGGGGGTTCCCCGATCGGTCTCCACATGGCCTATGGCGTTGGAGGGCGAGGGCACGAAGAATCGCTCCCCGGATCGCGTGTGCGCGTCTAGTGGGGATGCGGGGCTTTCAAAACCTGAATCGCCTTTTTTGGGCGTCAGTTTGGAGGCCGGTCAGTGTCCCGGTTCTTCCTCAGGTGCGGCGGTTTTTCCCGCCATAAACGCCCATCTCCCCCCCCCCCCCCACCCCCCCATTTTGGCCGGCCACTCTGCTCAGTCGGCTTCTTCTTGGGCCGCCCTCGAGGTGGGAGACGTTAATGCTATGGTCGCCCTTTGAGTCGGGCGACGACAAGAAAGCGGCCAAAGTTAAGCGCCGTTCTTCCCGCACGGCTTCTCGGAGTTTCGTGCCGGACGCCATTTTGGATGCGCAGCATGTTTCTCCCCCACTCTTGCAAGCGCCGGTTGAGGGTGCGTCTAGGGCCGTGGCCCAGGCTGCAGAAGTGCACAGTCTGGGGGGTTTTTCCCCTGAGTTCATTTTGCTGCTGCATCAGGCTTTCCTTATGCAAACGCTGTCCCTGCTCCCTTGTCCGATAAAGGGGTTGAGGCCTCCGGAAGCAAACACCCTCGGGTGGATTTCCAGGCCCTGGAGGACTCTCTCCTCTGATGTAAATGAGGGCAGCGTATCTGAGTTATCCCAATGGTCCTTTGGGGATTCCTTGGAGGAGACGGATTCCCGCTCGGATGGAGCGGATGACCCCTCTGCAGCGCGGATCTTTCGCTCAGAGGAATTGCCCAACCTGTTAGTGCAGGCCATGAGCATTTTGAAGATTTCCTCTCCGGAGGACGTCTCTCCCTCAGCCTCTGCTGGCTCTGCCATTATGCTGGGGACGCAGCACCCGCCTAGAACCTTCCACGTGCATGAGGCTGTGCACACTTTGATTTCAGCTCAATGGGATGTCCCAGAAGCGAGCCTGAAAGTGGATAGGGCTATGTCCCACCTCTATCCTCTGCCTGAAGGTGAACGGGAGGCCTTTCTTTGGCCTACCGTGGATTCTTTAATCACTGCGCTGACTAAGAAAACGGCGTTGCCGGTGGAAGGTGGCACGGCCCTAAAGGACGCCCAAGACAGAAGATTGGAGGCGGCTTTAAGGTCGTCCGAGGCTGCTGCTTTAAGTTTGCAGGCCTCAGTTTGCGGCTCCTATGTGGCCAGGGCGTGCCTGACGATTGTGCAGCGGGCTTCCCCCTCGGATCCTTCCTTGAGGGCTGATTGGCCACCCTGGAATCGGGCTTGGCCTATTTGGCAGACTTGCTGTATGATGTCTTGAGAGCCTCGGCTAAAGGTATGGCTCAGACAGTCTCTGCACGACGTTGGCTTTGGCTGAAGCATTGGTCTGCTGACCACGCCTCTAAGTCTCGCCTGGCTAAGTTGCCTTTTAAAGGCAAGCTGCTCTTTGGGGTCGAGCTGGACAAAATTGTGACCGATTTCGGCACGTCTAAGGGGCAAGAGGTTACCAGAGGTCAGGGCTCGGGCCAGTGGTGCCCGCCCCGGTTCCTCCAAAGGACGGTTTCAGGAAGCCCGTCGGTATCGCCCTGGCAAGTCGGGCTCCTCTGCCCCCTCTTCCTTCAAGAGGAACTTCTCCCCCAAGCAACATTCCTTTCGCAGAGACCGCCATCCCGGAGGTGCATCCTCCGGTCCTCCCCCAGGGTCTCGTACCCAATGACGGGGCCCTGGTCCATGGCCCAGAGCAGATTGGAGGACGCCTGTCCTCGTTTCTGGGCGAGTGGGCCAGAGGAACTTCAGACGCTTGGGTGCTGGAAGTCATCAGAGACGGCTACAAGCTAGAGTTCTACCGACCCTTAAGAGACGGGTTTGTGCACTCTCCCTGCAAGTCTCCGGTCAAAGCTGTGGCAGTGCAGCAGACTTTGGACAATCTGATCCGCCTGGGTGCGGTCGTTCCGGTGCCAGAAGATCAGCTTGGCAAGGGACGTTACTCCATTTACTTTGTGGTACCAAAGAAAGGAGGTTCTGTCCGGCCTATCCTCGACCTCAAAGGGGTCAATTGGGCCTTGAAAGTTCGGCACTTCCGAATGGAGACTCTCCACTCTGTGTTAGCGGCAGTGAAGGCAGGGGAGTTCCTGGCATCCTTAGACATCAAGGAAGCTTACTTGCATATTCCCATCTGGCCTCCTCCTCAACGCTTTCTGCGTTTTGCAGTCCTGGGCCGACACTTCCAGTTCAGAGCCCTCCCGTTCGGGATGGCTACTGCTCCGCGGACCTTCTCCAAAGTAATAGTGGTCATCGCGGCCTTCCTACGAAAGGAAGGAGTACAAGTCCATCCTTTTCTGGACAACTGGTTGATCCAAGCCCCCTCTTATGCAGAGTGCGGCAGAGCTGTAGACCGGGGAGATTGCTCTTTTGAGCTCCCTGGGGTGGATCATCAACTGGGAGAAAAGCCAGCTGCGCCTGACTCAGTCCCTGGAGTATCTGGGAGTTCGTTTTGACACCCAAGTGGGCAGAGTGTTCCTGCCAGACAATCGGATTGTCAAGCTTCAGGCTCAGGTGGACCAATTCCTAGTAGCCTCTCCTCTTCGGGCTTGGGACTATGTGCAGCTGTTGGGCTCTATGATGGCCACGATGGAAGTAGTGCCCTGGGCCAGGGCTCATATGAGACCACTACAACACTTTCTGCTGCAGCGCTGGACTCCAGTTTCGGAGGATTATGCTGTGCGCCTTCCCTTGGACCCAGCGGTGCGCAAGGCGCTGAGCTGGTGGCTGAGGACAGACAAGTTGTCCGCAGGAATGCCTCTTTTGACCCCGGAGTGGGTTGTCGTCATGATGGACGCCTCTTTGACGAGCTGGGGAGCCCACTGCTTGGGAAGGACAGCGCAGGGGCTCTGGTCTCCTGCAGAGGTAAAGTGGTCTATCAACCTCCTGGAACTCAGAGCCATTCGGTTGGCTCTTTTGGAGTTTCTCCCGGTACTGGCGTTGAAGCCAGTACGGGTCCTGTCGGACAATGCCACGGCTGTGGCCTATGTCAATCGCCAGGGAGGTACCAAGAGCGCCCCTCTAGCCAAGGAGGCCATGAATCTATGCCATTGGGCGGAAGCGAACCTGGAACAGCTGTCGGCGGCCCACATTGCGGGAGTCATGAATGTCAAGGCGGACTTTCTCATTCGCCATACCTTGGATCCCGGAGAGTGGCAGCTATCGGCTCAGGCGTTCTTGGACATCATGAAGCGCTGGGGCCAGCCGAGCCTAGATCTGATGGCGTCATCGGCCAATTGCCAAGTGCCGCGCTTTTTCAGCAGAGGACGGGACCCTCGATATCTGGGAGTAGATGCTCTTCTCCAACAGTGGCCGACACAGGAGCTTCTCTGTGTGTTCCCGCCCTGGCCCATGTTGGGCAGGATGCTAGACCGGGTGGCAAAGCATCCGGGCCGGATAATCCTGGTGGGTCCGGACTGGCCCCGACGTCCCTGGTATGCGGACTTGATCAGGCTCTCAGTGGACGTCTCTCTGCGGGTGCCAGCGGAGCAGGGCCTGTTGCATCAGGGTCCCGTGGTGATGGAGGATCCCTCCCCCTTTGGTCTTACGGCCTGGCTATTAAGCGGCAGCGTCTGAGGAAGAAGGGCTTCTCAGACAAGGTCATCGTCACTATGCTGAGAGCGAGGAAGCGCTCTACTTCTACTGCAGTTCACTGAGGCAGGAGTGTCTATTCGCACGGTGCCTTCCTTCCTGCCCAAGATTGTTTCTTGTTTTCATGTGAATCAGCAGCTCTGCCTACCCTCCTTTCACAGGGAGGACTACCCAGAGGAGTATTCTGCTCTCAAATATCTAGATGTGAGACGAGTCATCATCAGATACTTGGAAGTGACCAATGATTTCCGAAAGTCGGATCATCTGTTTGTGCTGTTCGCAGGTCCTCGTAAGGGTCTGCAGGCATCCAAGCCTACAGTGGCACGATGGGGCAAGGAAACCATTGCAACGGCTTATGTGGCCGCGGGGAAGATGCCGCCTATCCAGCTGAAGGCTCACTCCACTAGAGCGCAGGCGGCCTCGATGACAGAGGCCGGGTCCGTCTCTTTGGAAGAGATTTGCAAGGCGGCAAATTGGGCATCGGCTCATACCTTCTCCAGGCATTACCGCTTGACTGTGGCTGCTCAGGCGGAGGCCCGGTTTGGAGCTTCAGTGTTGCGGTCAGGGATTTCTGTGTCCCGCCCTGGGTGAGTACTGCTTTGGTACATCCCACCAGTCTATGGATTGATCAGCATGATGATATGGAAGGTAAAATTATGTATCATACCTGATCATTTTCTTTCCATTAATCATAGCTGATCAATCCATAGCCCCTCCCAGATATCTGTTCTGTTTATATTCTGGTTGCATTTCAGGTTCAAGTTTAGGCTTCTGTTCCTGTTCAGGAGAATCTTTGCGTTCAAGTTTTTTCGATTGAATTCTTCTGGAGTTGAGACGATTTTGTGTTACAGTGAGCTGCTGCATTCCTCTCCCCTCCGTTTTACGGGGCTGGATTGAGACCTAAATTCTGCCAGTGCTCCCTCCCGCTTCGTGCGGCTGTAGTGCAGCTTGGTACCCCTCCCGCTTCGGCGGTGTTGGGGTCAGTCAGCTCCTCCCGCGGTTGCGGTTGCAGGATAAGCCAGATTCCCCCGCATCGGCGGGTGTGGTGTCCCTCCCCTGCTCCGCGGGGATGAGCTGGATGGATTTCCCTCCCCCACTTGTGTGGGGATGAGCTGGGTTGATTCCCCTCCCCTGTTTTAGCGGTGGTGAGCTGGACAGAGTGTCCCTTTGTGGGTGTAATTCTCTAAGTGCTGAGTCCTGCGGATGGAGCTTTGATATCGACATACTGAGGAGTTTCCAGCAGCACATGACCACATATAGGGGGGCAAAAGGATTTGCTCTCTATCTCCACCTGCTGGTAGATGGACACAACCTACCAGTCTATGGATTGATCAGCTATGATTAATGGAAAGAAAATTATCAGGTATGATACATAATTTTACCTTTTCCAGCTCTGGGTTGTATGTCACTATAAGGGGGATTCTGTCTGTGGCTTTTTTTAATTTGTAGTGTAGCAGATTTTCCCTGGGTGTTTTGAGGGAGGAGGCAATATTTTTGGAGATTATTTTGGGTTTGTAGCCTTTCCGTTCAAAGGATGCTGTCAGGATTTCAAGTTGTCTGTCCCTTGGGTCAGAACAGATACGGTGGTATCTTGTGGCTTGGCTGTAGATAATGGATCTCTTTGTATGTGAAGGGTGGAAGCTGGAGTTGTCGAGGTAGCTGCATCTGACTGTGGGTTTCTTGTATATAGATGTTTGTATATAGCGATCGCTGATTGAAATTGTGGTGTCCAAAAATTGCCTTTTTCTGGGGTGTAGTCAATTTTAAATCTGATTGTAGGATGGTATGTATTGAAGGAATAGTAAAATTGTTTCTGAGTTTCTTCCCCCTCTGTCCAAATCATAAAAATGTCATTGATGTACCGCTAGTATTTTAGAGGTTTGGTCTGGTATGTATTCAGAAATGTCTCTTCCAGCTCAGCCATAAAAAGGTTGGCATATTAGGGTGCTGTCCTGGTGCCCATCGCAATGCCCATTCTTTGTAGATAGATAGATATTGTTAAGGCTGAAGTAGTTGTGAGTTCAAATAAATTTGATTAATTCTGTGATAGTTTCTGGTGAGTATTGATGCTCCAGTGTGGTTTTTCGCTTCATGAGAGGTTTGCTTTTGTCAAAGCCCCCTGTCAGACCTCCACCTGTGTCATGGGATCTCAATGTCGTTCTCACCCAGCTGATGAAAGATCCTTTTGAGCCGCTGAATTCCTGCCATCTGAAGTACTTGACCTGGAAGGTTGTTTTCTTGGTGGCTGTTACTTCAGTTAGTAGGGTCTGTGAGCTTCAGGCCTTAGTAGTGGATGCACCTTATACTAAGTTTCATCACAACAGAATAGTCCTCCGCACACACCCTAAGTTCCTGCCGAAAGTAGTGTTGGAGTTCCATCTGAACCAGTCAATTGCCTTCCAACATTTTTCCCCGTCCTCATGCTACACTGGTGAAATCAGCTTACACACCTTGGATTGCAAGAGAGCATTGGCCTTTAACGTGGAGCGGACGAAGCCCTTCAGACAGTCCGCCCAGTTGTTGCTTTTGATCCCAACAGGAGGGGAGTCGCCATCGGAAAACGCAGTCTCCAGTTGTCTAGCAGATTGCATTTCCTTCGCTTATGCCCAAGATGGGCTGACTCTGGAGGGCCATGTCACGGCTCATAATGTCAGAGCCATGGCTGCATTGGTGGCTCACTTAGCCTCCATTGAAGAGATTTGCAAAGCTGCCACGTGGTCTTCAGTCCACACATTCATCTCACATTACTGCCTTGAGCAGGATACTCGACGCAACAGTCAGTTTGGGCAGTCGGTGCTGCAGAATCTGTTTGGGGTTTAGAATCCAATTTCATCCACCTAGGCCCGTTTTTATTCTGTTCCAGGCTGCACTCTTAACTACTTGTATATAGTTTCAGGTTAATGTAAGTTATGTCCTCACCGTTGCGAGGCCCAATTGACCAATGCTTATTGTTTTGGGTGAGCCTGGATGCTAGGGATACCCCCCATGAGTGAGAATAATTCAGCCTGCTTGTCCTTGGAGAAAGCAAAGATACTTACCTGTATCAGGTATTCTCAGAGGACAGCAAGCTGATTGTTCTCACAATCCTGCCCACCTCCCCTTGGAGTTGTTTATTTCTTTATGCTTTTGAACTTAACTGAGGAACGCACTCGCGCGACGGGCGGGAAGCCATTCTGCGCAAGCGCGGTGCGCCGCTGCACGCGCACCAGAAGGCTCTGGCAAATCTTTTTATTTTTTGCTATGTTTTATGTCGATTCCCAGGCTGGCGCGGATTGCTGACCCATGTGTGAGAATAATCAGCCTGCTGTCCTCTGAGAATACCTGCCACTGGTATCTTTTGTTTTATTGTATTAGCCAAATACCTTTTCAATTACCTTTCAGAGGCCAAATCTTCCTGCCTCTGGTCATGACAGTTTACTGCTATTATGGTATCCTCTCCTGACCTGTGGAATGAAGTGTTGGTCTCTGAAGGCTAATCAAAAATGTATTAAAATCAGTTCCAATATAAAGGTATCACCTTATTTTCTATTTTGTGTTTTATTTTGCATTTATTAACCATTATTAACACAGCTACCACATTAGTTTATCCTAAATTAAGAATAAAATTATTTTCTGTACCTTTGTTGTCTGACCATTTACCTTTTCTAATTGTGTTAGTCCCAGTCTCTTGATTTCTGCTTTCCTTCATCTTCTCTTAACTCTCTTGCCAGGGTTTCCTGTCTATTTTGTCATTTTTCTCTTTACTTTTTCTTTGTTTCTTCCATTAATTTTTCTGCCTTTCTTTGTCCAGATTTAATTCATTCTTACTATCCAGTCTTTAATTTCCCTCTACTTCATTTACCTATGGCTTTTACTCACCCTTATTTTCCAGTGCCCCTTCCTCTTATTCTAAGTTTTTTTTCACTAACTCTATCCGCTCCCCCTTTCTATCCAGCAGCTCCCCTCTTTCTCTCCCCAACCTTCCAGTGTCTCCCCCTCTTTCTCACTTCATGCTTCCATCCAGCGTTTCCTCTTTCTCTCCTTATCCTTCCATCCATCATCTTCTCTTTCTCTCCTTATCCTTCCGAAATCCAGCGTCTCCTCTTTCTCTCCTTATCCTTCCATCCAGCCGTCTTCTCTTTCTCTCCTTATCCTTCCATCCAGCCGTCTTCTCTTTCTCTCCTTATCCTTCCATCCAGCCGTCTTCTCTTTCTCTCCTTATCCTTCCATCCAGCCGTCTTCTCTTTCTCTCCTTATCCTTCCATCCAGCCGTCTTCCCTCTTTCTCTCCTTATCCTTCCATCCAGCCGTCTTCCCTCTCTCTCCTTATCCTTCCATCCAGCCGTCTTCCCTCTTTCTCTCCTTATCCTTCCATCCAGCCGTCTTCCCTCTCTCTCTCTCCTTATCCTTCCATCCAGCCATCTTCCCTCTCTCTCTCTCCTTATCCTTCCATCCAGCCGTCTTCCCTCTTTCTCTCCTTATCCTTCCATCCAGCCGTCTTCCCTCTCTCTCTCCTTATCCTTCCATCCAGCCGTCTTCCCTCTCTCTCTCCCCATTCTTCCATCCAGTGTGTCTCTACCCTTTTCAATTCACAATGTCCGTTATATCACTCCATGGTGCAACCGCACCTTGAGTATTGTGTTCAATTCTGGTCGCCGCATCTCAAGAAAGATATAGTGGAATTTGAAAAGGTGCAGCGAAGGGCGACTAAAATGATAGCGGGGATGGGACGACTTCCCTATGATGAAAGACTAAGGAGGCTAGGACTTTTCAGCTTGGAGAAGAGACGGCTGAGGGGAGACATGATAGAGGTATATAAAATAATGAGTGGAGTGGAACAGGTGGATGTGAAGCATCTGTTCACGCTTTCCAAAAATACTAGGACTAAGGGGCATAAACCGCTACTAAATGGACTTGGGAAAAATCCACAATTCCGGGAATAACATGTATAGAATTGTTACAGGAAATGTTACAGTTCCAAAATGATATTTAAGAATAGAGGGGATCGCTCAGAGCATGTGGTCGTAACGTGCTGTATTTCTAAGTTTTAAGATATATTTTAATTCTATTCTGTTTTATTATCCCCCAATTACCTATAAGGTAATAAGATAAGCATATGTAAGGAAAAGGGGAAGTAAATATACTAAATTTGAATTAATTACATTAACCTGCATTGTATGTTTAGGAACATGTGCTTAAAGCATTTGGAGCTTGCACTTGTGAGGACATGTGCTTTTCCCAATATAAAGGCCAGATAGTTAACTTTAAAAAGAAAATGTTTATTTCTAATACAGGCAAGGTAACAAGTTTACAATAGAGAGGCAATTTTAGAGAGGATCTTTTACCAATGGAAGTATGCTACAAAATAACAGGTTTGATTGTAAATGAAGCTGGATAACTCACATTGATGGAGGCTGCTATGGAGAGTGATGCAGGAGATCCTTGCTGGAACAGGAAGTTTCTTTGTAGATTTGCTGTCTGGTGGAGCTTGAAGCCGTTTCTTTCAGGTGGGTGTGATGTCCAGCTTGAGAGGTCAGGATTCCAGGAGATTCTAGCTTGCTTTTAGATTTAATCACTTCAGGGCAGCGGCGACTAGGACAGGAGCATCAGGAACAGCCAGGAAGAACTATCCTTCTAAAGAAAGAGCCCCTGCTTTTAAAGTGTCTGAACTGGGCCTTTATCTACCAGGCTATTTTTAGACTCGCGTCAGGTGGTTGCCCTTGGTCCAATTAGAAAGCTCCTGGGTAGCTGAATTCTGGGCATCTAGTTTTGAGATGGAGCATGGTAACAGGTCACATGTTCAATGACATCATAAGACTTCCTGCCTGGACATCTGCTAGTCCATTGTCTGAGAGTGATTGAGCTTAGATGGGCTTAGTCTTTGTCTGAAAATAGGTGGAGGTGTAGTCTTTTGTTACTGCAGTCTCTGAGATAGCTGTCTTTGGAAAGGAGCATCTGCTGGTCCATTGTCTGAGGGTGATTGAGCTTAGATGGGCTTAGTCCTTGTCTGAGAATAGGTGGAGGTATAGTCTTTTGTTAGGTGCTGCTATTTTTGGAGAGGTGTTGATGGCCTTAGGTATTCATCCAGTTTCTCAGTAGTTTTCCAGTGGAGAGGGGGGAAGTAAAGTCTTTGCAGCTGTATATTTTATATGATTTGGATCTGATCCAGCAAAACCAATAACTCTGAGAATTAAACTTATATCATGCTACAGAATGTTTGTACGTTTGGGAAGCTTGCCGGGTGCCCTTGGCCTGGATTGGCCGCTGTCGTGGACAGGATGCTGGGCTCAATGGACCCTTGGTCTTTTTCCCAGTGTGGCATTACTTATGTACTTATCTCTCCCCAACCTTTCTTCCTTTCTCTCCCTCCTTTCATCCAGGGTCTCCCCCTTTCTCCCAAGCATATTTTTTTTCTGTTACATTTGTACCCCACGCTTTCCCACTCATGGCAGGCTCAATGCGGCTTACATGGGACAATGGAGGGTTAAGTGACTTGCCCAGAGTCACAAGGAGCTGCCTGTGCCTGAAGTGGGAATCGAACTCAGTTCCTCAGGACCAAAGTCCACCACCCTAACCACTAGGCCACTATATTCTCTCTCTCCTGTCCTTTTCCATGTCCAATCTTTCTCCATCTTTCCACTTGTCTCTGTCTCTGTACTCCTCTTCCATCCAGCATCCCCACTCATTTTCTCCCCTCTGCTCTCCCCATTCAGCACTTCCTGCCTCCCTCTCCATACTCTTTCCCCTTCTACCCAGTATCTCAGTGTTTCCTGACCACTGCTGCTTCTCCCGATGAGCAGCAGCAGCTGTGCAAAAGAACAAGAAAAGCAGGTGTGGGGCCACAGCAGCCTTCAGGCATGCAATGTCAGCTCTGCCAGTCCTCTGCCCCCGACTGACAGCTTCCTGTTCAGGGGCAGAGGGCCGACAGAGGCGACAGTGAGTGCTTTGATGGCTGTTGCGACCCCACGCTTGCTTTTCTTGTTCTTTTGCCACAGCCGCTGCTGCTTAGTAGTAGCAGCAGTGGAGCCCCTAGCCAAAGAACTGTGTTTCAGCGGGAGACTTTCCCGCTTCGCAAAAGTACGGGAGATGACCTGCCAAAGCGCGAGTCTTGGCAGGTCTGCTGATACAAGGGATGGTCGAAAGATGGGTGACTTGTTTATGCCTTAAATTAAATCATAACAAAACCAAGTTTTAGATTGTCATGGCACCTACCACTGATGTATCAAACATACGGCTATGCTCTAATGGTGTACGTTTGAAGGTTGAAACAGAATTGAAACTTTTAGGGATCATGATTGATAAGCATCTGTCATTGAAAAAACATTCTCTATAAAATATGTTGGGTTATCACCTTATCTGGTTTCTTGTTTGTCTATAATGCAACCACTAAAATATGTATTATAGTTGTGATAAGTGCTCAGTTTTTGGTTCATTGAGCAGTCTTGAGCTTTTGTAATATCACCAATTCACCATCATAGCACCCTTGTCCATCCCTACCTTAATTGTATGATATACTTTCATGTTGTTCACAAACTGAATCTTCTTATTATTGTGTGATGTTGTTCACAAACTGAATCTTCTTATTATTGTGTGACATTAAAGTTCATAAACAGTTCCACTTATCTTTAATCGCTGTGCTAGTCACACTGTGGTGATTTACTGCTCACAGTCCAAAACCAATGAAGTGTAACGCTTTTCAGTGATGAAATTCCCTCGTTCCATTATGACTTCCCATTGTGACTCATTTACTGTACCTTTATAATGTTCTTATCCTGATATCTCATAGTACACAAGTTCCATTTCTTGTGTTCCCTGTTCTTACCCTAATATCTCATAGTACACGAGTTCCATTTCTTGTGTTTCCAACATGGTCCATGTTTCACCTTTAATCTGCGTCCTCGGGAGAACTTATCTGTAGCTAACTGGGATCAAAAATGAAACAAACAAACAAAAAAAAAACCAAGACAAATATTTTGAGACTATATAAACTCTGTTATCCGAGGACAAGCAGGCTGCTTGTTCTCACTGATGGGTGACGCCCACGGCAGCCCTGAGGTCCGGAAATCTTCCTAGCAACAAAGCTTGCTAGAGCCTTCGGTCACGCGCGCTCCCGCGCGGCCATCTTCCCGCCCAACTCGCGGGAACATCAGTTCCTTTTTGTCCGCGGTAGAGAGAGACGGTTTTTTCATCCCTCTCACCACGTTCTGAGGAGCCTTCAGCTTTTTCGTCGCATTTTCTTCTTCTTTTCTTTCTTCTAGCTCCTTGCAGCTGTTTTCTTTCTTTTAAAAAAAAAAAACCTTAGAGTTTGAGTTTGGCCGCCTAAGTTTCGTTTCGCCGTTGTTGTGGCCGTCTTAGGCTGCCGTTCGTGGTTTTTCCCTTTTTCGTGCCCTTCTTTTTGGCACCATTGACATTTTTGATCTCGCTGTGCTATATTTCCGTCCATGACATCGAGGATTCCCAGCGGCTTCAAAAAGTGCAGTCGAGGCCAACAGGCGATCTCGGGTTCTGATCCACACGTGTTGTGTCTTCAGTGCCTTGCAGCTGAACATCGCCCCTCCGTCTGTAGATTGTGTCTCAGTTTAAAAAAGAGAACACAAGCGGTGAGACAAGCTCAGTGGGACCGTCTGTTCGGAGCTTCGCCTGGAACTTCGACGTCGACCAAGGTGCCGAGTTCGGCGGTGCCGATGTCTGCACCGGAGCAGGCATCGACCTTAGGAGTGCAAGTGATGACTGTCGCAGACCTCTGCACGCTGGGAGTAGTGAGCCGTCGAGCGGGTCTCCACCTGTCTCGAAGGTTCCTGCTTCTCAGGCCCATCGGGACCGACCTTCTTCGGACCCGACC
The DNA here is from genome assembly GCF_901765095.1 of Microcaecilia unicolor. Taxonomy (NCBI): domain Eukaryota; kingdom Metazoa; phylum Chordata; class Amphibia; order Gymnophiona; family Siphonopidae; genus Microcaecilia; species Microcaecilia unicolor. Next base: position 97,983,313 of record NC_044038.1, read on the forward strand.
CAGAGGAGGCATTTGGATTCAACATCCTCGTCGGTACCGATGCCATGCCGAGGGCGAAGGCCAAGAAGCATCTGCACCAGTCCCCTTCTCGTCATGGAACCGGGAGCTCCGGGGCGTCGAGGGACTCGGCACCTGAGAAGCGTCGACACCGGGAGGACCACTCCCCCTCCATACAGGAGGTGTCGATGCGTCGGTCAATGGACAGCCCGGTACCACCTCCTCGTCCTGAACAGGTTCTGCTTCCGACTCCTACACCGACTTCCTTGCCTTTCCCGGTAGAGACTCTGGATGAGCGCCTCCGAGCCGTCCTTCCAGGTCTCCTTGAAGGGCTGATGCGCCAGTCTGTTCTGGTACCGACGGTGCTTGCGCCCTCGGTACCGTTGGCAGACGCGCCGGCTGGCTCCTTGCCCGTGGTGAGGTCCCCGACAGCGGTACCGCTTGCGGCACCGGTCTCGGCAGCTACCTGGGTCAACTCGCCATCGACGTTGTTTGAGGAAGCTTCACCGCCGTCGCTTAAGGAGTCGACTTCTCGACGACACCATTGAGGACATCATTCCTCGGAGTCAAGATGGGCCCATTTTCGGACTGCTGTTCGAGAGCTTTTGTCCGACACCGAGAAGGAGGCCTCGTGGGGGAAGAAGAAGATCCCAGATATTTCTCTTCTGAGGAGTCTTGTGGTCTTCCTTCTGACCCCACTCCTTCTCCTGAAAGAAAGCTTTCTCCGCCGCAGAGTCTTTCTTTTTCCTCTTTTGTCCGGGAAATGTCTGTTGGCATTCCCTTCCCGGTGGTTATTGAGGATGAGCCCAGGACTGAGATGCTCGAGGTCCTTGACTATCCTTCTCCACCTAAAGAGTCGTCCACAGCCCCTTTGCATAATGTTCTCAAGGAGACTTTGCTCAGGAATTGGACGAAACCTTTATCTAATCCCACCATCCCTAAGAAGATCGACTCCCAGTATAGGGTCCATGGAGAACTTGAGTTGATGAGGACCCAGTTACCTCACAACTCTATGGTTGTGGACTCTGCCCTAAAGAGAGCTGACAGTTCCAGAGATTTTGCCTCGTCGCCCCCGGGGCGAGAATCTAGAACTCTCGACTCCTTTGGGAGGAAGGCCTACCAGTCCTCTATGCTCGTGTCCAAGCATCCATATGCGGAATAATGTGAAGCAACTGGCGGACCTGGTGAATCAGCTCCCTGCAGAGCAGGCCAGGCCTTTTCAGGAGGTGGTCAGGCAGCTGAAGGCGTTTCGTAAATTCCTGTCCAGGGGTGCTTATGACACTTTTGATGTTGCATCCAGGGCCGCTGCTCAGGGTATAGTGATGCGCAGACTCGCATGGCTGCGTGCCTCTGACCTAGAGAGTAGGACTCAGCAGCGGCTTGCGGATGTCCCTTGCCAGGGGGATAACATTTTTGGCAAGAAGGTCGAGCAGGTTGTAGAGCAGCTCAACCAGCGCGTCACTGCCCTTGACAATCTCTCCATCGGGCGCCTTCAGCATCTACCTCAACTGGTAGACATTTTTTCAGGGGTAGGAGGAGTGCTCCCTATTCTTATAACAAGCATAGGTACACTCCACCTTCCCGACAGCCTGCTCAGGCTCAGCCCCAGCGCGCTCATTCTCGTCAACAGCGTGCGCCTAAACGGGCCCCTGCAGCTCTCCAGCAAAAGCAAGGGATGAGCTTTTGACTGGCTCCAGACGAGCATAGCCGCAGTAACCGTGTTCGTACTGGATGGCTTACCAGTTGGGGGGAGGTTAAAATTTTTTCACCAAAGGTGACCTTTCATAACCTCCGATCGGTGGGTTCTTCAAATAGTCCGGTTAGGATACATCCTTAATTTGGCTTCTACACCTCCAAATTGCCCACCGGGAGCTCAGTCCTTCAGCTCCCAGCACAAGCAAGTACTTGCAGAGGAACTCTCCGCCCTTCTCAGCGCCAATGCGGTCGAGCCCGTTCCACCCGGGCAGGAAGGGCTGGGATTCTATTCCAGGTATTTCCTTGTGCAAAAGAAAACAAGGGGGATGCGTCCCATCCTAGACCTAAGGGCCCTGAACAAATTCCTGGCCTGAGAAAAGTTCAGGATGCTTTCCCTGGGCACCCTTCTTCCCATGATTCAGGAAAACGATTGGCTATGCTCTCTGGACTTAAAGGATGCTTATACCCACATTCCAATACTTCCAGCTCACAGGAAGTATCTTTGATTTCGTCTCGGAACACAGCGCTTCCAGTATTGTGTACTGCCCTTTGGCCTGGCCTCGGCACTCCAGGTCTTTACAAAATGCCTGGCGGTGGTCGCAGCATCGCTACGCAGATTGGGGGTGCATGTATTCCCCTACCTTGAAGACTGGCTGGTGAAGAGCACCTCGGAGGCAGGAGCTCTACAGTCCATGCAGATGACTATTCAACTACTGGAGCTACTCGGGTTTGTTTTAAATTACCCAAAGTCCCATCTCCTTCCAGTTCAAAAACTAGAATTCATAGGAGCTCTGCTGGACTCAACAACAGCTCATGCCTATCTTCCCGAGACGAGAGCAGACAATCTTTTGTCTCTCGTTTCCAAGGTCAGAGCGTCTCAGCAGATCACAGCTCGGATGCATCTTTCCTAGGGTGGGGAGCGCATGTAGATAGGCTTCACACTCAAGGACATTGGTCCCTCCAGGAATCAGGTCTCCAGATCAGTCTCCTGGAGTTGCGAGCGATCTGGAACGTTCTAAAGGCTTTCAGAGATCGGCTATCCAATCAAATTATCCAAATTCAGACAGACAACCAGGTTGCCATGTACTACGTCAACAAGCAGGGGGACACCGGATCTCGCCCCCTTTGTCAGGAGGCCGTCCAGATGTGGCTTTGGGCCCGCCGTCGAGGCATGTTTCTCCAAAGCACGTATCTGGCAGGCGTAAACAACAGTCTGGCCGACAGATTGAGCAGGATAATGCAACCTCACGAGTGGTCGCTAAACTCGCATGTGGTGCACAAGATCTTTCAAGGGTGGGGCACTCCCTTGGTGGATCTTTTTGCCACTCAGCTCAATCGCAAGGCCCCTCAGTTCTGTTCCAGACTTCAGGTCCATGACAGGCTAGCATCAGATGCCTTTCTCCTCAGTTGGGGAGAAGGTCTTCTGTATGCATATCCTCCCATACCTCTGGTAGGGAAGACTCTGCTGAAACTCGAGCAAGACCGAGGAACCATGATTCTGATTGCTCCCTTCTGGCCGCGTCAGGTTTGGTTCCCTTTTCTTCTGGAATTATCTTCAGAACAACCGTGGAGATTGGAGTGTTTTCCGACCCTCGTAACTCAGAACAAAGGGGCGCTTCTGCATCCCAGCCTCCAGTCTCTGGCTCTCATGGCCTGGATGTTGAGAGCGTAGAATTTGCCTCTTTGGGTCTCTCTGAGGGTGTCTCTCGAGTCTTGCTTGCTTCCAGGAAAGATTCCACGAAGCGGTGTTATTCTTTCAAATGGAGGAGGTTTGTTGTCTGCTGTGATAGCAAGGCCCTAGATCCTCGCTCTTGTCCTACACAGACCCTGCTTGAATACCTTCTACAGTTGTCCGAGTCTGGTCTCAAGACCAACTCCGTAAGGGTTCATCTTAGTGTAATCAGTGCTTACCATCAACGTGTAGAAGGTCAGCCTATCTCTGCACAGCCTTTAGTTGTTCGCTTCATGAGAGGTTTGCTTTTGTCAAAGCCCCTGTCAAACCTCCACCAGTGTCATGGGATCTCAATGTCGTTCTCACCCAGCTGATGAAGCCTCCTTTTGAGTCACTGAATTCCTGCCATCTGAAGTATTTGACCTGGAAGGTCATTTTCTTGGTGGCTGTTACTTCAGCTCGTAGAGTCAGTGAGCTTCAGGCCTTGGTAGCCCATGCTCCCTATATTAAATTTCATCACAACAGAGTAGTCCTCCGCACTCACCCTAAGTTCTTGCCGAAGGTGGTGTCAGAGTTCCATCTGAACCAGTCAATTGTCTTCCCAACATTCTTTCCCCGTCCTCATACCCGCCCTGCTGAACGTCAGTTGCACACATTGGACTGCAAAAGAGCATTGGCCTTCTATCTGGAGCGGACAAGCCCTTTCAGACAGTCCGCCCAAATGTTTGTATCATTTGATCCCAATAGGAGCGGAGTCTCTGTCGGGAAACGCACCATTTCAAATTGGCTAGCAGATTGCATTTCCTTCACTTATGCCCAGGCTGGGCTGACTCTAGAGGGTCATGTCACGGCTCATAGTGTTCGAGCCATGGTAGCGTCAGTGGCCCACGTGAAGTCAGCCACTATTGAAGAGATTTGTAAGGCTGCGACGTGGTCTTCGGTCCACACATTCACATCTCATTACTGCCTTCTGATGAAGAAGGGCAACCTTCGAAAGCTAATCAAGAAATGTATTAAGTTATGTCCAATAAAAAAGGTATCATCTTATTTTCTTTTCCATGTTTTAATTTTGTTTGATTTCTATTGATTGCCTTCAGCAGGATAGCGGACGCAACAGTCGGTTTGGGCAGTCGGTGCTGCAGAATCTGTTTGGGGTTTAGAATCCAACTCCACCCCCCTAGGCCCATTTTTATTCTATTCCAGGCTGCACTCTCAGTTAGATGTTCTAGTTCATAGGTCAATGTTGTTTTGAGTGAGCCTGGGGGCTAGGGATATCCCATCAGTGAGAACAAGCAGCCTGCTTGTCCTTGGAGAAAGTGAATGATACATACCTGTAGCAGGTATTCTCCGAGGACAGCAGGCTGATCTCACAAACCCACCCTCCTCCCCTTTGGAGTTGTATCTTCTTCTCATCTTTGCTCGTTGATCTAACTGATGTCCCCGCGAGTTGGGCGGGAAGATGGCCGCGCATGCGCGCGTGACCGAAGGCTCTAGCAAGCTTTGTTGCTAGGAAGATTTCCGGACCTCAGGGCTGCCGTGGGCATCACCCATCAGGGAGTACAATCAGCCTGCTGTCCTTGGAGAATACCTGCTACAGGTATGTATCATTCGCTTTATTGCATTATCTCAATTGTATCATATATATTTCAGAAAAACATTGTAAACGTACAATTCGGCTAACCAGTAATGGAACTGAACTCCAACCAAGGCAAGTTTCAAAAACGCTAGCGCATGCGCTGTCTGTTCTTATACATCATCTCTCATTAGCTAACCGCAGGAAAAGTCAAAACAATGTTGACCTATCTATTTCCTTATTTAAGCCACTAGGGATCACTGTGCTCCACCTGAAAATTAACTGTTGTTCCTTTTTCAGTAGAACCATTGAAATATTACCCCATAGGGTAAAATTACTTGTGCTAGTACAATAAATTTCAGGTCTTGTTTTCTATGCTTGCATTGCACCCAGTGGTCAACTAAAGGCGCTTCTGAATCCTTAAATTGCTTAGATGTTAACTTATTCTTTGCTTTATTCTCCTTTTGGTATGACCAATGTACCATTTTCTACAGGGGCATATTATTCCATAAACTACCTGAGAGGTATAGGGTAGTGGATGCTAGGGGAGAAGTAACTATGGAAGAAGAGGTGGGGAAAAGGGAAAAAGAAGGCCACAAAGAGTGTTTGAGGGATAAAAGAAAATGAGGGATGGAAATAGGGGGAGGTAAAGGGGGGAATGGGAACCTGAATAAAGGGGGTAAGACATAAGGAAGGGACTTGAGATGAGAGGGAGAAACTGATGAGGCCTGGGAGGTGATGAATACAGAGGCTGGAAATGGGGGACTGGAAAGTGAGTAAAATTCAGGGAAAAGAGGGCTTGGGATGGGAAGAGAAGCGAGGAAAGTGTAGAAAGTGGAAAGCGAATAAACAGGTGAAAGAGGAGACTGAGGTTTGTGGGAAGAAGGAAGGATGTAATCTAGTTACTGGTTCATAAAAAGGCAGATGAGAGAAATGGAGTCAACAATGAAACAGAAGGATCAGTTCAGTCAGGGATTAGAATGGAGACAACAATGAAACAGAAGGATCAGTTCAGTCAGGGATTAGGACGAAGACAGGGCAGTGAAGAAACAAGAAATGGAAATGAGATCCTGGAAAGGGTTTTTGAGAAAAGCAACAAAAGGAATTATTAAAGAGAGACGAGGACCAGGTCCAGCCCAACTGGAAAACTAAAATGGTCACAAAACAAGGATACAAATTTATTTTTGATATTTAGAGAAAGGTAATGAAATGTCAGCTTTGAAAATGTTCACATCTTGTTGTGTTTTGTTCCGTATTAAAGGAAATGCATCTCTGTTTCTCTAGGAGTTCACTGCTCACAAGTCTGATTTCTTTAGTTTATCATTTTTTTGTCTACATTATGGGGTTGTTTTTTTTTGTTGTTTTTTTTTATAAAGCCATGCTAGCGTTTTTAGCTTGCAGTAAAAATCAGCTGGTGGTAAAGGCTAAGATGCCATGGAATTGGTAGCATGAAATTACTCCTATTGGGTTTCTGCCAGGTACTTGTGACCTGGATTGGCCACTGTTGGAAATGGGATACTGGGCTAAATGGTCATTGGTCTGACCCAGTTTGGCTGTTATGTTCTTTTGGTTGGTTGAGGGTAAAAATTACCTATTTTCTGATCCTAAGCAACTTTTGGAAGTTTTGAGGGCTAGGGAGAGAGGCATAAATATTAAGAGAGTTTTTTAATTATGAAAACAATGTCGCTGTTAAGTCAGCTTCAGGGGTTAATGATTATTTTTTCCTTTTTGCTTTTCCTATTCTTGACCCATTTATGGTGTATGAACAATTTAAGAACTTAAGTGGAGGAATCAAGATGCACCGCTGGCTCGCTCAATCCCCCCCCCCCCCCTCCCCCCCCCCCCCCCCCCTTGGCTCTCAGCGTTCCTGAGCTTGGTCTGGATTCTCAGAGTATGGGGAGGAAGAGGAGGTTGTGAGCGTCGAGTTCCTCCAGCTCCCACGCCACTTCCCAGGCTTTGGCAGACAACTCTGGTGTGTATCGGTGTTGCTGCGGCTTCTACTCCTGTAGAACTTTTGTCTCCGCTCCCAATCTTGTCTGGAGGCAGCAGTGTAGACAGGGTTTCTTTGAGTCCTGCTGCTCGCGCAGAACCTCACCAGCCTTCAAGAGTTCATGTCGGCAAGAAACAGAGTTCTGCGTCGACTGATGGGAGCCATTTCCCAGTTCGTTAGCGGGGTCTCTCATGATGATTTCTGTCTTACTATCTGAGCCTTCTTGGGAGAAGGAACTGCAGCTTAGCCATCAAACTGTGAGCTCACAGGTCCTTTCAGGGAAGTGGCTGTCAGCTACTTCTCAGCTGGTGGAGTTAGTAAAACCTGGTGTTGTAACAATGGATTCTATATGGGACGCTTTGTAGACTCTTAATAATCCTTTATCTAAAGACACTGCTTCCTTTTCTGCACAGTTGAATCAGATTTCTAATGCGTCTGTGCTGTATAAGACTCAAACAGCACACTAACCAGATGGGTCTGTGAAAGCCAAGGTGGTTGAGCTTCAAGTTTCTGCTATGACTTTGATGAAGGATAAGTTGTATTCATTTAAGAAAATTGAATTTCTCTAAAATCAGAAAAATCTAAGAATGTGAGTTTTCCGTATGCGGTTCAGAAGTATTTTATAGACATAATGAAGATTCCTTCAGATGCACTAGCCACCACTTGTGAAGCCCAATACTTGATGTTGGGTGTGGATAAACGCTTGGAGAGAGGCCAGAATGACCAGCTTAATCTGACAGAATTTTTGGAATTATCACTTGAAGTAGTTACCTACAGAACAATATTGTTGATGATTTTCGCTTTAGAACCAGATAGGAATAATAATCTGCAATTGTATTTCCGTTTTATGGATGAGCTATTTTTGGTTTTAAAATACGTGTTTTTCCTGATCTTTCTAGAGAAACACAAGAGACACCAAGAATTTCTAGCATTCCAACACAGAGCCTTGGCTCTGAGTGGCAATTTTGTGTTAAAATTACCTTGTCAATTTGGTGTGTTATTACTTGAGGGTAAAAGTTATTTCTTTCTGAAACCTAATATGCTCCTAGATCTTATTTTGTCAAAGGAACAATTGAGAGTTACTGCTTAGTAATTATTACTGTTAGAATTGGTTAGGTGCCAGTAGTTTGTATAGCTGTGGATTATTCTAACAGGGTTTTTTTCTTTATCTTTATTTCCTGTTCTTGGTTCCATTTTTTTCCTGTATTATTGAGGGTAATAATTTGTTAATTTTTCCCTGATTATTTTTCGGTTTAAATTTTCTTATGTGATATCGCAGTGTTTATTTCTGTGGTTGTAATTTGAAAATTCAAAAAAGAAAAAGAACTTAAGTGGTAGTTTTATTTATGTTATGTAATTCTGTGTTTTATTTCCTATTGGATCATGTATTTGTGATTCTTTTTTTTGAAATTCTGATAAACTTTTTAAAAATGAAATCCTTAGGAAAAAGCAAAAGAAAAAGGTATCAGTGTAAAATAAAACATTGAAGTAGGCTAAATAGAGCAAACAAGGATGACAGACAACAAAGGCAATACTTAAGTAGGGGGGCAAGCAGCAATGGTAGTACAATGAACAAACCAACAGAAGAAAACTACATGAGGAGAGCAGGATGGGTTAGGTTATTGCTCTTACACCCTGTGGAAAAGGCTCAGGTTGGGTAGCTTATGCGGCCACAGTTTCTACATTTGAGAAATCTACTCGAGGAAAGAGTGGGGGGATGTATTACAACTGTAACATTACATTAGAATTTATTCTTATAGTCCACAACAACCAAGTTCTATGCAGATTACAAAAAACAGCAACTCTGACAAATCCTGAGGAATTACAAGTAAAACACATAACAATTAGAAATTTCTCAAACAAAAATGTTTTTAAAAGCTTTCTAAACTGGCCATAGATGGTTAAAATTCTTAGCTGAACCGGCAATTTATTCCAAACCCAAGCAGCCAGAAAAGAAAAGATGGTGGAAAAAACTGATGTGAAAAAATATTCTTTAACTTGGATAGTGTAATAATAAAGAATTTCTAGAAATTCTGGACCTATCAAAATTAGGAAAGCTTGTTAATTCTAACATGTAAAATGGAGTAATACCATGAAGAATCTTATAAGTCACTACACATAACTTCAACGCAACCCAGGCCTCTAGAGGTAACCAAGGCAAGTGTATCAACAGAGGAGTAGCCCGCTATCTAAAATGTGCAGATAATGGCTGTGGTATAAATGTCCACAGCGCTTTCAGATTCAGAGGTTTCAGTGCTATTTGATAAGTATCACTGGGGGCTCTGAGGAGGGAGACTGGGGTCAAATTGGAGTCGCTGGGAATATTGGCAGTGATGGAGAGAGCACAGGACAAGGTAGAGACAGATGTGGGGTTAACTTCTTTGAGGAGAAGTGGAGAGACAGATGGTTCCCCTATTATTGATGAGGGTATGGTCTCTGGATCAAGAATGGTGAAACCTGAAATTGTGACTTTATCTTTGTTATGGGATGTATTAGCTGTTATGCATAATCCACTCAGTGCGCTAAGCTTGTTACCTCCGTTCTCTTGAGGGTAGAGTAGCAGACTTGGTGAAGCTGAGGGAGCCAGAGAGGTATGTAGAGAAAACCTGCAGGGATGTTGTAGAGAAGTCCCATCTCCATTCTGGCAGCCTCTGTGCTACCTTGGAGGAGGGAGATCTCGTAGAAGAGCACCACTCTGGTGAAGTAGGAAGTACTTCTGTAGCCAGGACCTGCCCACCAGGGGATGTACTATCCACTTGCACCGAGTTTGTCTCCAAGAACTTCTTCCCAGACGGGAAAGGTTAGGACGTCTGTTGTAGTTGATGATTCGATCATTAGGTATGTAGATAGCTGGGTGGCTGGTGGGTGTGAGGATCGCCTGGTCACTTGCCTGCCTGGTGCGAAAGTAGTGGACTTCACATATCACCAAGACAGGATCTTAAATAGTGCTGGGGAGGAGCTGGCCGTCTCTGTACATGTGGGTACCAATGATATAGGAAAATGTGGGAGGGAACTTCTGGAAGCCAAATTTAGGCTCTTGGGTAGAAAGCTGAAGCCCAGATCCTCCAGGGTAGCATTTTCAGAAATGCTCCCCGTGCTATGCACAGAAACCAAAGTCTAAATACGTGGTTGAGATGTTGGCACAAGGATGAAGGATTTAGATTTGTTAGGAACTGGGCGACATTCTGGGAAAGAGGGAGACTGTTCCGAAATGTTGGGCTACACCTTAACCGGGACGGAAGCAGGCCACTGGCGCTTACTTTTAAAAAGGCGATAGAGAAGCTTTTAAACTAGAATGGGGGGGGGGGGGGGGGGGGGAAGCCAACAGTTGTCCAGGATCGCATGGTTCAGTGTGGCGTATCCTTGAAGGATGCTATTGAAGCAGGATATTTAAGGAATCCCAGTAGAGAGGTTTCAACAATGTTGAAAGTAAGCCAGGTGTGCTTAATGAAAGAGCAGGATAAAGGATGCATATTTTCCCCTTCAACTTCTAAGCAGCTTGTAAATCAAAGGAAAAAAACACAATTTAGCCTGTATACAAATGCTAGAAGCCTAAAAAAATAAGATGGGAGAGTTAAGAGTATATAGCACTAAATGATGAGGTAGATATAGGAGGCATCTCAGAGACTTGGTGGAAAGAGGACAATCAATGGGATACTGTGTTAACAGGGTGCAAATTGTATTGCAATGATAGGATCAAATTGGAGGGGAGATTATGCTATGTGTTAAAGAGGGAATTGAGTCAAATTATAACATTCCACATGAAACAGATAACAGCGTTGAATCATTATGGATAGAAATTCCATGTGTGAAGGGAAGGAGCTTTTTGTAGGGCTGTACTACCATCCACCGGGACAGAACAAAAAGACAGATGAAGAAATGTTTGCAGAGATTAGGAAAGCTGGCAAATTGAGCAACACTATAATAATGGGTGATATCAATTACCCCAACATTGACTGGATAAATGTTACATCAGGGAGTGCCAGGGAGATACAGTTTTTAGATGTAATAGACGGTTGCTTTTTGGAGCAACTGGTCCAGGAATTGACAAGAGGGGGAGCCATTTTGGATCTGATCCTTGGTGGCGTGCAAGGCTTAGTGCAAAAGGTGGTGGTGTTTGGTCCCCTGGGAAACAGTGATAATAACATGATTGTGAGCTAATATCTGGGATGAACCCATAAAAGGAAATCTACTGTAGCTGCATTTAATTTTAAAAAGGACAACTATAATAAAATGAGGGAAATGATTAAAAATAAGCTAAAAGTATCAGCTGCTAAGCTTAGGATACTAGATCAGACTTGGAAGCCCAGACCAGATGCATTCCATGTATTTGCAAAGGTGGAAATGAGAGAAAACGATAGCCAGCATGGTTAAAAGGTGAAGTAAAAGAGGCTATTACAGCCAAAAGATTGTCCTTCAAAGAATGGAAAAGGGACTCAAATGAATTAAAATAAGAAGCAACATAAGCACTGGAAAGTCAGATGCAAAATATTAATAAGGAAAGCTAAAAGAGAATCTGAAGAGAACTTGTCGCAGGGACTAAAATTTATAGTAACAACTTTTTCAGGTATATCAAAAGCAGAAAGCCTGCAAGGGAATCCGTGGGATCACTAGATCACGAAGGAGCAAAAGGGGCACTCAGGGAGGGGCAAGGCCATAGCGGAGAAACTGATTGAATTCTTTGCTTCTGTCTTTACGGAAGAAGATGTAAGAGATCTGCCTGTAATGGAAATGGTTTTCAAGAGTGATGATGCGGAGGAACTGAAATAAATCTCAGTGAATCTGGAAGATGTACCTAGCCAAATCAACAAACTAAATAGTAGTAAATCACCTGGACCAGATGACATACTTCCATGGGTACTCAAAGAGCTCAAGCATGAAATTGCTGATCAACTGTTAGTAATATGTAACCTACCTAAAGATTGGAGGGTGGCCAATGTGACACCGATTTTTAAAGGGTTCCAGGGGTGATCCAGGAAATTACAGAATAGTGTGCCAGGCAAAATAGTGGAAACAGAACACAAAGATAAACATGGTTTAATGAGACAGAGTCAACATGGGTTCAGTCAAGGGAAGTCTTGCCTCACCAATTTGCTTCATTTCTTTTGTAGACGTGAATAAATATGTGGATAAAGGTGAGCCAGTTGATGTAGTGTATTTAGATTTTCAGAAAGCTTTTGATAAAGTTCCTCATGAGAGACTCCTGAGAAAGTTAGAGAGTCATGGGATAGGAGGCAAGGTTCTGGTGAGGATTAGGAATTGGTTATTGGACAGAAAAGGGTAGGGTATAATGGTCAAATTTCTCTCAATGGAGGAGGGTGAACAGTGGAGTGTTGTAGGGATCAGTATTGGGACCGGTGCTATTTAACATATTTATAAATGATGTGGAAATCAGAATTATGAGTGAAGTGATTAAATTTGCAGATGACACAAAACTGTTCAAGGTTGTTAAAACACGAGCGGACTGTGAAATATTGCAGAAAGACCTTAGGAAATTGGAAGACTGGGCATCCAAATGTCAGATGAAATTTAATGTGGGTAAATGCAAGGTGATGCACATTGGAAAGAATAATCCGAATCATAGTTACCTGGGGATCAGCACTCAAGAAAAAGGTCTAGGTGTCGTCCTACATAATACGCTGAAATCTTCTGCTAAGTGTGTGACGGCGGCTAAAAAAGTAAACAGTATACTAGAAATTATTAGGAATAGGATGGTGAATAAGACTGAAAATACTATAAACCCTCAGTATCGCTCCATGGTGCGACCGCACCTTGAGTATTGCGTTCAGTTCTGGTTGCCATATCTCGAAAAAAGATATAGCAGAATTAGAAAAGGTTCAATGAAGAGTGACCAAAATAATAAAGGGGATGAAACTTCTCTCTTATGATATAAGCCTAAAGAGGTTAGGGCTCCTTCAGCTTGGAAAGGAGATGGGTGAAGGGAGATACGATTGAGGTCTACAAAATCCTGAGTGATGTACAACAAGTAGAAGGGAATCAATTTTCTACGCATTCCAAAAGTACAAAGACTAGGGACACTTGAGGAAATTACATGGAAATGCTTTTAAAACAAATAGGAGGAAATATTTTTTCACAAATAGTTAAGCCCTGGAACTCTTTGCCGGAGGATGTGGTAATAGTAATTAGCGTATCTGGGTTTAAAAAGGGTTTGAACAAGTTTCTGGAGGAAAAGGCCATAGTCTGCTATTGAGACAGAGGAAGCAAGTGCTTGTTCTGGGATTTGTAGCATGGAATGATGCCATGATTTGGGTTTGTGCCAGGTATTTGTGACCTGGCTTGGCCACTGTTGGAAACAGGATACTAGGCTAGATGGACCATTGGTCTGACCCAGTATGGCTACTCTTATGTTCTACATGTTCCTTTTTGAACATGGTTGTCAAAGATATAAAGAAGTGTGAAGAAAAGGATGGACACTTTGGAAGCTCAAACTGCTGAACTTCAGAAAGTACAGATTTCCATGCTTAAAAATAGGAAGATGGATCGTAAACATTTGAAAAATATAGAAAACTAGTAAAAAAAGGCCCGTTTCTGACACAAATGAAACGGGCGCTAGCAAGGTTTTCCTCGGAGTGTGTGTGTTTGGGAGAGTGTATGTGAGAGTGAGTGTTTGAGAGTCAGAGTGAAAGTGTGAGTCCAATCCATGCTCCTCTGTCACCTGGCCCCTCCATTCATCCCTATCCAGCAATTCTGCTGTCTCCCTGAGGCCTGCCCTGCAATCCATATGCATCCATGGCCATCTGTCCCCTCCATTCATCCCTATCCAGCAATTCCCCTCTCCATGAGTCCTGCCCTTCCAATCCATGCCCATCCATGCTCCTTTGTCACCTGGCCCCTCCATTTTTCCCTATCCAGCATTTCCCCTCTCTGCCTGAGGCCTGCCCTGCAATCCATATCCATCCATGGCCATCTGTCCCCTCCATTCATCCCTATCCAGCAATTCCCCTCTCCCTGAGTCCTGCCCTTCCAATCCATGCTCCTCTTTCACCTGGCCCCTCCATTCATCCCTATCCAGCAATTCCCCTCTCTGCCTGAGGCCTGCCCTGCAATCCATATGCATCCATGCTCATCTGTGCCCTCCATTCATCCCTATCCAGCAATTCCCCTCTCCCTGAGTCCTGCCCTTCCAATCCATGCCCATCCATGCTCATCTGTCACCTGGCCCCTCCATTTTTCCCAATCCAGCATTTCCCCTCTCTGCCTGAGGCCTGCCCTGCAATCCATATCCATCCATGGCCATCTGTCCCCTCCATTCATCCCTATTCAGCAATTCCCGTCTCCCTGAGTCCTGCCCTTCCAATCCATGCCCATCCATGCTCATCTGTCACCTGGCCCCTCCATTTTTTCCTATTTAGCAATTGCCCTGTCTCCCTGAGGCCTGCCCTGCAATCCATATCCATTCATGCCCATCTGTCCCCTCTATTCATCCCTATCCAGCAATTTCCCTCTCTCCCTGAGTCCTGCCCTCCCAATCCATGCCCATCCATGCTCCTCTGTCCCCTGCCCCCTCCATTCATCCCTTTCCAGCAATTGCCCTCTCTCCCTGAGCCCTGCCCTCCCAATCCATGCCCATCCATGCTCCTCTGTCCCCTGCCGCCTCCATTCATCCTTTTCCAGCAAGTCCCCTGTCTCCCTTCCATGACCCCCCCTTGCATCCATGCTCCTCTCTCTCCCGTGTCCCAGCCTGGGCCGCCCTCTTCTTCCCCACCCCCCCTTCGCATCCATGGTGTTGTTTCTCCCCTGCCCTCCCGCTCCCATTGTTTTTCTTTTGTGGCCTCCCTCTTCGCTCCCCCCAACATGGTTTTTATTTTTTTTTCTTGTTTTTAAATGTACCTCCGTGGTTCCGGCAGCGAAGCATCAGGGAAGGAGGCGGTGCTCCCGACGTCTAGGTTTCCCTTCGCTGTGTTCCGCCTTCTTTTGACGTCATCCTTGACGTCAGAAGAAGGCGGAACACAGCGAAGGGAAGGCTAGACGTTGAGAGCGCCGCCTCCTTCCCTGACGCTTCGCTGCCGAGCGTTGCGATTGGATGAGTGTCATTGCTCCGCCCTCGACGTCATCACGTTTGACGCGTGGGCGGGGCAGACACAATGCGATCTCACCCCCTTCACTTTTGGCTAACAGAGGCTTCATTCGAACGTTGGAGGTGCGTTTTATATAGAGAGATGTTTTAAGCTTTCTACGTCATCTACTAAACTTTACCAAACACTCATTGATGTTTTCTCAGGATTTGTATTCTCAAGATTTAAGAAGTATATGGAAGAAATTCTGCATATTCCAGGAGATTCTTTACCACCTTTTTCCAAAGTTGCTTATATGTCGCTAAAAGCCTGCTGTGGATGGAGCTGTTGGTGATAATCTTCAGGGGGCTGGTGACCTCTTGGTAGAAAGTTGAGGTTTAATAGGGCTTCTGGAATATTCTGATTATGTAATTCTGTGTCAACTAGTGACACACACTTCCTCATGATCATGCATTAAAATTGTTCTTTTGTAATATATCTGTTTTGTTCATGGGGCAAACAATTTGGATTTTTCCTGATTTGGCTAAAACCACACAGGATCAGAGGAAAATGTTTCAGAATATGAGGCAACAAGTTTGTCTCTTGGTAGTACTTTTCAATTACGCTTTCCTTGTAAATATGTGGTTATTTCCTCAAAATGAACCAGAACAGTTGAAATTTTTGTTAGATAAAAGTTTGGAACATCCCCTAGCAAGACATGGTAAGGAATCTCCATTTTTGCCATCTTTCTTTTTAGTGTCTTTCCACAACTTCAGGTGTTTTCTAATTTCAGATCTCCCTTATATTGTGGCTACTGTAGAACATATATAATTTCCTTTGTAAAGTTAGCTTGTTATCTTTGTTGTATCATGATTTTCATTATCAAGGATCTGTTTGTGTAATGTTTTTAATTTGAATAAAGATATCAAATTTAAAAGTATAAATGCCCAAAGCTCGGGTGTCTTAGTGGAAGGGATACTGTAGAAGAAGAGGGCATGAATCTGTTCACACAGATTATCAGAATAAAAGACAGTGGCACCATGTGACACATTCCCAGTCTACCCCCCCCCCCCCCCCCCCCCCCAGCATGCTCTCTGGGCCTCCCCACCCCCCCTGACTTGGTCTATTCTCTTTTCTCCATGGCGTGCATGCTCAAGCAATCGTACATCAGACCTCAATATTGTCTTCTACTATCTTAGATCCAGGTAGGCCAAGTTTTCAGGATACCCACAGTGAATATGCATGAGAGATTTGCATGCACTGTCTCAAATTTCTCATGCATATTCATTTTGGGTATCCTAAAAACATGACCTGCCTGTGGTCCTTGAGGTCTGGAATTGAGTAGCCCTGCTCTATACAGTCAGGCAGCTGAAATAAGCAGAATGGCAGAGGAGGAGGACACAGCCTCACGTACAGCCACTTGTTGCTGCCTCTTGCTATGTGATTGGGGGAGGGTTGTGCATTGAAGAGGGGATAGCCAGAGCAACCTATGGGTGTCTGCTACAGGGAGGAGGGAGAGGGGAGTAGAAAGCAACTGTGTTTCTGCCTCGTGTTCCCTTCGTAGAATTCTGCATTGTGGAATGCTTTACTGAGAGACTTGTGAACGATAATGTGCAGAGACACTTTTCAAAAGTAACTGAAAACATATTTATGCAATCTTTTGATTACGGAGGGTACAGCTGTTGTATTTTGGTATGTATATGATGGTATGCAATTTTGTATGAGCTCATGCTCTGTGATCCAACTATAATAATTTCATAGTAACTTATGAAAACGTATTTTGGTTAGTCAATATTAAATACATAATACAACAGTAACATGTTTTGTTGTAATCCACCTAGGTTTGTAGACACTGTGGGACAGAATTATTTGCAAAATTGCTCTGACTGGAAGTGAGCTGCTGTAGCAGATGAATGGATTATTACACATTAGCTGTTCATTTCTAACGTATGTTGTCAGACCACACTAGGAAAAATGTAACTACATCTGGACTAGCCTGTTCCTTAGAGAAAGAGAGACCTGGAGTTAGGGCAGTGACCACAACCCCTGAGGGAAAAATAGGGAGATTTTGGCTGGTTCCTCTGGAAATGAAAATGTGCACTAACTCTGGTCAGTAGGTGTCACTACTGAGTTAACTGCTGTCAGGACACAGTCCGAGAGCTTTCATTGCAGTGGTCAAGTTGGGGAGTGAGAGGTTATGAAGGAAGCCCATAACTTAGTAGAGTTTATTCCAAATGAGTTGAAAGCCCAATACAGCGGTTATTTTAACTTTTTTTTTTGTTTCTGCACCCCTTAACTGATCAATGAAACCCTTGCACCTCCTGAAACCACATGTCCACTAGTGACTACTAACAGCTACATATGTTGGCTATTAGCTGTCATCAGTGCTAACTCTAACATGTCATTAAAATTATAGTAGTACACAGTTATACTACCAATAACTGCCTTCAATCTGGAAAGTTTCAATAAATTGCCTCAGATTTCAAGACTCTTCTCCTCACCCTCTTTTGATCTCTTCCCACACCCCTTAGGGGAGTGTGGGCACCAACTGTTAAGAACCCCTGATATAAAAGATCAAGCTAAAAACTACTGGGATGAAAAGAAAATTGTTTGTCTTTAGAATAGAGTAACCTGTAAATAAAACTCAATAGTTTCCAGAGAGACACTGATTATTCAGAGTTAGATTTTTCTAGCACCTTGCAGGTTTGTGTATGCCATAAACTCAACAGATACTCTTACAGATAAACATTACTATATTTAGTAAATAATTCCTGGTTCTGGCTAGTTGGTACAAAGAACATCTTAGTCTGTACCGAGGAGCTCGGACTAGTTCTGTGTTGGAAAAGCAATTGTGTTTTATGAATCCAGCACTGTTAATACTTAGGGTTAGATTTGTTTTTCTGAAAAAAATAATTTATTAGAGATAAAACAAAACTTATTGTTGTTGTCTTCAAAAGCTAATCAAAGAAGTATTAAGTTCAATGAAACAGGTATTGTCTTATGTTTTTCTTTGTTTTGTGTTATCTCTGTTTACCTTTAAAAGTGGACTAACATGGCTACCAAGCCACTTTACACAAAATTGAAAAAGCCATTGAAAACTTTGCAGGTCACCTTGTTTCTGAATAAGTGCATCGTTTTTACCCATAAATTTTAACTTCTGCAAATTTTAAGAAGGGATAAAAATTTGAAATGTTTGCAAATGTCTTCTGCTGCTTTAAACTGCGGAGTACCACTGTTCTTTGTGAATCCAGGAACATGTGGTTGAACATGCTTCTGCTACTACTACACTGTTAGTCTCCTCCTCATCCTGCTGCCAGATCATGTAAGAGGGCCTTGGAGGTCAAAGATGGAAATAAAAGGGTAGTGTTATGAAGGAGAATCTGGGTGTGTTTATACGTTTGTCTGCAGGCACCTGGAATAGTGAGAGAGGACCAGGTTGAGAAGAAAAATGAGTGGGTATAGCTGTGGAAGGGAGTAGGTCTATTTATGTATTTAAAATATTTCTGTCCCACAGTGTCTACAAACCTAGGTGGCTTACAATAAAATATGTTACTATGGCTTTTTCCTCCAGGAAGCCGTCCAACCCTTTTTTTAGCGGACTTCAAAAAAGGGTTGGACGGCTTCTTGGAGGAAAAAGCCATAGAATGTTATTGAATGGACGAGGGAATACAGTATTTCAAGGATGGGCGGGGCAAATTGCTTGTTCTTTTGGCCGCTTTCGGTGACAGGGTGCTGGGCTCGATGCATCCTTGATCTGTCCCAGCATGGTGATACTTATGTACTTATTATGTATTTAATATTGACTAACCAAAATATGTTTTCATAAGTTACTATGAAATTATGAGCATGAGCTCATACAAAATTGCATACCAAAATACATTAAACAGCTGTACCCTCCGTAATCAAAAGCCTACATAAATAAATATGCTTTCAGTTACTTTTGAAAAGTGTCTCTGCACATTATCATTCACAAGTCTCTCAGTAAAGCATTCCACAAAGCAGATTCAATAACTAAAAATGTATAAGGGGGTCTTTTACTAAAGTTTAGTTGGAGTTATCTGCAGCAGGGCCCATTTTATTCCTATGGGCCCTGATGCAGATAACTCCAGTTAAGCTTTAGTAAAAGACTTCCAAAGTTTCTTCTAAACAACGATGATAAAGCACATCTAGTAGGTGTAAACCAGACAATCTCAATATAGCTGGACAAAGTTTAAGGACAGAACAGATACTCATAGTATCATAAACTTTAGGAAATCATTGAAAACAATATTGTTCAAGAAGGCTTATTCCCCAGGTTCAACATGATCAGAATTATCCCTTACTATTATAAGATCCAATAGACTCTAATTACATCTTGTCTTTCATATTTACTACTGATTAATTATTTATATCCTACTTCAATACCCATCGTTGTTTAACTGTTATTATTTATTTTGCAAAATTTGAAAAATTGTACTTCTTGCATTGTAACTTACTACAATATTTTTGTAAGCCACTTTGAGCCTGCTATCAGTGGGAAAAGGTGGGATACACATATGATAAATAAATAGTAAATTGTGGCAGTTAACCTGAACAGTCCATCCAGTCTTCCCAACAGTCACATTCATTATCAATTCCTCATCAAACCAATAATGAATGTGGTCTGAAATAAGTGTACTTGATCCTGATATTTCTTTGCCATTTTTGGGACACACAAAATAGAAGTCCACCTGGCACTGGCCTTACACATCCCAACTACTGGAGTTGCCATCTCAGCTTACTCCAGTCCATCCTGATCTGTCTTTGCCATATAGTGGATACAGACCTTAGAGGTCTGCCCAGCACTGGTTTTAGTTTCTCATAGCTGGAGTTGCTGTCTAAACACCACTGTTGCCCATCATAGTACCTCTACATCCATGAGGCCATGTGTTTTGACCTAATTTTTGTATTTAGGTATCCTGTGTGTTTATCCAGCATCTTTTTGAATTCCATCACTGTTTTTGTTTCCTACACCTGGAGGGCATTCCAGGCATAGACCACTTTCTCTGTGAAAAAGTATTTCCTGATGTTACTCATAAGTTTACCATCCCACTTCTGTGTCTCTGGAAAATAGTTGTTTATATAGTAATACCTTTCAAGAATTTAAATGTCTGTATCATATCTCCTCTATCCCTCCTTTCCTCTAGGGTATACATATTCAGGTTTTCAAGTCTTTTCTCATACTTATTTTAGTGCAAACCCCATACCAGCTCGAGACCATTGCGTGAGCGGCTGTACTGGCTTCCTGTGAAGGACCGCATCGCGTTCAAGACCTGTGCATTGGTGCACAAAATTATCTATGGAGAATCCCCTTCCTACATGGATCCTCTTGTTAACCTACCGCCCAGGAACTCCCGAAGCACGGCCCGCTCGTACCTTACTCTCCATTACCCTGCTCCCCGTGGCCTCAAATATAAGGCCATCTATGGCTCCTCTTTTCCTTATCTCTGCACTCAACTGTGGAACGGGCTGCCTCATGAGATCAAATTCACTTCAGATCACCCGACCTTTAAGAAGCGTCTCAAGACCTTCCTTTTTGGCTGAGCGTTTACCACGAGTCCTGCAGGAGCTGCAGCCTTTTAGCCCACAGCTCACTCTGTGATACCCTATCACACACCCTCTCTTCCTTTCCCTCGTCAGTCATCTCTTTCTCCCTCCTGTGGCCCTTGTCTACTGTACTTTGTTATTGTATTATGGTTTGTTTATTAACTATTGTACGCCACATTGAGCCTGCCCATGGGCGGGAATATTGTGGGATATAAATGTTATAAATAAATAAATAAATAAATACCATTTTCATCACTTTCTTCTGAACCTAGTCCTTTTACGTCCTTAGCAAAATACAGCCTCCAAAACTGAACATAATACTCCAAGTGGGGCTTCACCAATGACTTGTACAGGGGCATCAACACTTGTTTTCTTCTGCTAGTTATGCCTCTGTGTATACAGCCTAGGATCCTTCTGTCTATGGCCACCACCTTGTCACACTGTTTTGTCACCTTGAGATCCTCAAATGCTCTCACTCCAAGGTCCCTCTCCCTCTCTGTGCATATCAGCCTCCCACCTCCTAGCATATACAACTCCCTTGGATTTCTACTTCTCAGGTGTATCACTCTGCACTTCCTATTTAAATTTTCACTGTCAAACAGACCATTCTTAATTTTTGCAGATTTTTTTATGTTGTCTCCCTCCAGGGTGACCACTGTGTTGCAAATCTTGGTATCATCTGCAAAAGGCAGACTTTATCTTCTAACCCTTCAGCAGTGTTGCTCACTAATTTAGCAAATAGAATTGGCCCTAGTACCTATCCTTGTTGCACTCTACTACTAGCCTTTCTTTCTTCTGAGCAAGCAGTGACATCTGTCAGAAAACCAGTTTGTAATCCAGTTCACCACTTTCGGTCCTAATATCAGCCCATCGAGTTTTCTCATGAGCCTTCTATGAGGAGCCATGTCAAACGCTTTGATAAAATTCAAGTAGACTACATCTAGCATTTGCACATCGATCAAGGTCACCCAGTCAAAGAAATCAATCAGATTCATTTGAAAAGATTTTCCTTTGGTGAAGCCATGTTGTTTTGGATCTTGTAACCCATTGGAATCCAGGAAGTTCACTTACCTTTCCTTCTACAGTGCCTCATAACCCTCACTTTGATTTGAAAAGTATTCCAATCACCAAAGTGAGGGTTACAAGCCTATAGTTTCTTACTTTTTCTCTGTCACCCACAAAAGGTGGGTGAAGAGGGGACCACATCTGTTTTTCTCCAGTATCGTGGAACCTCTCCCATTTCCAAAGATTTATTAAACAAATCTTTGAGGACCTACCAGAACCTCTGAGATTTCCCTAGGATCCTTGGATAGCAGTGGCGTACCAAGGAGGGGGGCCAGTGCGCCCCGGGTGCACGCCGCTGGGGGGGCCGCAGCGCGCGCCTGTTGCCCTGTCTCCGAGTTCGCAATTCGCATGTGTTCACTGCTCCCTCTGAATCTGCCCCGGAACAGGAAGTGCACCCGGGGGGGAAGAGGTGTCATTTCACCGGGGGGGGGGGGGGGTGCGCTGCACCCAGGGGGGGGGGGTGCATCAGCGATCCGCCCCGGGTGTCAGCTAGGGTTGGAACGCCACTGTTGGATAGATCTTATCCATTCCCATAGTTTTGTCCCCTTTCAGTTTTCAAGTTGTTCATAAACACTTTCTTCCGTGGAAGGTGCAATATCTACTCCATTCTCTTTGTCAGTGAACCACAGTTCTTCTCCAGGATTTTCTTCAATGAACACAGAAGTATTTAGTAGTCAACTTTTTCCTTATCACTCTCCAAGTAGTGGTTCACAGCACCTTTGTCTTTCAATTCTATTTCTAGCCTTTCTCCTTCCACTAATATAACTGAAAAAAGTTTTGTTACCTCTTCATTTCTTTGAAGGCATGAATAAACATGTGGCTAAAGGTGAGCTAGTTGATGTAGTGTATCTAGATTTTCAGAAAGCTTTTGATAAATTTCCTCATGAGAGACTCCTGAGAAAATTAGTCATGGGATAGGAAGCAAGGTTCTAGTGTGGCTTAGGAATTGGTTATTGGACAGAAAACAGAGGGTAGGGTTAAATGGTCATTTCTCTCAATGGAGGAGGATGAACAGGGATCTATATTGGGACCAGTGCTATTTAACATATTTATAAATCATATGAAAATCAGAACGACAAGCGAGGTGATTAAATTTGCAGATGATACAAAACTATTCAAGGTTGTTAAAACACGAGTGGACTGTGAAATATTGCAGGAAGACCTTAGGACATTGGAAGACTGGGCATCCAAATGGCAGATGAAATTTAATGTGGACAAATGCAAGTTGATGCACATTGGAAAGAGTAATTTGAATCATAGTTACCTGATGCTAGGGAGTCAATTCTGGTCGCTGTATCTCAAAAAAGATATAGCAAAATTAGAAAAGGTTCAAAGAAGAGCGACCAAAATGATAAAGGGGATGGAACTCCACTCGTATGAGGAAAGGTTAAAGAAGTTAGGGCTCTTCAGCTTGGAGGGGAGAATTGATTGAGGTCTAGAAATCCTGAATGGTGTAGAACAAGTAGAAGTAAATCGATTTTTTTTTACTCGTTCCAAAAATACAAAGACTAGGGGACACTCAAAGTTACATGGAACTACTTTTAAAACAAATAGGAAATATTTTTTCACTCAATGAATAGTTAAGCTCAGGAACTGTTTGCCAGAGGATGTGGTAACAGCGGTTAGCGTATCTGGGTTTAAAAAAGGTTTGGACAAATTCCTGGAGGAAAAGTCCATAGTCTGCTATTGAGACAGACGTGGGAAGCAATTGCATGCCCTGGAATTTGTAGTATGGAGTGTTGCCATGATTTGGGTTTCTGCCAGGTACTTGTGATCTGGCTTGGCCACTGTTTGTAAAACAGGATACTGGGCTAGATGGACTACTGGTCTGACCCAGTATGGCTGCTCTTATGTTCCTTGCATCTCTATTTATGTATTTTTCCATTTGTGCTTTCTCCAACTGTATGTCTCTTCGCTTCCTTCAGTTTTATCTAGTATTTTCTGTATTTCATGAACACCACCTCTTTTTGTCTTTATTTTTTCAGCTGTTTGGAGAACCATATCAGTTTCCTTTTCCTCTTTTATTTTCCTACATATAGATATGTTGCCATTTTTATAGCTTCTTTCAGTTTGAACCATTGTTTTTCCACTTCTCCAGTGTATCGGGAGCTAGTGTAACTTGCACAGTATAGGAGCCATATGTTCATATTTATTCACCCCTACAGTAATTTGTGCCACAGTAGTCTGCACAATTTGAAGGACTAATACATAAAATATTACAATAGTCAAAAGTAGTAACAACTGATAGAAAATTAGATGGTGAAAGAAAATTCTTCAATTGATTAATCAGATGTAACTAAAAATGCCTTCTTCACCACGCTTTAATCTATAGTTTCATATATATTCTAGGGTCAGTAAGAAAACCACGACTTTTTACATTAGAACAAATCAGGCTAGATCATTCTTCAAACTTAAGCAACTCAGTTGTAGTATCACTGCCAGGATGTCCCAAAACAATTTTTCATTTATACTTAAGTTCAGTGCCAGTTTGCTGTCTATCATTTAACAAACTTTAGACAGAGTATCACAAACTCAAATGTCACCTGACAGGTATTATCCGCAGTTATAAAGAACTGAATGTTATCAGTATATATTCTGTAATGAACCCCAAGGGTAGTGAATAACTTACATAATGAAATGACATACCATATATATTCATCTATTAGTCAATCTCATGTAACATAGTAGATGACAGCAGAAAAAGACCTGCATGGTCCATCCAGTCTGCCCAACAAGATAAACTCATATGTGTATACCTTACCTTGATTTGTATCTGCCTTTTTCAGGGCACAGACCGTACAAGTCTGCCCAGCAGTATTTCCTGCCTCCCAACCACCAGTCCCGCCTCCCATCACTGGCTCTGGCACAGCCCATATAAGTCTGCCCTCCACTATCCTCGCCTCCCAACCACCAACCTCTCTTCCCCCACCTGCTCCGCCACCCAATTTTAGCTAAGCTTCTGAGGATCCATTCCTACTGCATAGGATTCCTTTATGCATATCCCACGCATGTTTGAATTCCGTTACCGTTTTCATCTGCACCACCTCCCGCGGGAGGGCATTCCAAGCATCCACCACGCTCTCCGTGAAAAAATACTTCCTGACCTCTTTTTTGAGGGTGCCTCCCTTCAATCTCATTTCATGTCCTCTCGTTCTACCGCCTTCCCATCTCTGGAAAAGATTTTTTTGCGGATTAATACTTTTCAAGTATTTGAACGTCTGTATCATATCACCCCTGTTCCTCCTTTCCTCCAGGGTTTACGTGTTCAGGTCAGCAAGTCTCTGCTCATACGTCTTGGAACGCAAATTCCATACCATTCTCGTAGCTTTTCTTTGCACCGCTTCCATTTTTTTAACATCCTTCGCAAGGTACGGCCTCCAAAACTGAACACAATACTCCAGGTGAGGCATCAACTCTTCCTTTCTTCTGCTGATCACACCTCTCTCTATACAGCCTAGCAACCTTCTCGCTATGGCCACCGCCTTGTCACACTGTTTCGTTGCCTTCAGATCCTCGGATACTATCACCCCAAGATCCCGCTCCCCCTCAGTACCTATCAGACTCTCACCGCCTAACACATAAGTCTCTCGTGGGTTTCTACTCCCTAAATGCATCACTTTGCATAAATTTCTTCGCATTGAATTTTAATTGCCAAACCTTAGACCATTCTTCTAGCTTCCTCAGATCCCTTTTCATGCTTTCCACTCCCTCCCGGGTGTCCACTCTGTTGCAAATCTTAGTATCATCCGCAAATAGGCAAACTTTACCTTCTAACCCTTCGGCAATGTCACTCACAAATATATTGAACAGAATCAGCCCCAGCACCGATCCCTGAGGCACTCCACTACTCACCATTCCCTCCTCCGAGCGAACTCCATTTACCACCACCCTCTGGCGACTGTCCGTCAACCAGTTCCTAATCCAGTTCACCACTTCGGGGACCTATCTTCAGCCCATCTAGTTTATTGGGGAACCGTGTCAAAAGCTTTGCTAAAATCTAAGTAGATTACGTCTATAGCACATCGATGATACAATTCTCCAGTAACCCAATCAAAGAATTCAATGAGATTCGTTTGGCACGATTTCCCTCTGGTAAAACCATGTTGTCTCGGATCTTGCAACTTATTGGCTTCCAGGAAATTCACTATCCTTTCCTTCAGCATCGCTTCCATTACTTTTCCAATAACCGAAGTGAGGCTTACCGGCCTGTAGTTTCCAGCTTCTTCCCTATCACCACTTTTGTGAAGAGGGACCGCCTCCGCCGTTCTCCAGTCCCTCGGAACCTCTCCCGTCTCCAAGGATTTATTAAACAAATCTTTAAGAGGACCCGCCAGAACCTCTTTGAGCTCCCTCAATATTCTGGGGTGGATCCCGTCCGGTCCCATGGCTTTGTCCACCTTTAGCTTTCCAAGTTGTTGATACACACTCTCTTCCGTGAACGGTGCTATATCCACTCCATTCTCAGGTGTATTTTTGCCAGTCCCTCGCGGGACATGTATAACATATGTAAGTCAAGGTAGTTTTAGGACTAAAAATGGCCCGTGTATAAGTCAAGGCTGGGTCCCATGTTGCTCCCTCTCTCTCTCCACCCCTCCAGGTCCAATATTTCTTTCTCTTTCTCTGTCTCTCTCCCCACCCCCCTCCCTGCCTTTCCCAAACCCCTACAGCTTCACAAAGTTCAGCAGGGTCAGAACAGACTTAAAGCCAGAAGTAGAGAACGACACAGGGATGGGGATATGCAGAAAAAAATTTGGGCCATTTACCACTGGAGCAAAACTTTTTACCGCCCCACAGGAGTTAAATACTAACGTATTGTATTTTGTGTGTATACTTACTCCAAAGCTAATATCAAATCTGATCATATTATGATCACTTATCAAGTGGCCCCATCACCACTACTTCCTGCACCAGATCATGCGCTCCACTAAGGACTAGATCTAGAATTTTTCCCTCGGTTTGTTGGCTCCTGTGCCAGCTGCTCCATAAAGCAGTCCTTGATTTTGTCATGAGATTTTACCTCCCTAGCATGCCCTGATGTTACATTTACCCAGTCAATATCGGGGTAATTGAAATCACCCATTATTATTGTATTGCCTAGTTTGCTAGCCTCCCTAATTTCTGATAACATTTCTACATCTGTCTGTTCATCCTGGCCAGGTGGACGGTAGTACAATCCTATCTCTATCTTTTTCCCCTTTACACATGGAATTTCAATCCATAGGAATTCCAAGATGTTTTGTTTCCTGCAGAATTTTCAGTCTATTTGATTCAAGTCCCCCCTTAACATACAGTGCTACCCCTCCACCAATTCAATCCACCCTATCACTACGATATAATTTGTACCCCGGTATGACAGTGTCCCACTGGTTATCCTCCTCCTTCCAGGTCTCGGAGATGCCTATTATATCTAATTTTTCATTTAGTGCAATATATTCTAACTCTCCCGTCTTATTTCTTAGGCTTCTGGCATTGCATATAGACATTTCAAACTATGTTTGGTGTTCTTATTTACATCAAGCTCAGTACTTGACAGTATTAACTTGCATTCTCTTTTCTGATTTTTATTTTTATTTAACACCTGATCTATTATGGTCTCTTTTGCAACCTCACTATCGAGATACCCTATCTTCCCTGTTTTGGTGATATCTTTGAGAGATACCTTATTCCGAACCACATGCTGTTGAGTGACTTGTCGGCCTTCCCCCAGTTTCTATTTAAAAGCTTCTCTATCTCCTTTTTAAATGCTGATGCCAGCAGCCTGGTCCCACCCTGGGTTAAGGTGGAGCCCATCCTTTTGAAATAGGCTCCCCTTCCCCAGAATGTTGCCCAGTTCCTAACAAATCTAAAACCCTCCTCCCTGCACCATTGTCTCATCCACACATTGAGACTCCTGAATTCTGCCTGTCTCCTGGGCCCTGCGTATGGAATGGGTAGCACTTCAGAAAATGCTCCCCTAGAGGTTCTGGATTTGAACTTTCTAACTTTTTTCCCTTCTGCTTCCATACTGTGTGGAGCCCCTCCCCTCCCCCATCTGCTTTTGTTGTAAGGTAATTGCATAGCACAGGTGGAGCTTCTCTCTCCACGTGGTTTTTGTCTCTGCACAGAAGCTGAACAGATTTGGGAGCTCTCAGATAAGACTATTTTCTGATTACCCCTACCTTACACTTGTGGCTCTGGGCATTTCAATGCTGTTCTAGAGAGAGGTTACAGCAAACACATTCCATAGGTCTTAAGCTTAAGCCAACCCACCCTGCCCCACAACCCACCCACCCCAAGACTGACACTTCCTATATAGCTTTCCCAAATATACTAACCCCACCCTAATTACAACCCCATCATAGTACACCTGTTCATACCCATTTCAGCAAATCAAGATGACTTTTATTCTCTGTAATAATTGTGGTGCTTTAGTTTCAAGACCAAGCTTCTGGAGACTTAAAGCTTGTCCTATCTGTCTTCAGCTTGCTAGTTTAAAACAGGAGCTCAGCAAAGTAAAGCAGGAATTGAATGCACTTAAAGCAACTTCTAGGACTGCACAAAATCATACTGCACAGAACCATACCAAATTCTCACCACTGCCTCAAAGGATAATACCACCTAAGAATAGATGGTTCACAGTAGGCTCAGGCAGGCTTCGTTATGTGACACAGAAGCATCCACCCTCACAAGTGTTGCCCCTACAGAATACTTTTGTTCCACTACAGCACTGTGATGTTCCTGAAAATAAAACTGAGGCGAAAGAAAAAGCAAGGAAGGTGGAACAAAAAGATATGAAGGTACCCAAAGAGAAAAGACACCCCCAAATCACTAAAACCGAAACACATATTAGGAAATGTAGATGGAAAGCGATGACCACAAATGCTCGCAGTCTAAGCAATAAAGTTCATGACTTTCATGCCCTGATGTTGGAGGCAGACTTGAACATAGTTGCAATCACGGAGACATGGCTCAATGGTTCCCATGAATGGGATGCAAACATACCAGGCTATAATCTTTTTAGGAAGGATAGAGAGGGGCGTAAAGGTGGAGGAGTAGCTCTGTATGTGAGAAATGATATCACAGCGACTGAAATGACAGGGAACTGGGGAAAGGAAGAAGCGATATGGATCACCTTAAAAAGAGAGGATAGAACCTCTGTCCACGTGGGTGTTGTCTACAGACCCCCGACACAATTGGAGGAACTAGATAAAGATCTGTTCGCTGATATTCAAAAGTTGGGGAAGAAAAGAGAGGTGCTGTTGTTGGGAGATTTCAATCTGCCGGATGTAGATTGGAAGGTTCCGCTTGCGGAATCGGAAACAAGTAGAGAGATCGTGGATGCTTTTCAAAGTGATTTGCTATGACAAATGGTGATGGAACCCACGAGGGAGGGAGCGACGCTAGATCTGGTACTCGCAAATGGGGATAATGTGTCAAATGTCCGAGTGGGTGCCCACCTGGGCAGCAGTGACCATCAAACGGTTTGGTTTTATATGACGGCTGAAGAGGAGGTTGGCCACTCAAAACTCAAAGTCCTGGATTTCAAGCATGCTGACTTTAGTAAAATGGGGGAATACCTGAGGAAGGAGCTGATGGGATGGGAGGAAATACAAGAAGTGGAAGGACAGTGGTCTAGGCTGAAAGAAGCTATAAATAGGGCCACGAACCTTTATGTAAGGAAAGTAAATAAAAGCAAGAGAAAAAGGAAACCGATATAGTTCTCCAAACAAGTGGCTGAAAAAATAAAGGCTAAAGAGTTGGCGTTCCGGAAATACAAAAAAAACTCAAGAAAAGGAACTCGAGGAGGAATACCAGATGAAACTGAAAGAAGCCAAGAGAGAGATATGTCTGGCGAAAGCGCAAACGGAAGAACAAATGGCTAGAAATGTAAGGAGGGGTGGCAAAATTTTCTTCAGGTATATTAGTGAAAGGAGAATGACTGACTGACTAAAAAGGGAATTGTGAGACTAAAAGATACTGCGAACCGCTATGTGGATAATGATGAAGAAAAAGCAAATTTGCTAAATAGATACTTCTGTTCTGTTTTCGCAGAAGAAAATCCTGGAGAAGGACCACGATGGACTGGAAAAAGTACAAATGAGATTGAAGTGGATAGAGCACCGTTCACGGAAGAGTGTGTGTATGAACAACTTGAAAAGCTAAAGGTGGACAAAGCCATGGGACCGGATGGGATCCACCCTAGGATATTGAGGGAGCTCGGAGAGGTTCTGGCGGGTCCTCTTAAAGATTTGTTTAATATATCCTTGCAGACGGGAGAGGTTCCGAGGGATTGGAGAACGGCGGATGTGGTCCCTCTTCACAAAAGTGGTGATAGGGAAGTAGCTGGAAACTACAGGCCGGTAAGCCTCACTTCGGTTATTGGAAAAGTAATGGAAGCGATGCTGAAGGAAAGGATAGTGAATTTCCTGGAAGCCAATAAGTTGCAAGATCCGAGACAACATGGTTTTACCAAAGGGAAATCGTGCCAAACGAACCTCATTGAATTCTTTGATTGGGTGACAGGAGAATTGAATCAGGGATGAGCTATTGACGTAATCTACTTAGATTTCAGCAAAGCTTTTGACACCGTTCCCCACAGGAGGCTCTTAAATAAACTGGATGGGCTAAAGATAGGACCCGAAGTGGTGAACTGGATTAGGAACTGGTTGACGGACAGACGCCAGAGGGTGGTGGTGAATGGAATTCGCTCGGAGGAGCGAAAGGTGAGTAGTAGAGTGCCTCAAGGATCGGTGCTGGGGCCCATTCTGTTCAATATATTTGTGAGTGACATTGCCGAAGAGTTAGAAGGTAAAGTTTGCCTATTTGCGGATGACACTAAGATCTGTAACAGAGTGGACACCCCGGAGGGAGTGGAAAACATGAAAAAGGACCTACGGAAGCTAGAAGAATGGTCTAAGGTTTGGCAATTAAAATTCAATGCGAAGAAATGCAAAGTGATGCACTTACGGAGTAGAAATCCACGGGAGACGTATGTGTTAGGCGGGGAAAGTCTGATAGGTATGGATTGGGAGAGGGATCTTGGGGTGATAGTATCTGAGGATTTGGAGGCGACGAAACAGTGTGACAAGGCGGTGGCCCTAGTTAGAAGGTTGTTAGGCTGTATAGAGAGAGGTGTGACCAGCAGAAGAAAGGGGGTGTTGATGCCCCTGTATAAGTCGTTGGTGAGGCCCCACCTGGAGTATTGTGTTCAGTTCTGGAGGCCGTATCATGTTAAGGATGTAAATAGAATTGAAGCGGTGCAAAGAAAAGCTACGAGAATGGTATGGGCTTTGCGTTCCAAGACGTATGAGGAGAGACTTGCGGACCTGAACATGTATACTCTGGAGGAAAGGAGAAACAGGGGTGATATGATACAGACGTTCAAATATTTGAAAGGTATTAATCTGCAAACTAATCTTTTCTGGAGATGCGAAGGCAGCAGAACGAGAGGACATGAAATGAGATTGAAGGGGGGCAGACTCAAGAAAAATGTCAGGAAGTATTTTTTCACGGAGAGAGTAGTAGATGCTTGGAATGCCGTCCCGCGGGAGGTGGTGGAAACGAAAACGGTAATGGAATTCAAACATGCGTGGGATAAACATAAAGGAATCCTGCTCAGAAGGAATGGATCTTAAAGAGCTTAGACGAGATTGGGTGGCAAAGCCGGTGGCGGGAGACGGAGATGGTGCTGGGCAGATTTATACGGTCTGTGCCAGAGCCGGTGGTGGGAGGCGGGACTGGTAGTTTGGAGGCGGGATAGTGCTGGGCAGACTTATACGGTCTGTGCCAGAACCGGTGGTGGGAGGCATGGTTGGTGGTTGGGAGGCGGGGATAGTGCTGGGCAGACTTATATGGTCTGTGCCCTGAAAAGGACAGGTACAAATCAAGGTAAGGTATACACAAAAAGTAGCACGTGAGTTTATCTTGTTGGGCAGAATGGATGGACCTTGCAGGTCTTTTTCTGCCGTCATCTACTATGTTACTAAGAGCCTAAATTTGGCTTTCGGAACATTTCTCCCACATTTTCTTATGTCATTGGTACCCACATGTACCAAGACGGGTGGTTCCTCCCCAGCACTGTCTAAAATCCTGTCTAGGTGACGCGTGAGGTCTGCCACCTTTGCACCAGCCAGGCAAATGACCAGGCGATCCTCACGTCCACCCAACTATCTACATGCCTAATATTCGAATCACCAACTACAACAGCCGTCCTAGCCCTTCCCACCTGGGCAGTAGCGCCTGAAGTCACATCCTCGATGCGAGAGGATTTTGCATTACTTGGTGTGCTGGTCCTGTCTACAGGATTACTTCCAGCTGCACCAGGGTGATGCTTTCCTTTTTGAATGCCTCCCTCCTCCAAGGCAGCACAGGGGCTGGCAGATTAGAGGTGGGACTTTTCTACAATGTCCCTGTAGGCCTTCTCTATGTACCTCTCTGTCTCCCTCAGCTCCTCCAAGTCTGCTACTCTAACCTCAAGAGAACAGACTTGTTCTTTGAGAACTAGGAGCTCTTTGCATCGAGCACACACACTACTACTACTTGACATTTCTAAAGCGCTACTAGGGTTACGCAGCGCTGTACAATTTAACATAGAAGGACAGTCCCTGCTCAAAGGAGCTTACAATCTAAAGGACAAATGTACAGTCAGTCAAATAGGGGCAGTCTGGATTTCCAAATGGGAGATAATCGTACATTTGAAATTGAATACAAAACACTGGATATAACCCTTCTCGCTGCTAGACTACTGTCTGCATCTTAGTATTATAGAGTTGTTTAATTAAAACTTCTTACGGTACTTCTTACAGTACTAGGGATATCAGATGAATATAATCCATATGACTGGTGTAATTTGTAATTCATTTATGGTTTGCTTCTTAGAAACTAATGTAATTAAAATTCTAATGAAAATTAAAAATTCTCCTCTTGTATTAATTAGAATAATTGACTATAAATGAAGAGTTGAGCTAGGGGTGGGTGGGAGTTGAGGAGGGTAGGTGGGCTTGAGGACTGAACTGGGCCCTTCTGCTCCTTCTGTGGCTGAAACTTCAAATTTTAAAACTCTAGAGAAAAGGGTATGGAGACTAGCTAATAAAGTTTGCTTGCTTTTTTTTTTTTATTTTAAAATTCTAACTGTGTTTATCAATATCCTACAATTCCTCTTTTAAACCCTAATCTTTAAGCTGTGGTAGAAACTTCACGTTTTAAAACTATGGGGAAAAGGGTATGGAGACTAATAAAGTTTGCTTGCTTTTTTTTTTAAGTCTGTGTTTATCAATATCCTACAATTTCTCTTTTAAACCCTAATCTTTATGTTACCAAGCTTAGAATAAAATAATGTCATTTACCCGCAGAAATGTCCTCTTTTGTCAGAACTTTTCAGATAGAAAGTTAAGTGGGACCTTTCCCCTCTATATAGTTTGGATTCTAAGGAGACTATTTCAAACAAACCCTTTGAAGCTAGCCCAGTAATCAAATTGTCTTTAGTAACCTTAGCAACTATTCTACCTCCTCACACCTTAATTAACATCTAATTTAGGTCAGCTGCAGTGCTACTTCTCCAGCAGGCAAGGACAGACAATAACTTTCTTTTAGCACAGTTTAAGCCTTGCTACTATCCTTTTTATACTGTTGGCTGTTAAGTTTCTACCTCTAGAGAAAGTTTCAGTTTAAAACTATAGGGAAAAGGGATTGTACACTATGGAAACTACTAAATAATACTTGCTTCCCTCTCTCGTATTTTATTTTCATTCTAAGACTGAACTGGGCCCTTTTGTCCCTTCTAGAGACTACCTGTTAATGGAGGAGTGGCCTAGTGGTTAGGGTGGTGGACTTTGGTCCTGAGGAACTGAGTTCGATTCCCACTTCAGGCACAGGCAGCTCCTTGTGACTCTGGGCAAGCCACTTAACCCTCCATTGCCCCATGTAAGCCACATTGAGCCTGCCATGAGTGGGAAAGCGCGGGATAGAAATGTAACAAAATAAATAAATAAAATAAATGCTGTGGCAGAAACTTCAAGTTTTAAAAGTGTGGGGGAAAGGGTATGGACTAGCTAATAAAGTTTGCTTCTTTTTTTTTTTTTTTTTTTTAATTCTAACTTTGTTTATCAGTATCCTGCAATTCTTCTTTTAAACCCTAATCTGTAAGCTGTGGCAGAAACTTCAATGTCAACACAATACGTAATAGAACATTTTAATTGACAGTGTAGGGTATAAGCAAAGATGGAACATATAGATACGTAAGAGGATTTAGAAAGTAAGGTGACTAAAGAAATGTGCACATGAGGTCAGAGAGATGGTTAAATATTATATCAGCTAGGGTAGGATTGGATAAACATGTCCTGCTACAGTATGTGCAGCCTGTGTCACTCCTTGTGTGTGTCTGAGACTAGCAAGTTAGTTACTTCTTCTATTATAGGCCTTGTTGTAGAGCCAATGTTTCACCTGCTTCCTGAAATAGAGATAGTCTTGTGTTAAGCAAAGCCTTTCAGGGAGTGCATTCCAGAGTGTGGGGTTACTCTGGAGAAGGCTCATTTGCGGGTATCACATTGTGTAATGTCTTTTGGAGAGGGTGTGATTAGTGATAGTCCTTGAGAGGGCCTTCGTGTCATTAGAGATGTGTAGAGGATCATCCTTCAGGTACTTGGGGTCATTTCCTTTAAAGGCCTTGAACATCAGATATAAAGTTTTTTAAATTTAGCCCTGTATTGTACCGGTAGCCAGTGAAGTTTTTGCAGAAATGGTGTGATGTGTTCACGTTGCTTGCAACCTTCTATTTGGTCTTGCTGCAGCATTCTGAATCAGTTGAAACTGTTGTAGTATGGGATAACTTGTAATGATTTTTTTTGTTCTCCGAGGACAAGCAGGCTGCTTGTTCTCACTGATGGGTGACGTCCACGGCAGCCCCTCCAATCGGAAACTTTACTAGCAAAGGCATTTGCTAGCTCTCGCGCGCCCATGCGCACCGCACATGCGCGCAGCCGTCTTCCCGCCCGAACCGGCTTGTGTTCGTCAGTCTTCTTTTGTCCGCGCTCGGGACAGTCGTGTTTTGCTACCGTTTCGTGCCCCTCAAGTTGACCCTCGCGCGTCTTCGCGTTTTCGCTAAAAAAAAAAAAAGTGAGACCTCTCGGTCTTGTCCCTTCCCGTGTGTCCAGTTTTTCCCCCAGCGTAAGTTTCCTTTTGCTTTCAGGATCAGCCTTTTTTTTGGCCTCGGTACAGGTTTTCTCTCCCTTATTTTTGGTGCCTTTTGTCATCATCGCGAATTTTGATTTCGCCGGCGTGATTTTTCCACCCATGTCATCGAAGTCTCCCAGCGGCTTCAAAAAGTGCACCCAGTGCGCCTGGGTAATCTCGCTCACTGATAGGCACGCTTCGTGTCTTCAGTGTCTGGGGCTGGGCATTGCCCGCAGGCCTGCAGTCTTTGTGCTCTTTTACAAAAGAGGACTCAGGTAGCGAGATTGGCCCAGTGGAACGTGTTGTTCTCGGGCTCTTCGTCGACAACAGCACGGGACGTATCGAGTGCATCGACGTCGACAGCATCAAAGTCTTCGGCATCGAGGCTTCGACCCTCTGCATCGTCGGTACCGAGACATCGGAAGGCTGCGTCGACGTCGGTGGTACCGGGACCTCCGCTGTTGCTGATGTCGTCGGACGGTGGTGCTTCGACTGGAGTGCAGGTGAGGGCTGTCCATTCCCCTGCTGGTGGCGGTGAGCCTTCGGGTGGGTCTCCTGCCCTGAGGGCTCCTGCGGTACAGCCCCCCCCCCCCCCGAGACCGACCTTCTTCAGCCTCGGCCCCGAGGAAGAGACGGTTGGATTCTACGTCCTCCTCGTCGGTACCAGGAAGCTCCGGTGACATGCTTCGTTTGAAGAAATCAAAGAAGCATTGACACCGGTCTCCTTCCAGCCTCGGTACTGAGAGCTCTGGGTCGCCGAGGGAGTCGGCACCCAGTAGGCATCGGCACTGGGAGGACCGCTCACCCTCTGTTCAGTAGGTGTCGATGCGCTCCCCCTTGGACAGCCCGGAACTGCCTCCACGCCCGGAACAGACTCTGATCTCGACGCCTGCATCGGCTTCCCAGTCTTTCTACACAGCCGCTCTGCACGAGAGTCTCCGGGCCGTTCTTCCAGAGATTCTGGGAGAGCTGTTGCTCCCTTCTTCTCCGGTACCGGGGGTGCTTGCGCCACCAGTACCGTCGAGCGAGGCGCCGGCTGGCCCTTTGCCAGGGGTGAGGTCTCCGACATCAGTACCGCTTGCGGTACCGGCTGCGGCCGCCTCCCAGGAAGGCTCCCCGACGACGTCGGTGGAGGGAGCTTCGCCGGTGCTGGCGAGGGAGTCTACCTCTCGGCGCTCTCACCGTGGCCGTGTTTCCACGGAGTCGAGTCGGGCACGACTTCAGACACAGGTTCATGAACTTGTGTCTGACACCGATGGTGAGGCCTCGTGGGAGGAGGAGGAGGACATCAGATATTTCTCTGACGAGGAGTCTGATGGCCTTCCTTCTGATCCCAGCTCCTCCCGAGAGTCTGTCTTTCGCGGCCTTTGTCCGGGAGATGTCTACGGCCATCCCCTTCCCGGTGGTTGTGGAGGATGAGCCCAGGGCTGAAATGTTTGAGCTCTTGGACTATCCTTCTCCACCTAAGGAAGCATCCACAGTACCCATGCATCATGTCCTAAAAAAGACATTGCTGGCGTACTGGACCAAGCCTTTAACTAATCCCCACATTCCCAAGAAGATCGAATCCCAGTACCGGATCCATGGGGACCCAGAGCTGATGCGCACTCAGTTGCCTCACGACTCTGGTGTGGTGGATCTGGCCCTAAAGAAGGCTAAGAGTTCTAGGGAGCATGCTTCGGCACCCCCGGGCAAGGACTCTAGAACCTTAGACTCCTTTGGGAGGAAAGCCTACCATTCTTCTATGCTCGCGGCCAAGATTCAGTCCTACCAGCTCTACACGAGCATCCACATGCGGAACAATGTGCGGCAGTTGGCGGGCTTGGTGGACAAGCTCCCTCCTCAGCAAGCCAAGCCGTTTCAGGAGGTGGTCGGGCAGCTGAAGGCTTGCAGACAATTCCTGGCCAGAGGGGTATATGATACCTTTGATGTTGCGTCCAGGACCGCTGCTCAAGGTGTGGTGATGCGCAGACTCTCATGGCTGCGTGCCTCCGACCTGGAGAACAGGATCCAGCAGCGGATTGCGAACTCCCCTTGCCGAGCGGACAACATTTTTGGAGAAAAAGTCGAACAGGTGGTAGAACAGCTCCACCAGCGGGATAACGCTTTCGACAAATTCTCCCGCCGGCAGCCTTCAGCATCTACCTCTTCAGGTAGAAGTTTTTATGGGGGAAGGAGGACTGTTCCCTACTCTTCTGGTAAGCGTAGGTACAATCCTCCCTCCCGACAGCCTGCAGCCCAGGCTAAGCCCCAGCGCGCTCGCTCTCGTCAGCAGCGTGCGCCTCAGCAAGGCCCCACAGCTCCCCAGCAAAAGCAGGGGGCGAGCTTTTGACTGGCTCCAGCAGAGCATAGCCGAGGTCAAAGTGTCCGTGCCGGACGATCTGCCGGTCGGGGGGAGGTTGAAAGTTTTTCACCAAAGGTGGCCTCTGATAACCTCTGACCAGTGGGTTCTCCAAATAGTCCGGCAAAGATACACCATGCCATGCCTCCCAATTGTCCACCGGGAGCTCAGTCCTTCAGCTTCCAGCACAAGCAAGTACTTGCAGAGGAACTCTCCACCCTTCTCAGCGCCAATGCGGTCGAGCCCGTGCCACCGGGGCAAGAAGGGCTGGAATTCTATTCCAGGTACTTCCTTGTGGAAAAGAAAACAGGGGGGATGCGTCCCATCCTAGACCTAAGGGCCCTGAACAAATATCTGGTCAAGGAAAAGTTCAGGATGCTTTCCCTGGGCATCCTTCTTCCCATGATTCAGCAAAACGATTGGCTATGCTCTCTGGACTTAAAGGATGCTTATACACACATCCCGATACCGCCAGCTCACAGACAGTATCTTCGATTTCGTCTGGGATCACGTCACTTCCAGTACTGTGTGCTA
The DNA here is from genome assembly GCF_901765095.1 of Microcaecilia unicolor. Classification (NCBI taxonomy): domain Eukaryota; kingdom Metazoa; phylum Chordata; class Amphibia; order Gymnophiona; family Siphonopidae; genus Microcaecilia; species Microcaecilia unicolor. Next base: position 98,020,909 of record NC_044038.1, read on the forward strand.
CCTTTTGGGCTCGCCTCTGCGCCCAGAGTGTTCACGAAGTGCCTAGCTGTGGTAGCAGCAGCGCTTCGCAGGCTCGGAGTGCACGTGTTCCCTTTTCTCGACGATTGGCTGGTGACGAACACTTCCGAGGCAGGAGCTCTACAGTCCATGCAGATGACTATTCGACTCCTGGAGCTACTAGGGTTTGTGATATATTACCCAAAGTCCCATCTTCTCCCAGTACAGAGACTCGAATTTATAGGAGTTCTGCTGGATTCTCGGACGGCTCGTGCCTATCTCCCGGAGACTAGGGCCAACAATCTGCTGTCCCTCGTCTCCCGGGTACGAGCGTCCCAGCAGGTCACAGCTCGGCAGATGTTGAGATTGCTTGGCCACATGGCCTCCACAGTCCATGTGACTCCCATGGCTCGTCTTCACATGCGATCTGCTCAATGGACCCTAGCTTCCCAGTGGTTTCAGGCTGCTGGGGGTCTAGAGGACGTGATCCACCTGTCCACGAGTTTTCTCAAATCCCTTTCCTGGTGGACGATTTGGTCCAATTTGACTCTGGTACGCCCCTTCCAAATTCCTCAGCCACAAAAGGTGCTGACTACGGATGCGTCTCTCCTGGGGTGGGAAGCTCATGTCAATGGACTCCACACCCAAGGAAGCTGGTCCCTCAAGGAACGCGATCTACAGATCAATCTCCTGGAGTTACGAGCGGTCTGGAACGCTCTGAAGGCTTTCAGAGATCGGCTGTCCCACCAAATTATCCAAATTCAGACAGACAACCAGGTTGCCATGTATTACATCAACAAGCAGGGGGGCACCGGATCTCGCCCCCTGTGTCAGGAAGCCGTCAGCATGTGGCTCTGGGCTCGCCGTTACGGCATGTGGCTCCAAGCCACATATCTGGCAGGTGTAAACAACAGTCTGGCCGACAGGTTGAGCAGGATTATGCAACCTCACGAGTGGTCGCTCAATTCCGGAGTAGTGCGCCAGATCTTCCAAGTGTGGGGCACCCCCTTGGTAGATCTCTTCGCATCGCGAGCCAACCACAAGGTCCCTCAGTTCTGTTCCAGACTTCAGGCCCACGGTCGACTGGCATCGGATGCCTTCCTCCTGGATTGGGGGGAAGGTCTGCTGTATGCTTATCCTCCCATTCCTCTGGTGGGGAAGACTTTGTTGAAACTCAAACAAGACCGGGGCACCATGATTCTGATTGCTCCCTTTTGGCCGCGTCAGATCTGGTTCCCTCTTCTTCTGGAGTTGTCCTCCGAAGAACCGTGGAGATTGGAGTGTTTTCCGACCCTCATCACACAGGACGAAGGGGCGCTTCTGCATCCCAACCTCCAGTCTCTGGCTCTCACGGCCTGGATGTTGAGAGCGTAGACTTTGCCTCTTTGGGTCTGTCAGAGGGTGTCTCCCGTGTCTTGCTTGCTTCCAGAAAAGATTCCACTAAGAGGAGTTACTTCTTTTTATGGAGGAGGTTTGCCGTCTGGTGTGACAGCAAGGCCTTAGATCCTCGTTGTCCTACACAGACCCTGCTTGACTACCTTCTGCACTTGTCTGAGTCTGGTCTCAAGACTAACTCTGTAAGGGTTCACCTTAGTGCAATCAGTGCATAACATTACCGTGTGGAAGGTAAGCCGATCTCAGGACAGCCTTTAGTTGTTCGCTTCATGAGAGGTTTGCTTTTGTCAAAGCCCCCCATCAAACCTCCTACAGTGTCATGGGATCTCAATGTCATTCTCACCCAGCTGATGAAACCTCCTTTTGAGCCACTGAATTCCTGCCATCTGAAGTACTTGACCTGGAAGGTCATTTTCTTGGTGGCAGTTACTTCAGCTCGTAGAGTCAGTGAGCTTCAGGCCCTGGTAACCCAGGCCCCTTACACCAAATTTCATCATAATAGAGTAGTCCTCCGCACTCACCCTAAGTTCTTGCCGAAGGTAGTGTTGGAGTTCCATCTGAACCAGTCAGTTGTCTTGCCAACATTTTTTCCCCGTCCTCATTCCTGCCCTGCTGAACGTCAGCTGCACACGTTGGACTGCAAAAGAGCATTGGCCTTCTATCTGGAGAGGACACAGCCCAACAGACAGTCCGCCCAATTGTTTGTTTCTTTTGATCCCAACAGGAGGGGAGTGACTGTGGGAAAACGCACCATATCCAATTGGCTAGCAGATTGTATTTCCTTCACTTATGCCCAGGCTGGGCTGGCTCTTGAAGGTCATGTCACGGCTCACAATGTCAGAGCCATGGCTGCGTCAGTGGCCCACTTGAAGTCAGCCACTATTGAAGAGATTTGCAAAGCTGCGACGTGGTCATCTGTCCACACATTCACATCTCATTACTGCCTGCAGCAGGATACCCGACGCGACAGTCGGTTCGGGCAGTCAGTGCTTCAGAATCTGTTCGGGGTTTAGAATCCAACTCCACCCCCCTAGGCCCATGTTTTATTCTGTTCCAGGCTACACTCTCTGTTGGATAAGTTTTTAGGTCAATCTCAGTTATGTCCTCGCCGTTGCGAGGCCCAATTGACCATGTTTGTTGTTTTGAGTGAGCCTGGGGGCTAGGGATACCCCATCAGTGAGAACAAGCAGCCTGCTTGTCCTCGGAGAAAGCGAATGCTACATACCTGTAGAAGGTATTCTCTGAGGACAGCAGGCTGATTGTTCTCACAAACCCGCCCGCCTCCCCTTTGGAGTTGTGTCTTCCCTTGTCTTTGTCTTGCTACATACGGGACTGACGAACACGAGCCGGTTCGGGTGGGAAGACGGCCGCGCATGTGCGGTGCATATGGGCGCGCGAGAGCTTTCAAAGGCCTTTGCTAGTGAAGTTTCCGATTGGAGGGGCTGCCGTGGACGTCACCCATCAGTGAGAACAATCAGCCTGCTGTCCTCGGAGAATACCTTCTACAGGTATGTAGCATTCGCTTTGTTGTAAGCACTCTAGGTTATTTTACATATTGATGCCTCTACTTTGATTTTTTTTTTAAAATAAAAAGTCATTTTATACTTGCGGTAAGGTTTTCAGTACTGAAGTCCTGTTCTCTAGAATCTCTCAAGGACTTGCTCGCATGCAGTTTACTGTTATGTTTACTGTGTGGCCTAGACAATGGAAATGCTAGCTGCTATAATGTATCTGCAGGGACTATATCCATGGAAGCAGCAAGCCATGTGGGATCAAAGGTTTAAACTGATCTGTAAACAAGATACCTAATGATGATTAACTTGTATGTCTCAAAGTGTTTTACTAAAGATTTAAGTTGATTTTTCCTTAAATATTTGGTCCTTTACTATAATAAATTGAGTAAGACCATCAAATGTCATTTCATATCCAAAACATGTTTCTCGAAGTTTATCCTAAGACATGTTAAATCATAAAGCGAAGAAATATATGTTGGTCTGTAACACTTTTGCCTTACTGTGATGAATCGGAAAGAGAATAAATGGCAAACATGATTCTGCTTTTCTCTCACAGTTTTGAAAATTGCGCTGTGAGGCTGATACTCAAAGAAGACTGAGCGGTTTACATCAGCTGAAAATAGTCAACTATCTTAGCCACTTACATTTTGGAGAAATAATAGGCATCTAAATTTGTAGGTGCTAAATTTAGACCTGCTATTGAATCACTTAATTTTAGGACCCCCTAATCTAAATTTGAGTACTAAGCAGGGCCAGCATTTTGCTTTGTGCTCTTATTAATCGCTATTTCCCCTTAAAATTATTATTAATCACTGTCCCCTTAAAATAAGGGTTCAATGTGATGTACAATTAAGAATTATCCTAATAAAAACACAATGTGAATAGCAAACCTAATAATTAGTAACATCTTGCAAAAATATGTTTTTAGTTGCTTTCGGAATCTCAAATAGTTTACTTCTAATAGCTAAAGGAAGAGAATTCCAAAGTGGTATTATCACAACTGTAAAGATAGTATTAAATAATCTAACATCGTGTTTAAAATAGAGGACAGAGAATAAGCAGCTTAAGAGTCTGGAAGAACCACCAAAAAGAGATGTAGAAATCATAGTGATTAATAAATGAGACATTGAACCGTGAATTATGTGATAACAGTATACAAAACGCTGTAAATAAAATACTTCAGCAACTGGAAGCCAATGCAGTGTCTTCATATAACTAGAGATACTAGTAAACCTGTTTATTCTGAAAATGAGTCTCACATCAATTTTTTCTATAAGCTGAAATTTCTTGAGATATTTAGGAAACTGAGAGTGGGGTTAAATGGGCAGTATTCACAATGGAGAAGGGTAGCTAGTGGGGTTCCTCAGGGGACTGTGCTAGGACCGCTGCTTTTAATATATTTATAAATGATTTAGAGATGGGAGTAACTAGTGAGGTAATTAAATTTGCTGATGACACAAAGTTATTCAAAGTCATTAACTCGCGAGAGGATTGTGAAAAATTGCAGAAGGACCTTACGAGACTGGGAGACTGGGCGGCTTGATGGCAGATGACGTTTAATGTGAGCAAGTGCAAGGTGATGCTTGTAGGAAAAAAGAACCCGAATTATAGCTACGTCATGCAAGGTTCCACGTTAGGAGTTATGGACCAAGAAAGGGATCTGGGTGTCGTCGTCGATAATACACTGAAACCTTCTGCTCAGTGTGCTGCTGCGGTTCGGAAAGCGAATAGAATGTTGGGTATTAGGAAAGGTATGGAAAAACAGGTGTGAGGATGTTATAATGCCATTATATCGCTCTATGGTGCGACCGCACTTTGAGTATTGTGTTCAGTTCTGGTCGCCGCATCTCAAGAAAGATATAGTGGAATTGGAAAAGGTGCAGCGAAGGGCGACTAAAATGATAGCGGGGACAGGACGACTTCCCTATGAAGAAAGACTAAGGAAGCTAGGACTTTTCAGCTTGGAGAAGAGACGGCTGAGGGGAGACATGATAGAGGTATATAAAATAATGAGTGGAGTGGAACAGGTGGATGTGAAGCATCTGTTCACTCTTTCCAAAAATACTAGGACTAGGGGGCATGCGATGAAACTACAGTGTAGTAAATTTAAAACAAATCTGAGAAAATGTTTCTTCACCCAATGCGTAATTAAACTCTGGAATTCGTTGCCGGAGAACGTGGTGAAGGCAGTTAGCTTGGCAGAGTTTAAAAAGGGGTTAGACGGTTTCCTTAAGGACAAGTCCATAAACCGCTACTAAATGGACTTGGGAAAAATCCGTAATAACATGTATAGAATGTTTGTACGTTTGGGAAGCTTGCCAGGTGCCCTTGGCCTGGATTGGCCACTGTCGTGGACAGGATGCTAGGCTCAATGGACCCTTGGTCTTTTCCCAGTGTGGCATTACTTATGTACTTATATAGTACCAAACCCCAAATACAAAACATTACAGTAATCAAGGTGGAGTAATATCAGTTTATTTATTTATTTATTGGATTTGTACCCCACATTTTCCCACCTATTTGCAGGCTCAATGTGGCTTACATAGTACCGTCAAAGGCGTTTGCCCAGTCGGTGGATAACAAATACAAAGTTGTATAGTGATCGTATGAGGTATAAGTGGAGAGTCGAAATGGATGAAGATTGCGTGTTGTCCTGTGTGATCATAGTCATGCTGTGTTGGTAGGTGAAGAGGGTTACGTGGGGTCATTGGGATAGGCCTTTTTGAAGAGGTTGGTTTTTAGTGATTTCCTGAAGTTCAAGTGGTTGTGGATTGTTTTCACAGCTTTTGGAAACCCATTCCATAGTTATGCGCTTATGTAAGAGAAGCCGGCTGCATAAGTTGTTTTGTATTTCAGTCCTTTGCAATTTGGGTAGTGTAGGTTTAGGTCTTTAGATGATCTGACTTTGTTTCTTATTGGTAAGTCTATGAGGTCTGTCATGTATTCGGGGACTACGCCGTACATGATTTTGTGGACTAAGGTGCAGATTTTGAAGATGATCCGTTTTTTGATTGGGAGCCAGTGCAGCTTTTCTCGGAGGGGTTTGACACTTTCGAAGCATGTTTTGCTGAATATCAGCCTGGCTGCTGTATTTTGGGCAGTCTTGAGTTTTTTTATGAGTTGTTCTTTGCAGCCCGCGTAGATTCCGTTGCAATAATCTGTATGGCTTAGGACCATTGATTGTATTAGGTATCGAAAAGTTGCTCTTGGGAAGAAAGGTTTTAATCGTTTGAGCTTCCACATTGAATAGAACATTTTCTTTGTTACAGAGTTTACTTGGCTCTCGAGGGTAAGGTTGCGATCGAGTGTGACACCGAGTATTTTCAAACTGTCCGAGGTAGGGAGGGTATGTCCTGGAGTATTTATGGTTGTGGGTTTGTATTTGTTATATGAAGAGAAGAGAATGAGGCAATGTGTTTTTTCGGTGTTCAGTTTCAGTTGGAATGAGTTTGCCCAGGAGTCCATGATGTTCAGACTATCGTTGATTTTGTTGGTTATTTCTGTCAGATCATATCTGAAGGGGATGTATATTTATTTTATTTTTGTTACATTTGTACCCCACGCTTTCCCACTCATGGCAGGCTCAATGTGGCGGGCAATGGAGGGTTAAGTGACTTGCCCAGAGTCACAAGGAGCTGCCTGTGATGGGATATTGTATATTGTAACATCATCTGTGTAAATGGGTTAAGGCCTCGGTTGGATAAGGACTGTGCCAGTGGAATCATCATCATGATAATGGTGATCCTTGAGGTATTCCGCAGACTGCTTTCCACGGTGGTGATATGTTTGACTTTGATTTTACTTGATAAGTTCTGGTGGTTAGAAAGTCTTTGATCCAGTTAAGTACGTTTCCTTCAATCCCGAAGTGGCCTAGCATTCTTAGTAGTATGTTGTGTTTTACCGTGTCGAATGCGCTCGACATGTCGAACTGGAGGAGGAGTATGCTTTTGCCTGTGGCAATCTCTTGCTTGAATTTGGCCAGGAGGGTGACTAGGACAGTTTCGGTGCTATGGTGGGATCGGAATCCTGATTGTGAATTATGTAGTATTGAGAACTTGTCCAGTTATTCTGTAAGCTGTTTAGTCACCAAGCTCTCCATCATTTTTACTAGTAATGAGATAGACACAACTGGGCGGTAATTGGTGATATCTTGTGCTTTTCTTGGTGTCTTTTGGTATTGGGGTGAGTAGGATGTTACTATGTTCCTCAGGGAAGAGACCTTGTTGTAACATGAAGTTTAGATGGGATGTAAGGTCTGCTATGAAGCGGTCTGGGGCAGACTTGAGTAGATGACTGGGACATGTATCCAGTTTGCAGTGGGTCTTGGTGAACCTGTGAGTCGCTTGTGTAACTGATTCGGTGCTGTGGAGATTAAATGTTGTCCAAATGCGGTCAGCTGGGTATCCTTCGGAGGATGGGTCCAGATCTTTGAAGATTTCGATGTCAGTATTGTGATGAGGAAGTGTGCTGCGTAGTTTTATTATTTTTTCGTTAAAGTAGTTAGCAAGTTTGTCTGCAGGTGGGATGTCTGTGTTGGTTGTGGTGACTTATTTACGAGTTGGAATAGTGTCTTAATATCTTTATAGTCCGGTCCTAATTTGGTTTTGTAGTAGGACCTTATTCACAGAACCCCTATCAGCCAACCTCACTAGTAGTAAGGTGTGATCCATGACATCAAATACGGCCAAGATGTCAAACTGCAGCAGAACAGTCTGTCTTCCAATACTCTATCTCTTATTCATAGGAAGTCAGTACCAGAAGAAGTGTTTCAGTACTATGTGAAGCTCTAAACCCCACATTGAGAAGAATGTAAACAGCAGAACTTATCCATATATTCTATAAATAATTGACTCACTTATGTTTCAATTAGCTTAGGGGTCCTTTTACTAATCTGCGATAAAAAGTGGCCCGTGGTAGTGTGGGTGCATGTTTTTGGCACACGCCAGGCCATTTTTTACCACGTCGGGGGAAAAGGGCATTTTTTAAAATAGACTGGGAAATAAGTGTGCGCCTATTTACGGCCTGAGCCCTTACCGCCACCCATTGATCTACTGGTACGGGCTCATAATTATCGCCAGAAACACCGCACGCGGTAGAAAATTTAAAAATAATTTATACCACCGGAATGAGTGTGTGCCAAATCCAAAATTACTACGGGGAGTGCACTAGCCGCTGCGCACACGTAGGCCCTACCGCAGCTTAGTAAAAGGGCCCCTTAGTAAAGATAGGTATGCTTGGCTATAGGTCGATGGTTAGAAGGTATAGACAGATCAATGTTGTTACCTTAAGGTATTGGTGTTAGTAAGATCTTTCCCATATCAAATGGCAGTGAACCATTAAGTCAAGTTCTGCTGTTAACCATTGTAAAATTAAATGTGACACTGTAGAAAGCAAGAAAATTGAACAATAATCCAAAATACATTGAGAATGTGAACATTTTTTCAGCAAAGTAGCAGTGATAATAGTAGTAATTAGTGGAAATGAATCCCACATTTGATTAGTTTTCACCCCATCAAGCAATACTAAAGAAGAATCAAATGAAAGATCAATATTGGTTGAGGCAGTAACCATTACATCAGAACGAATCTTTAATATATTATTAAGAAACAAATCTGCTAGATCTTCAGCAGATGGCATTGATATGCAAGAGCCTGATGAAGAATTAGGTATTGAAGTTAAAGATTTCAGGGTAAATAATTTGTTACTGTTAGTTACCCTCATTAGTCAGTTGACTATAATAATTTTTCCTGGTTTCCATCATATTTTTCTTTTTCTGAGGCACCAAGGGTATTCAAGATATTGGTCTCTATAAATTTTGTCATAGACCACATTTTCTGCTGTTTTCTTCTGTTTGGAGATGATGATATGGATAATATACTTAGAAGGCTAGCATGTTTAGTTTCTTTTATGCATTTTCTGTTTGGCTATGTGTATATTTTCTTTGTGTTTCTCCTATATCCTTAAAGGAGCCGTGTGTCTAGGGCAGTGTTTCCTAATCTTTTTGTGGCTGTGACCTTGTGATGATGGCCAAATAAAATAATGTGACCCCCCTGGAGGTATAGAATAATGATGCACCTATGGAAAGCCTACCTAGGTTGTGACCTCAAAGGCACAGAAAGGTTAGAAAGAGGTGAAATTTCATTTACAGGGGAAATTGGAGGGTTTCATTTCTAACCTTATTGCTTTGTTCCTTTCAGGGATGTACATGCATTAACATTAATTCAGTTCACTGGCATGCACAGCCCCTTCAAGGCTTGGCAAATAGCAATGAGATAATCAGTCTGAAGTTTTTATTTTTGCCAGATTTTTCAGATCATCTCTGTTGTCCTTTCTTAGAAAGGCACTCCACTCCTGCCTTATCCTGAACGGACATTTCACATTTAAGCCTAGAAATGATCTTCCTGTTGTATAAAGAGGTTACTTAAGGGATCTTGCTGCCTTCAGAATGCTTAGTTTTATCTTCCTTCTTTACTAATTGAACCATTCATGCTGCTTAAAATCTAGGCATGACAAATTTTCATTAAATCGAGGAGCCAACCCAAAATCCTAGGAGCCAGCCCAGTGGCTGATACCTCTCTTTCTTCTTCATCCTCATCCCTTCACTATTGACCATAGTAAACATTTTTGTTTGGGAGGGGCAAAGGGAAACAGGAATCCCCTCTCACATCCGCAATAGATTTTTTTGTAACTGATTTACAAAGGCTCTATTCTGTATCTGGGGGCAAAAAAGCTTCTGTAAATTACTCTCTTAAGGTGCATTCTGCAAATCAGTGACAGAAGCCAGTAGTTTATTCCCAAAGGATGGTGTCAGCTATATGACAGCACCCCCTTGATAGGTGAAACAAAGAGGCAATTGCTTCTGTTTCACATACCACTATTGCCTGGGTCCCTTCCAGTCACCCTTACATACCCCCACACCTCTCTCTCTCATAGCCACATACACACACTCCTGCCCCCAGCTTTCACCATATCTCGCTCATATCTGTCACTTCCAGACAACTAATATGTTTGAGAGTCAGCCACCTGTCCCTCTTGTTTTGCTGTTTGCAAAGTGCCTCAGAAACAGAGCATCTCTCGCTTTCACACCATGATTCAGCTCTATGTAAACCTGAGCCATGTGGTCCAGAAAGATTTTGGGCTGGTCTCACAGTTTCAAGTCCCATGAGGCAGCTCTGCAAAAGAAACATTCAGCGGCATGAAATCCTGGATGCCAGAGTGCAATTTCTGGGTGCTGTATCACCTAATTGATATTAATGAAAGGGAAACACCGCAATTAGGGCCCTGTTTACTAAGCTGCGCTAAGGGAACACTAGCATTTAGTTTTTAGCATCCGCTAAACGCTGAAGACACCCATAGGAATATATGGGTGTCTGTAGCGTTTAGCACATGCTAAAAACGCTAGCGCACCTTAGTAAACAGGACCCTTAGGGAACTATAGAACACGTCTCTAACTGAATCCCCAGACTGAACTACACTAGTAAATTGGGACCATCAGAAAAAAGAGCCAAAGTATAAGCTGTTTTTTTATTATAATTATTTATTCAATTATTTTTACAAGTTGCAAAACATACTTGTTAAAACACAGAGAATTAATACATTCAAGAAAATAAAACTTGAACCAATAAGGATCATAATGAAACAATCACTTCTCTTCCTCAGACCACAATATAACAGGAGGGGGTGGGGTGGAGAAAATGATTAGGAGATCTTTTAAACAGAAACCTTTAGGAAATTTATCCATTTTGTTAGTGGCATAACATCTGATGTTACCTCGTCTAATTCTATTGTTGTTATTCCTTATTCAAGCTTTTCCTATCTACAAAGATCTGCAGCTGATTTGGATCATAAAAAATATACTTATTATTCAGATATTTAACGACACATTTACAGGGATAAGCAAGCAGGAATGTTGCACCCATCCCTCTCAAGTTTTCCCTCAACAACAAGAATTGTCGTCTTCTCTCCTGTGTGACTCTAGTGACGTCAGGATAGATCCATATTTTCTGACCACAAAATAGTTTCATTGAAGCCTTAAAATAGTCTCATCAGTGAACTTAAATCTTGCTCGAATACTAAACAATTAAAGTTCCGCGAGTCTCCACATCAGTAAGCGATTCTTCCAAAATTGCTGTTAAATTTTGAAGATCTATTTCATTTCCCTTTAGCTCAGGTGCATCTTTTTTTGAAGGTAATGTTAAGTAGTAAACTTTCTCCGAGGACAAGCAGGCTGCTTGTTCTCACTGATGGGTGACGTCCACGGCAGCCCCTCCAATCGGAAACTTCTCTAGCAAAGTCCTTTGCTAGTCCTCGCGCGCCCGCGCGCACCGCGCATGCGCAGCCGTCTTCCCGCCCGAAAGCGGCTCGAGCCGGCCAGTCTTCTTTTGTCCGCACTCGGTACGGTCGTGTTTTCGCCGTGTCGAGCCCCGGAAAGTCGACCTCGCGCGTCCAAATTTATTTTGACGTGTTTTTTCTTCGGAAAAGTCTTTTCAAGTGTCGGGAAGTGCTCCGGAAACCCCCCCGGGTTTCGTGTTAATCCTCCCCGTACTTCCAGCTTTTTGCCCCGATAAGTTTTCTTTCGTCGTCGGGGTAGGCCTCTTTTCGGCCTCGGTCGAGATTTTCTCCCTTACAAATTTTTTGGTGCTCTTTTTCCGTCATTTCGGACGTTGATTTCGCCGGCGCGATTTTTCCGCCCATGACATCGAAGCCTTCCAGCGGCTTCAAGAAGTGCACCCAGTGCGCCCAGGTTATCTCGCTCACTGATCGACACTCGTCGTGTCTTCAGTGTCTGGGGGCCGAGCACCGCCCTCAGAACTGCAGTCTGTGTTCCCTGCTTCAAAGGCAACTCAGGTAGCGAGATTAGCCCAGTGGAACGTGTTGTTCTCGGGCTCTTCGTCGGCATCGGCACCGGGATCTTCGAGTGCATCGACGTCGTCAGCGTCCAGACCATCTTCCTCGGCCGCCCCTGCATCGAGTGCATCGAGGCATCGGGCCTCTGCATCGGCGCCGAGACATCGGATAGCTGCATCGACGTCGGTGGTACCGGGACCTCGTCTGCTGATGTCGTCGGACGGTGGTGCATCGTCAGGAGTGCAGGTGAGGGCTGTCCATTCCCCTGCTGGTGGCGGTGAGCCTTCGGGTGGGTCTCCTCCTACCCTGAGGGCTCCTGCGGTACAGCCCCCCCGAGACCGACCTCCTTCGGCCTCGGCCCCGAGGAAGCGACGGCTGGATTCTACGTCCTCCTCGTCGGTGCCGGGGAGCTCCGGTGACATGCTTCGGAAGAAATCGAAGAAGCATCGACACCGGTCGCCTCCCCGCGTCGGCACCGAGAGCTCTGGGTCGCCGAGGGAGTCGGCACCCAGCAGGCATCGGCACCGAGAGGACCGCTCACCCTCTGTTCAAGAGGTGTCGATGCGCTCCACTCTGGACAGCCCGGAACAGCCTCTTCGCCCGGAACAGGTTCTGACGTCGACGCCTGCATCGACCTCTTTGCCTTTCTCTGCAGCCGCTCTGAACGAGAGCCTCCGGGCCGTTCTCCCAGAGATTCTGGGAGAGCTGTTGCACCCTACCCCTCCGGTACCGGCGGTGCTTGCGCCTCCGGTACCGTCGAGCGTGGCGCCGGCTGGCCCATCGCCCGGGGTGAGGTCCCCGACGTCGGTACCGCGTGCGGTGCCGACTGCGGCCACCTCCCAGGAGGGCTCCCCGACTACGTCGGCGGAGGGAGCTTCGCCGATGCGGGCCAGGGAGTCTACCTCTCGACGCCCCCATCGTGGACGTGGCTCCACTGAGTCGAGCCGGGCGAGGTTGCAGACACAGGTTCGTGAACTTGTGTCTGACACCGAGGGTGAGGCCTCGTGGGAGGAAGAAGAAGACCCCAGATATTTCTCTGACGAGGAGTCTGAGGGTCTTCCTTCTGATCCCACTCCCTCTCCTGAAAGACAGCTTTCTCCTCCTGAGAGTCTGTCTTTCGCTTCCTTTGTCCGGGAGATGTCTACGGCCATCCCCTTCCCGGTGGTTGTGGAGGACGAGCCCAGGGCTGAAATGTTTGAGCTCCTGGACTATCCTTCTCCACCTAAGGAAGCGTCCACTGTTCCCTTGCACCATGTCCTAAAAAAGACATTGCTTGCGAACTGGACAAAACCTCTAACTAATCCCCACATCCCCAAGAAGATCGAGTCCCAGTACCGGATCCATGGGGACCCAGATCTGATGCGCACCCAGTTGCCTCATGATTCTGGAGTTGTGGATCTGGCCCTAAAGAAGGCTAAGAGTTCTAGGGAGCATGCTTCAGCGCCCCCGGGCAAGGACTCTAGAACCTTAGACTCCTTTGGGAGGAAGGCCTACCATTCCTCTATGCTCGTGGCCAAAATCCAGTCTTACCAGCTCTACACGAGCATACACATGCGGAACAATGTGCGGCAGTTGGCGGGCTTGGTTGATGCTCTCCCCCCCGAGCAGGCCAAGCCTTTTCAGGAGGTGGTAAGGCAGCTGAAGGCGTGCAGAAAATTCCTGGCCAGAGGGGTGTATGACACCTTTGATGTTGCGTCCAGGGCCGCTGCTCAAGGTGTGGTGATGCGCAGGCTCTCATGGCTGCGTGCCGCCGACCTGGAGAATAGACTCCAGCAGCGGATTGCGGACTCGCCTTGCCGTGCGGACAACATTTTTGGAGAGAAAGTCGAACAGGTGGTAGAGTCTCTCCACCAGCGGGACACCGCATTCGACAAGTTCTCCCGCCGGCAGCCTTCAGCATCTACCTCTACAGGTAGAAGATTTTTCGGGGGAAGGAAGACTGTTCCCTACTCTTCTGGTAAGCGTAGGTACAATCCTCCTTCTCGACAGCCTGTGGCCCAGGCTAAGCCCCAACGCGCTCGCTCTCGTCAGCAGCGTGCGCCTCAGCCAGGCCCCTCGGCTCCCCAGCAAAAGCAAGGGGCGAGCTTTTGACTGGCTCCAGCAGAGCATAGCCGACATCCAAGTGTCAGTGCCGGGCGACCTACCAGTCGGAGGGAGGTTGAAAGCTTTTCACCAAAGGTGGCCTCTCATAACCTCCGATCAGTGGGTTCTCCAAATAGTCCGGCAAGGATACACCCTCAATTTGGCCTCAAAACCTCCAAATTGTCCACCGGGAGCTCAGTCTTACAGCTTCCAGCACAAGCAGGTACTTGCAGAGGAACTCTCCGCCCTTCTCAGCGCCAATGCGGTCGAGCCCGTGCCATCCGGGCAAGAAGGGCTGGGATTCTATTCCAGGTACTTCCTTGTGGAAAAGAAAACAGGGGGGATGCGTCCCATCCTAGACCTAAGGGCCCTGAACAAATATCTGGTCAAAGAAAAGTTCAGGATGCTTTCCCTGGGCACCCTACTTCCCATGATTCAGGAAAACGATTGGCTATGCTCTCTGGACTTGAAGGATGCCTACACACACATCCCGATACTGCCAACTCACAGACAGTATCTGCGATTTCAGCTGGGCACCCGTCACTTCCAGTACTGTGTGCTACCCTTTGGGCTCGCCTCTGCGCCCAGGGTGTTCACAAAGTGCTTGGCTGTAGTAGCAGCAGCACTTCGCAGGCTGGGGGTGCACGTGTTCCCATATCTCGACGATTGGCTGGTGAAGAACACGTCCGAGGCAGGAGCCCTGCAGTCCATGCAGATGACTATTCGCCTCCTGGAGCTACTGGGGTTTGTGATAAATTACCCAAAGTCCCATCTTCTCCCAGCACAGAGACTCGAATTCATAGGAGCTCTGCTGGATTCTCGGACGGCTCGCGCCTATCTCCTAGAGGCGAGAGCCAACAACTTGTTGTCCCTCGTCTCGCGGGTGCGTGCGTCCCAGCAGATCACAGCTCGGCAGATGTTGAGATTGCTGGGCCACATGGCCTCCACAGTTCATGTGACTCCCATGGCCCGCCTTCACATGAGATCTGCTCAATGGACCCTAGCTTCTCAGTGGTTTCAGGCTGCTGGGGATCTAGAAGACGTGATCCACCTGTCCACGAGTTTTCTCGAATCCCTGTATTGGTGGACGATTTGGTCCAATTTGACTCTGGGACGTCCTTTCCAAATTCCTCAGCCACAAAAAGTGCTGACCACGGATGCGTCTCTCCTGGGATGGGGAGCTCATGTCGATGGGCTCCACACCCAAGGAAGCTGGTCCCTCCAGGAACGCGATCTACAGATCAATCTTCTGGAGTTGCGAGCGATCTGGAACGCTCTGAAGGCTTTCAGAGATCGGCTGTCCCACCAAATTATCCAAATTCAGACAGACAACCAGGTTGCCATGTACTATGTCAACAAGCAGGGGGGCACCGGATCTCGCCCCCTGTGTCAGCATGTGGCTCTGGGCTCGCCGTCAGGGCATGGTGCTCCAAGCCACATATCTGGCAGGCGTAAACAACAGTCTGGCCGACAGACTGAGCAGGATTATGCAACCTCACGAGTGGTCGCTCAATTCCCGAGTGGTGCGCCAGATCTTCCAAGCGTGGGGCACCCCCTTGGTGGATCTCTTCGCATCTCGAGCAAACCACAAAGTCCCTCAGTTCTGTTTCAGGCTTCAGGCCCCCGGCAGACTGGCATCGGATGCCTTCCTCCTGGATTGGGGGGAGGGCCTGCTGTATGCTTATTCTCCCATCCCTCTGGTGGGGAAGACTTTGTTGAAACTCAAGCAAGACCGAGGCACCATGATTCTGATTGCTCCTTTTTGGCCGCGTCAGATCTGGTTCCCCCTTCTTCTGGAGTTATCCTCCGAAGAACCGTGGAGATTGGAGTGTTTTCCGACCCTCATCACGCAGGACGAAGGGGCTCTTCTGCATCCCAGCCTCCGGACCCTGGCTCTCACGGCCTGGATGTTGAGAGCGTAGACTTTGCCTCTTTGGGTCTGTCAGAGGGTGTCTCCCGCGTCTTGCTTGCTTCCAGAAAAGATTCCACCAAGAGGAGTTACTTCTTTCTATGGAGGAGGTTTGCCGTCTGGTGTGACAGCAAGGCCCTAGATCCTCGCTCTTGTCCTACACAGACCCTGCTTGAATACCTTCTGCACTTGTCTGAGTCTCGTCTCAAGACCAACTCTGTAAGAGTTCACCTTAGCACAATCAGTGCATACCATTACCATGTGGAAGGTAAGCCGATCTCAGGACAGCCTTTAGTTGTTCGCTTCATGAGAGGTTTGCTTTTGTCAAAGCCCCCTGTCAAGCCTCCTACAGTGTCATGGGATCTCAATGTCGTTCTCACCCAGCTGATGAAACCTCCTTTTGAGCCACTGAATTCCTGCCATCTGAAGTACTTGACCTGGAAGGTCATTTTCTTGGTGGCAGTTACTTCAGCTCGTAGAGTCAGTGAGCTTCAGGCCCTGGTAGCCCAGGCCCCTTACACCAAATTTCATCATAACAGAGTAGTCCTCCGCACTCACCCTAAGTTCTTGCCAAAGGTCGTGTCGGAGTTCCATCTGAACCAGTCAATTGTCTTGCCAACATTCTTTCCCCGTCCTCATTCCTGCCCTGCTGAACGTCAGCTACACACATTGGACTGCAAGAGAGCATTGGCCTTCTACCTGGAGCGGACACAGCCCCACAGACAGTCCGCCCAATTGTTTGTTTCTTTTGATCCCAATAGGAGGGGAGTGGCTGTAGGGAAACGCACCATATCCAATTGGCTAGCAGATTGCATTTCCTTCACTTACGCCCAGGCGGGGCTGGCTCTTGAGGGTCATGTCACGGCTCATAATGTTAGAGCCATGGCAGCGTTGGTAGCCCACTTGAAGTCAGCCACTATTGAAGAGATTTGCAAAGCTGCGACGTGGTCATCTGTCCACACATTCACATCTCATTACTGCCTGCAGCAGGATACCCGACGCGACAGTCGGTTCGGGCAGTCAGTTCTTCAGAACCTATTTGGGCTTTAGGATCCAACTCCACCCCCCGAGGGCCCTGTTTGTTCTGTTCCCGGCTGCACTCTCAGTTAGTTGGTAAATTTTTTAGGTCAATCTCAGTTATGTCCTCGCCGTTGCGAGGTCCAATTGACCATGGTTGTTGTTTTGAGTGAGCCTGGGGGCTAGGGATACCCCATCAGTGAGAACAAGCAGCCTGCTTGTCCTCGGAGAAAGCGAATGCTACATACCTGTAGAAGGTATTCTCTGAGGACAGCAGGCTGATTGTTCTCACAAACCCGCCCGCCTCCCCTTTGGAGTTGTGTCTTCCCTTGAAGTGTATTGTCTTGCTACATACTGGACTGGCCGGCTCGAGCCGGTTTCGGGCGGGAAGACGGCCGCGCATGCGCGGTGCGCGCGAGGACTAGCAAAGGACTTTGCTAGAGAAGTTTCCGATTGGAGGGGCTGCCGTGGAAGTCACCCATCAGTGAGAACAATCAGCCTGCTGTCCTCGGAGAATACCTTCTACAGGTATGTAGCATTCGCTTTATTGCAAGGAGGAATAGCTTGAGGAGAAATACCTAAATTCTCCATTAAGTATTTTTTAAATAAATCAATTGCTGTTATGCCTGGAACTTTAGGGAAATTTAACAATCTCAAAGTGAGTCTTCTGTTGTAATTTTAATTTTTTTTATGAATCACGAGTTTATCCTTAAAGAATCAGTTGTATTTTTTATAGTCTTAATTTCCTCCTGATTCTGTAGGATTTTCTCCGAGGTTTCAAAGCGTACCTTTTCAAGGGATTCCGTTAATAAAGACATATTACTCACAATTGAAGTGGTTTCTTGAGCGGATTTATCAACTGTTTGCTTTAAGTCCTGAAGAACCTTCCAAATTGAAACCAATGTTATCTCCGTAGGATTAGCTTCTTCCAAGCTTTTCTCCATACCAAATTCAGAAGAAGTACTGCCAGTCTGAGTGGTTCTGTTAACGTCTTCCATTACATCTACCTCTCCTTGCTCTCTCCTTAATTTGGCCGGGCATGGAGGTGGAATAATACCCGGGGACGAAAGAGTAGTATCTAGGCCCTGAATCGCCGATGTGGGTCGCGCCACTCCGGCTCCACGAGGTTGACTCACCACAAACTGCTCCAAAGTTTGCTGCACGGGGGTGAAGTCCTGGCCGCTGGCAGTTGTCCCTTGGTTACCCCCTTTCTCTTCGTGTGAGACATCATCAGGTAACATTAATTTCGGAAACCAAGTTTCAGAAGGCAGCTTGAGCGTTTGCGTGTGTGTGTTAGATCGCCATATTGCCACGCCCCCTTCCTGTCTATAAGTATAAGCTGTTTTTAAAGAGCTGTCCCTTTGTCATCAGCCTCAACGTTTTTGAAAAAAATTTTTGGGATTTAAAATAAAAGCACTAGGCCCTTGAATTGGAACTAATCTTTGGCTTTCTGAATTGACACTCTTTCCCCCCCCCCCCCCCCCCCCCCCCGGATTAATATGTACTAATATTACTCCCAGGGCTCTCCCCTTTCGAGTTTTAAATTGTGGCTAAATGCTATGTCTTCTCATTGAAAAGTGTATGCATGCTCATTTTTATTTTCTACATATCTGCATTTTACAGTTTCCGCCATCCCTTTCCTCTCTAAGTTGAACATATTTCCAGTAACTCATCTCATAGTGCGTTTGATGCAGAGTCTGCACTGTTTATGGTAGCTATTCTTCCTATATCATTAGGAGGTGGGCAGCCCGATCTTTAGGTCGTAAAAGTAGGAATTGAGACCTGCAGGTTAGTATGTCTTGTTTCACCAGTATTTTAGAACAGAATATGCTGACATAAAACCTGCTTTGAAATACAGGAGAAATGAACATTTATGCGCTGCATGTGTGCAGCATAACATCTTTTTTTTTTTTTTAGAAAAATAACTATATAAAATATTGACGGTTATGTGCCAGCACATAACCTGTTAGCTTTGTGATCTTAGAAACATAACCAGTTATTATCCCAGCGCTGTCACAGTAACCATTTTTCCTTGCCAGTTTGGCATTTGGAGGACCAAAACCATTGGGGGATTAAGGGGTCAACCCCAGTAATCCCTCGAGTTGAGTGCTGCTCAATAGCAGCTGTTTCCCAAATCTTAAACTTGCTTGGTAATGGGTATAAATCCCGATGTCGATCTTTTAGGCTACATAGACATTTTGTCCCCTTCTGAAATGAGGAATAAACATCTATGAACTTGTTCCACCCAGAAGGTGCCCAAACCAAGCCCCCTTGCCATTGTCACACACTTGGGTTTGATACATACATATCCTGACTTTATTTATTAGGATTTATTTACCGCCTTTTTGAAGGAATTCACTCAAGGCGGCGTACAATAAGAATAAATCAAACATGAGCAACAGGCAATTACAGTAGTAAAAAATATTCAAATAACAATACAAAGCATGGCATATTATACTACTTACAATGAGTAATAGAATTTTAATTGACAGTGTAGGGTATAAGTAGGGTTACCATATGTCCGGTTTTACCCGGATATGTCCTGTTTTTGAGGACATGGCCAAGCAACCGGGCGGGTTTTGCCAGCCTGCCCGTTTGTCTGGATTGCCTAGTGGTGACCTATCCTCCCCTCCCCTTCCCTTACCATACTGCCCTGGTTTTCTAGTGACCTCTTCAGGGCAGGAAAGGGCCCCGTCGTTCCTGCCCGGTGCACCAGAATACTGCTTCTTGCTGACTCAGGTCCCGGCACCAATTCAAAATTGCCGCCGAGAGTTGAAGCAACCTCGCGAGACTTCTGCAGAAGTCTTGCAAGGTCACTCTCGGCAGCCATTTTGAATCGGCGCCGGGACCAGAGTCAGCGAGAAGTAGTATGCAGGCACTCCGGGCAGGAAAGAGGGGGCTCTTTATTGCACCGAAGAGGTCACTAGACCACCAGGGCAGTACAGTAAGGGAAGGGAGGATAGGACAACCTTAGGGGGGGTGTGACGGGTGGGGGTGTGAAAGGGGTGTGGCGATATGTGATAGGGGTGGTGGTGGGGTGGGGCATGTGTCCTCTTTTGGGGGAGCAAATATGGTAACTCTAGGTATAAGCAAAGATGAAAACCCTAGGTATAAGCTAAGATGGAACATATAGATAGGTAAAAGAGTAAGAAGAGTTAGAAAGTAAGGTGACTAAACAAAGTTGCACATTCAGAGAGGTAAGGACCTTGAAGATCAGACATAGAGTTTTAAATTTAGCCCTGTATTGTACTGATAGCCAATAAAATTTTTGTTAAAATGGTGTGAAGTGGTCACGTCACTTGCAACTTTCTATGAGTCTTGCTGTAGCATTCTGAATCAATTGGAGCTGGTGCAGGCTCTTTGTAGTCAAACCATTGTATAGTGCGGTGATGGCGAACCTATGGCACGCGTGCCAGAGAGGGCACGCAGAGCCCTCTCCCTTGGCACGCGCGCCAGTCACTGGTCCGCTCTGCCCACTCTCCCTCCCTCCCACCAAGCACCATGCCGCTTGCCCTCGCTCCCTCCCTCTTCCAAACAAGCATCAGCCCGCCCGTCCCCCCTCCCTCCCTCCCAGCACCAGGACCTCCCTCCTCCTCTGAAATTGAAAAAACGTCTTCACTCGGCATGCTTCCCTTCTGTCTCGCTCTCAAGCTCTGGTCCCGCCCTCTTCTGTGAATTCAACTTTTAGGATTTTTCAATTTTTTTGCTTTTATCTGTGATGTACTATTCTGACAGGATGCACAAATTCCACAGCATACAGAAATCAGTCTGTATTCAACCTCAGCCTTCCTGTGGCCATGTCCTGTAATTGCAGTTCTCCGGGGACATGCAGCCCATAATTCTCAGAAGTGGGTAATACATGTTGCCCAGTCCAGTGCTTATATCAAGCTTAATTTTTTCATGCGAGGAGTGGTTGAGCTGTGCGGCTCGTTGCCAGAGGGTGTGGTGGCTATGGTTGGCGAATCTGGGTTTGAAGGGAATTTGGACGGGTTCCTGGCAAGGGGGGTCTGTGATCTGTTGTTGAGATGGACGTGGGGGAGGCCGCTGTTTGCCCTGGAGTTGGTGCATGGGGTGTTGCTGCTGATTTGGGTTTCTGCCAGGTACTTGTGACCAGGATTGACCACTGCAGGATGGTGGACTGGATGGGACCGTTGGTCTGGCCCAGTATGGCTTATGTTATACCCCTAAATCTTTAATAAGAAATGAAACATATTGTAATAATAGGAATAACTTTCTGCTATACTTCATGCTCTTAGGTTTTTTTTCTCTTAAAATAAAATCTAGTGGCAAATGCTGCAAGGAAACCAAGACTCTAATCTGGAGAGGGAGGCACAGGTGAATTCTACTTTCATCTCTACCTCGGATGGATTGGTTCAAAGTCAGCAAGTGAAAGTCATTGGAAAGTGCTGAGCCCCTGAGTTTAGGGGAAGGACTACAATATTGCATAAACTGTTCCACCCTTGATAAGACCTCCTATTCATGCTTATTTTAACTCCAAACCCTTACTCACTTGTTTAGTACCCATATTTTATCATTCCCACCTTAGTAATTCCCTTATCTCTTATTTGTCCTGTTTCTCTGTCCTAATTAGATTGTAAGTTCTGTTGAGCAGAGACTGTCTCTTCATATCCAAGTGTACAGCGCTGCGTACGTCTATTAGTGCTAAAGAAATGATGAGAAATAGTAGTAGTAAAAGAGCTTTGTGGAGTGCATGTGCCTGCTGCAGAAGCACAGTTCCCTCATTTCTTCTTGTACTGTGGTGAGGATGTGATTTTTCTGCCTGCTCCTCACAGCTCTGTCCATTAGAGCTTTTGAGTGCATTTTGGCTTCACTGTGTTTTAGCCGTGTTCGTATCCTTTTCTGAATCACCTTAGTGTCTTTAGTGAGTTTTGCTCGCTTTTAAGTTTGTTTTGTTTTTCCACGTCGTCAGGCCGCTTTTAGGCCTTAACTCTGGTTGGGTTCTCCCTTCTTTTTTACCTCTGGTGCTTAGCCCCTTTTTTGGCACCATCAAATCATTCGATTTGGCCATGCTGTCCACCAAAGTTCCCAAGGGCTTTATTTTTATTTATTTATTTGAGTATTTATATACCGCTTAGAACTAAGGGGTTGAGAGCTTCACTTTACAGGTACTGGGTCAGTCCCTATTCGACTCACAGTCTAGGGTAGTACATTGTACTACTGTTCTACCTGGGCATTAAGTGTCTTACCCACATGGAGCTGCAGAGGGAATTGAACCTGGTTCACCAGGATCTCAACCCACTGCCAACCATTAGGCAGCAGCGGGAATCGAACCCAGTTCCCCAGGTCCAGAGCCCGCTACACTAACTATTAGGCCACTCCTCCACAGCTTTAAGTGCTGTATCCAGTGCAGTCAGTCCATCTCTGGTACAGATGTCTATTCTTGGTGTCTTCAGTGTCTTTGTAGTTCTCTAGAGAGACTCAACGTGAGAAGATTTTTGAAACCAGGTCTGAATCCTCGGCATCAGGAGCATCAGTATATGGCTGCTAGACCTGT
The DNA here is from genome assembly GCF_901765095.1 of Microcaecilia unicolor. Taxonomy (NCBI): domain Eukaryota; kingdom Metazoa; phylum Chordata; class Amphibia; order Gymnophiona; family Siphonopidae; genus Microcaecilia; species Microcaecilia unicolor. The sequence continues at coordinate 98,043,185 of NC_044038.1, forward strand.
TGACACTGGGAGCAGTTGTGCATCATGTGTCTCCACCTGTCTCAACATTGATTGCTGTGCAGGGCCCTTGGAACTGACCTGCATTGGACCCAACTATGAGACGACGGGAAGATTCAACATAGTCCTCGTCAGCACCGAGGAGTCTCAATGACTGACTTTGGGTGAAGGCCAAGAAGTATCGCTTCAATCCCCCTTGACACACGTCACTGGAAGCTCCAGGGTGTCGAAAGATTTGACTCCCGAGAAGTGTTGGTGCCAGGAGGACCACTCCCCCTTCATACAAGAGATGCTGGTGTGGAGGTCTCCGTGCAGCCATGATTAGCCTCCCATCTTGGCCCCAGCAGTTCCACAGGCAGTCTCTGAGCCAACGTCCCAGCCTTTCCTTGTGTTGACTTTCGATGAGTGCATCTGGGTCTTGCTCCCTGATCTGAGGCCTCTGACGCCAGTGTCACATACGACCCCTGCATCGACTGCCACCCAAGCCAGTATCCCTTTGACATTAGTGGAGGAAGCTTCGATGGAATCAATGAGAGAGCCGACTCAATGCTCCTCTTGGGGACATGGCTCTAAGTCAAGACATGTTCAGGCTAAGCCCTCCCATATGCAGGTTCAAGCCTTTCTCCTGGGGCCAAGAGCAGATGCTCTAGTCGCACTGGCTTCTTGAGTTTGATCCTCTCAGCAGGTCGTAGCTTGGCAGATGTTGAGATTGTTGGGCCACATGGCATCTACAGTTTATGTAACACCCATAAGACATAGAACAACCCAATGGACTGTGGCTTCTCAGTGGTATCAAGCCATGGGAAATCTGGACAATGTCATCATTGTGTCCCCAGAGCTAGTTCTGCTCCCTTTTGTGACAGACAATTTGATTCAATTTGACTCTGGGACTTCCATTCCAAATTCCTCAGCCTCAAAAAATGCAGATGATGGATGCATCTCGCCTGGGATGGGGAGCTCATGTAGATGGGGCTCCATATTCAAGGTGTTTGGTCCGCCCAGGAAACAGAAACTGATCTCCAGATCAATATCCTGGTGCTTTGGACTAGTTGGAATGCTCTATAGGCTTTCAGAGAATAGCTCTCTCACCAAATTGTTCATATTCAAACAGACAATCAGGTTGCGATGTATTACACCAACAAGCAGGGGGCACCAGATCATGCCCTCTGTGTCCGGAGGCTGATCGGATGTGGTGTTGGGCTATCCATCATGGTATACTCCTTCGTGCCACTTACCTGGCTGGCAAAAACAGCCTGGCTGATAGACTGTGCATGGTCATACAACTGCATGAGTGGTGTCTCAACATGGGCGTCACCCAGGAGATGATCTAAGTGTGGAGCCACCCCCTCTGTGAATCTCTTTGCCACTCATCTCAATCACAAAGTCCCTCGGTTCTGTTCCCGTCTTATAACAGACTAGCGTTGGATGCCTTCCTCCTTCATTGGGAGATGGGACTTCTGAATGCATATCCTGTCATACCCCTCGTGGGGAAGACTTTGCTGAAACTCAAGCAAGACCGTGGGACCGTGATTCTGATCGCTGTTTACTGGCCTCAGCAGATCTGATTCCCTCTTCTTCTGGACATATCCTCTGAGGAACCGTGGAGATTGGATGTTTTCCGACCCTCATCTTGCAGAACGATGCCTCTCTTCTGCATCCCAACCTCCAGTTTCTGGCCCTCACCACCTGGATATTGAGAGTCTAGAATTTGCTTCCTTGTCTCTTCCTGAGGGTGCCTCCCAGGTCTTGCTGGCTTCCAGGAAAGATTCTACTAAGAGGTGTTACTCTTTTAAATGAAGGAGGTTTGCCGTCTGGTGTGAGGGCAAGGTCCTAGATCCCATTTCATGCCCTACACAGGTCCTGCTTGAATACCTTCTACACCTCTCTGAGTCTGGTCTTAAGACCAACTCCATCTGGGTTCACCTTAGTGCAGTTTGTGTTTATCAACATGTAGAGTGTAAGCCCATCTCTGGACATCTTTTAGTTTGTTTCATGAGAGGTTTGCTTTTGTCAAAAGTCCCCTGTCAGACCTCCGCCTGTATCACAGGACCTCAATGTCGTTTTCACCCAACTGATGAAAGCTCCTTTTGAGCCACTGGATTCCTATCATCTGAAGTACTTGTCCTGGAAGGTCATTTTCTTGGTGGCTGTTACTTCAGCTCACAGGGTCAGTGAGCTTCAGGCCTTAGTGGTTGATGCACCTTACACTAAGTTTCATCACAACAGAGTAGTCTTCTACCTGCACTCTAAGTTCCTGCCTAAAGTTGTGTCAGAATTCCATCTGAGCCAATCGATTGTCTTGCCAGCATTCTTTCCTCAACCTCATACTTATCCTGGTTGAGAACACCTTGAACACCTTGGACTTTTGAGCACTACCTAGCATCGGACATCAAGCTCTTGGAAGGTTTTTGCCAGTGATGAAGACCTGATCTATTTAGATCACTACCACTCTTTGTAACCCAGCAGGGTTTGAGCATCTTTGAGGCTTTTCCTTCCTTTAACTTTATTTTCATTTGTTGGTATTTCTTAGTTATTTTTGTGGATTGCTTCTGCTAAATGCTGATGATCCCCATGCTTGCCTCCAGAATAAGTGTTTGCAAGCAATAGTCCAGTCCACTATGAATCTTTTGAGAAGTTTATATTCCTCTCAATTAGGATTACTTCAACTACCCGGGGTGTTCAAACTGCAGACAACTGAGGCATGATTTTTTTGTGGTGATGGATCCAAAGTTGCAGAATTCTAGTCCATTGGAACTTAGATGTTTAAAGTGCTATCCCACATTTAGAAAAAATTGAAAGACCTATTTTTATAAGAAGATGTTTTTTAATACGTTAGCTGGATGATGGTATCTTATAATTGTTGGTTACATGTGAGTTTGTGTTGAAAGGTGAGTAATGTGGCTGTATAGAACTATTTTTCTTCGCCTCAAGTTATTTAGGGGCCCTTTAACTAAGCTACAAATGGTGCTAATATATGCCTAATATAGCAAAAATGGCCTAACGTGGAACACGGTAAAAGCATCCTGCATTATTTTTGGCATTTGCACGCAGCATTCAATTTTTTGTAAGTTTTGAGGGGGCATGTCAAGGGCAGAGAAGGATAGAGAGTAGGCATGGAAGCAGAAACCCTAACTGTCTCCTAAACAGGAGGGCTCCCATGTTAATTTTTTAAGTGGCTGTGTGCTAATGGTAACCATGCATGGCCATAAATGATATAAATACAAAACAGGTATTTCTTAGCGCAGCTTAGTAAAAGAGCCCCTAAGTTAGGCAAAAAAAAAAAGTAAGTAAACATGAAATGTTAAGTTTTATCTAAAGCCGGCAAAAAAGATACCACTGATCGCCCTACTGCTGGTTTCTTCAATAGAAGTTTCCAGCTGCATTTTCAAGGGCAGGAAAGTATACTCAGGCAGTCCCTCCTCACTAACCAACCTCTTCTTTGAGCCATTAACATAATAGGCTTTGAATGTTTGTTTGTTTGTTTGTTTGTTTTCCAGGAAATACTTTAGTGTATTGTAAACTGCTTTAAATGTTTGTTTTTCCAGAAAAGCAGTATAAAAACTTATCTATAATGTCCATAATACAAACCACAAAATAGACATGAAGACTTTGCTAATACTGCACACGTGCCTTGCTTTTTTCTATTTACTGATTCCATTGTTTGTTCTTATTTTTCTCAGTGTACGTGGTGGAAGAACGGAGAAGGGATGACTCAGGGAGCAGTACCTGCCTCACAGCCTGCTGGACAGCTCTTTGTTGCTGTTGCCTTTGGGATATGTTAACCTGAGTCCTGAAGAAGCCACTACAGTGATAATACCTCTTCAATCCAGAGTGCTATGCATTCTTAATTTTATGATCTTTATTACTGTACTAATTAGCTATACCCATGTATGCATATAAATATATATAAATCAGTTTTGTTTGTAGTGGTACTGCACATGCCTGTTGAATGAAAAAGCCATTAATAGACGCTTGTCATATTTTAAAGTATATTTTTTGTCAGTTTTCTTCTTTTTTTTTTTTTTTCTTCAAATTTTAACTAATGTAGTTAATCTAATGTATGAAAAGGCTCCTTGTTTTTGCAAATTCAGACAATAAATACACTACTGAGTAAGTATATTAGAGTCTGAGTACCAAAAGATAATACAAGCACATACACTGAAATCATTGCAATAACACATGACAGGATGCACATTAATGGATTTGAAAGTAAATTCAGAGAGTTACTCTGTATCTCAACAGCATCCGGGGATCTTTGTATGTATTAAAATAAACATCTAAAATGTCATTTTCTTTCCTGCTGTTCAACTACCTTAGTTTTCAGTAAGGCTGTAACAGAATATGATGCCATCAAGCATAGTTAAAGTTGCCTCTCTGATTGTTGCCGCATTGTGTATTGACTCCTTACCAATGGATTTTGATGGGCACACCAGACAAACCAGAATGTTATAGGCTGGATTTGTTTGGCATATCAGAGAAAACACTATGAGCTGGATTTTGGTGGTGGCAAGTATCTTAATTTAACTACTGTTAGTCAGCAGCACTGAATATATGTCTAATCTGGTCTGTACCACTACTCTCTTCATTTAGTTTAGGTCTGATGTTGAGCAGGCCTATTGTAAATACATAAATTATCTACAGGAGCAGCTGAATATCACTGCTCTATAAATAATCTTAGTGGCACCCTCACTCTGCCCTTTCGCTGCCCCTAGTGTCAGGTCAAAATGTCTCGAACCAGCCTGACACTGTCTATAGTGTTGAAAATACACAGATAGCAGCACACTTATTATGTTCACCAGCCACCTGGGAATGTATAAATCTTGAATATCAGCCCATATATTTTTAGCAAATTTTATAAAACTGTGCATTCCATGCTATGCATGTAGAGTGTAATTCTCCGAGGACAAGTAGACTGCTTGTTCTCACTGATGGGTGACGTCCACGGCAGCCCCTCCAATCGGAAACTTCACTACCAAAGGCCTTTGCTAGTCCTCGCGCGCCCATGCGCACCGCGCATGCGCGGCTGTCTTCCTGCCCGAACCGGCTCATGTTCGTCAGTCTTCTTTTGTCCGCGCTCGGGACGGTCGTGTTTTGCCGCCGTTTTGCGCTCCTCAAGTTGACCCTCGCGCGTCTTCGCGATTTCGCTAAAAAAAAGAAAAGAAAGACCTAGGTCTTTGTCCCTTCCCGTGTGTCCAGTTTGTTTCCCTGACGTAAGTTTCCTTTCGCTTTCGGGGTAGGCCTTTTTTGTGGCCTCGATACGAGTTTTTTCTCTCTCCCTTATTTTTGGTGCCCTTCGTCACCATCGTGAATTTTGATTTCGCCGGCGTGATTTTTCCGCCCATGTCATCGAAGTCTCCCAGCGGCTTCAAGAAGTGCGCCCGGGTAATCTCGCTCACTGATAGGTACGCGTCGTGTCTTCTGTGTCTGGGGGCTGGGCACCGCCCGCAGGCCTGCAGTCTTTGTGCTCTTTTACAGAAGAGGACTCAGGTAGCGAGATTGGCCCAGTGGAACGTGTTGTTCTCGGGCTCTTCGTCGACAACAGCACCGGAGGCATCGAGTGCATCGACGTCGACAGCATCAAGGCCTTCGACCTCGGCATCGATGGCATCGAGGTATCGACCCTCTGCATCGTCGGTACCGAGACATTGGAAGGCTGCGTCGGTGTCGGTGGTACCGGGACCTGTTGCTGTCGTCGTCGGACGGTGGTGCTTTGACTGGAGTGCAGGTGAGGGCTGTCCATTCCCCTGCTGGTGGCGGTGAGCCTTCGGGTGGGTCTCCTCCTGCCCTGAGGGCTCCTGCGGTACAGCCCCCCCGAGACCGACCTGCCTCGGCCTCGGCCCCGAGGAAGAGACGGCTGGATTCTACGTCCTCCTCGTCGGTACCGGGAAGCTCCGGTGACATGCTTCGTTTGAAAAAAATCAAAGAAGCATCGACACCGGTCACCTTCCCGCATCGGTACCGAGAGCTCTGGGTCGCCGAGGGAGTCGGCACCCAGTAGGCATCGGCACCGGGAGGACCACTCACCCTCTGTTCAGGAGGTGTCGATGCGCTCCACCTTGGACAGCCCGGAACAGCCTCCACGCCCGGAACAGACTCTGACCTCGACGCCTGCATCGGCTTCCATGTCTTTCTCCACAGCCGCTCTGCACGAGAGTCTCCGGGCCGTTCTCCCGGAGATCCTGGGAGAGCTGTTGCGCCCTTCCCCTCCGGTACCGGGGGTGCTTGCGCCACTGGTACCGTCGAGTGAGGCGCCGGCTGGCCCCTTGCCCAGGGTGAGGTCTCCGACATCGGTACCGCTTGCGGTACCGACTGCGGCCGCCTTCCAGGAAAGCTCCCCGACGACGTCGGCGGAGGGAGCTTCGCCGGTGCTGGCAAGGGAGTCTACCTTTCGACGCTCCCACCGTGGCCGTGTTTCCACGGAGTTGAGTCGGGCACGGCTTCAGACACAGGTTCATGAACTTGTGTCTGACACCGATGGTGAGGCCTCGTGGGAGGAGGAGGAGGACATCAGATATTTCTCTGACGAGGAGTCTGATGGCCTTCCTTCTGATCCCACTCCCTCCCCTGAAAGGCAGCTTTCTCCTCCCGAGAGTCTGTCTTTCGCGGCCTTTGTCCGGGAGATGTCTACGGCCATCCCCTTCCCGGTGGTCATGGAGGATGAGCCCAGGGCTGAAATGTTTGAGCTCTTGGACTATCCTCCACGTAAGGAAGCGTCCACCGTACCCATGCATCATGTCCTAAAAAAGACATTGCTGGTGAACTGGACCAAGCCTTTAACTAATCCCCACATTCCCAAGAAGATCGAGTCCCAGTACCGGATCCATGGGGACCCAGAGCTGATGCGCACTCAGTTGCCTCACGACTCTGGTGTGGTGGATCTGGCCCTAAAGAAGGCTAAGAGTTCTAGGGAGCAGGCTTTAGCGCCCCCGGGCAAGGACTTTAGAACCTTAGACTCCTTTGGGAGGAAGGCCTACCATTCTTCTATGCTCGTGGCCAAGAATCAGTCCTACCAGCTCTACACCAGCATCCATATGCGGAACAATGTGCGGCAGTTGGTGGGCTTGGTGGACAAGCTCCCTCCTGAGCAAGCCAAGCCATTTCAGGAGGTGGTCAGGCTGCTGAAGGCGTGCAGAAAATTCCTGGCCAGAGGGGTATATGATACCTTTGATGTTGCGTCCTGGGCCACTGCTGAAGGTGTGGTGATGCGCAGACTCTCATGGCTGCGTGCCTCCGAATAGGAGAATAGGATCCAGCAGCGGATTGCGGACTCCCCTTGCTGAGCGGACAACATTTTTGGAGAGAAAGTCGAACAGGTGGTAGAGCAGATCCACCAGCGGGATACCGCTTTCGACAAGTTCTCCCACCGGCAGCCTTCAGCATCTACCTCCTCAGGTAGACGTTTTTATGGGGGAAGGAAGACTGTTCCCTACTCTTCTGGTAAGCGTAGGTATAATCCTCCTTCTCGACAGCCTGCGGCCCAGGCTAAGACCCAGCGCGCTCGCTTTCGTCAGCAGCGTGCGCCTCAGCAAGGCCCCACAGCTCCCCAGCAAAAGCAGGGGGCGAGCTTTTGACTGGCTCCAGCAGAGCATAGCCGACATCAACGTATCAGTGCCGGGCGATCTGCCGGTCGGGGGGAGGTTAAAAGCTTTTCACCAAAGGTGGCCTCTTGTAACCTCCGACCGTTGGGTTCTTCAAATAGTCCGGCAAGGATACACCCTCAATTTGGCCTCGAAACCTCCAAATTGCCCACCGGGAGCTCAATCCTACAGCTTCCAGCACAAGCAAGTACTTGCAGAGGAACTCTCCGCCCTTCTCAGCGCCAATGCGGTCGAGCCCGTGCCATCCGGGCAAGAAGGGCTGGGATTCTATTCCAGGTACTTCCTTGTGGAAAAGAAAACGGGGGATGCGTCCCATCCTAGACCTAAGGGCCCTGAACAAATATCTGGTCAAGGAAAAGTTCAGGATGCTTTCCCTGGGCACCCTTCTTCCCATGATTCAGGAAAATGATTGGCTATGCTCTCTAGACTTGAAGGACGCCTACATGCACATCCCGATACTGCCAGCTCACAGGCAGTATCTGCGATTTCAGCTGGGCACACGTCACTTCCAGTACTGTGTGCTACCCTTTGGGCTCGCCTCTGCGCCCAGAGTGTTCATGAAGTGCCTGGCTGTAGTAGCAGCGGCGCTTCGCAGGCTGGGAGTGCACGTGTTCCCCTATCTTGACGATTGGCTGGTGAAGAACACATCTGAGGCAGTAGCTCTACAGTCCATGCAGATGACTATTCGCCTCCTGGAGCTACTGGGGTTTGTGATTAATTATCCAAAGTCCCACCTTCTCCCAGTGCAAAGACTCGAATTCATAGGAGCACTGCTGGATTCTCGGACGGCTCGTGCCTATCTCCCAGAGACGAGAGCCAACAACTTGTTGTCCCTTGTCTCGCGGGTGCGAGCGTCCCAGCAGATCACAGCTCGGCAGATGTTGAGATTGCTGGGCCACATGGCCTCCACAGTTCATGTGACTCCCATGGCCCGCCTTCACATGCGATCTGCTCAATGGACCCTAGCTTCCCAGTGGTTTCAGGCTGCTGGGGATCTAGAAGACGTGATCCACCTGTCCACGAGTTTTCTCAAATCCCTGTATTGGTGGACGATTTGGTCCAATTTGACTCTGGGAGGCCCTTTCCAAATTCCTCAGCCACAAAAAGTGCTGACTACGGATGCGTCTCTCCTGGGGTGGGGAGCTGATGTCAATGGGCTTCACACGCAGGGAAGCTGGTCCCTCCAGGAACGCGATCTGCAGATCAATCTCATGGAGTTACGAGCGGTCTGGAACGCTCTGAAGGCTTTCAGAGATCGGCTGTCCCATCAAATTATCCAAATTCAGACAGACAACCAGGTTGCCATGTATTACATCAACAAGCAGGGGGGCACGGGATCTCGCCCCCTGTGTCAGGAAGCCGTCAGCATGTGGCTCTGGGCTCGCCGTTACGGTATGTGGCTCCAAGCCACATATCTGGCAGGCGTAAACAACAGTCTGGCCGACAGGTTGAGCAGGATTATGCAACCTCACGAGTGGTCGCTCAATTCCGGAGTAGTGCGCCAGATCTTCCAGGTGTGGGGCACCCCCTTAGTAGATCTCTTTGCATCTCGAGCCAACCACAAGGTCCCTCAGTTCTGTTCCAGACTTCAGACCCACGGCAGACTGGCATCGGATGCCTTCCTACTGGATTGGGGGGAAGGCCTGCTGTATGCTTATCCTCCCATACCTCTGGTGGGGAAGACTTTGTTGAAACTCAAGCAAGACCGAGGCACCATGATTCTGATTGGTCCGTTTTGGCTGCGTCAGATCTGGTTCCCTCTTCTGGAGTTGTCCTCCGAAGAACCATGGAGATTGGAGTGTTTTCCGACCCTCATCACACAGGACGAAGGGGTGCTTCTGCATCCCAACCTCCAGTCTCTGGCTCTCACGGCCTGGATGTTGAGAGCGTAGACTTTGCCTCTTTGGGTCTGTCAGAGGGTGTCTCCCGTGTCTTGCTTGCTTCCAGGAAAGATTCCACTTAGAGGAGTTACTTCTTTTTATGGAGGAGGTTTGCCGTCTGGTGTGACAGCAAGGCCTTAGATCCTCGCTCCTGTCCTACACAGGCCCTGCTTGAATACCTTCTGCACTTGTCTGAGTCTGGTCTCAAGACCAACTCTGTAAGGGTTCACCTTAGCGCAATCAGTGCATATCATTACCGTGTGGAAGGTAAGCCGATCTCAGGACAGCCTTTAGTTGTTCGCTTCATGAGAGGTTTGCTTTTGTCAAAGCCCCCTGTCAAGCCTCCTACAGTGTCATGGGATCTCAATGTCGTTCTCATCCAGCTGATGAAACCTCCTTTTGAGCCACTGAACTCCTGCCAGCTGAAGTACTTGACCTGGAAGGTCATTTTCTTGGTGGCAGTTACTTCAGCTCGTAGAGTCAGTGAGCTTCAGGCCCTGGTAGCCCAGGCCCCTTACACCAAATTTCATCATAATAGAGTAGTCCTCCGCACTCACCCTAAGTTCTTGCCGAAGGTAGTGTCGGAGTTCCATCTGAACCAGTCAATTGTCTTGCCAACATTTTTTCCCCGTCCTCATTCCTGCCCTGCTGAACGTCAGCTGCACACATTGGACTGCAAAAGAGCATTGGCCTTCTCTCTGGAGTGGACACAGCCCAACAGACAGTCCGCCCAATTGTTTGTTTCTTTTGATCCCAACAGGAGGGGAGTGGCTGTGGGGAAACGCACCATATCCAATTGGCTAGCAGATTGCATTTCCTTCACTTACGCCCAGGCGGGGCTGGCTCTTGAGGGTCATGTCACGGCTCACAATGTCAGAGCCATGGCTGCGTCAGTGGCCCACTTGAAATCAGCCACTATTGAAGAGATCTGCAAAGCTGCGACGTGGTCATCTGTCCACACATTCACATCTCATTACTGCCTGCAGCAGGATACCCGACGCGACAGTCTATTCGGGCAGTCAGTGCTTCAGAATCTGTTCGGGGTTTAGAATCCAACTCCACCCCTCCTAGGCCCATGTTTTATTCTGTTCCAGGCTACACTCTCAGTTAGTTGGATAAATTGTTAGGTGAATCTCAGTTATGTCCTCGCCGTTGCGAGGCCCAATTGACCATGTTTGTTGTTTTGAGTGAGCCTGGGGGCTAGGGATACCCCATCAGTGAGAACAAGCAGCCTGCTTGTCCTCGGAGAAAGCGAATGCTACATACCTGTAGAAGGTATTCTCCGAGGACAGCAGGCTGATTGTTCTCACAAACCCGCCCGCCTCCCCTTTGGAGTTGTATCTTCCCTTGTCTTTGTCTTGCTACATACGGGACTGACAAACACGAGCCGGTTCGGGCGGGAAGACGGCCGCGCATGCGCGGTGCGCATGGGTGCGCGAGGACTAGCAAAGGCCTTTGCTAGTGAAGTTTCCGATTGGAGGGGCTGCCGTGGACGTCACCTATCAGTGAGAACAATCAGCCTGCTGTCCTCGGAGAATACCTTCTACAGGTATGTAGCATTCGCTTTATATAACAAAGGTGTTAACATTTATGCAGGAAATAAGCGCACATATTATTCATTTATATCACACATTATCCCAATAGATCAGGTTCAATGTGGCTAACAACTAACTGTAAAACATCTGGCTACGTGCTGTTCTGTAAAGATGCTTATCTTCCTTTGATTGTTTTACAGATGGGCATTCACATAGACAGATTCCATTCACACTTGCACACATAATTTATAGGTATTCTGTATTTCTGGAATCTAGCTGTAATGTAAAAGCTTGCACCTAAACATATCTGTGTGTATATACCTGGTTAACACAAGTATCTTTTAAAGGAAATTAGGCACCTACTTTCCTTTGTAGAAAAGTACTATTACTTATCATTTCTATAGCGCTACTAGACGTACGCAGTGCTGTACACTTGAACATGAAGAGACAGTCCCTGCTCGACAGAGCTTACAATCTAATTAGGTGAAACAAACAGGACAAACAAGAGATAAGGGAATATTAAAGTGAGGATGATAAAATAAAGGTTCTGAACAAGTGAATAAGGGTTAGGAGTTAAAAGCAGCATCAAAAAGGTGGGTTTTTAGCTTAGATTTGAAGACGGACCGAGATGGAGCTTGATGTACAGGCTCAGGAAGTCTATTCCAGGTATATGGTGCAGCAAGATAAAAGGAACAGAGTCTGGAGTTGGCGGTGGAGGAGAAGGGTGCAGATAAGAGAGAAAAGGTCACAATTAGGCACCATCTAGGCACCCTTTTATAGAATTACCCTCCGCAATGGTAATTTTATACAGGGACGCCTAGTGTAAGCCCTTTTTTGGGTGTCTGTTATAGGCCGATTATATAGATGCCTACTTGTCTTATAGTAGTGTAAGTGGCAGAAGTAGGACAATAGAGAGAAATCATAAATACACCAGCATCCAAATTATAGAAAACACAATTTATTAGAAAGCATGGAGTTAAAACATCAAAAAAAAACCAACGTGGCCATGTTTCTGCCTGGTGTTGGGCTGCATGAACTGTAGATCAGATAGTAAACTATTAAAAAAAAAAAAAAGTAATGCAAAGCATAAATGAAATAGAATGAAAACAAAATCACAATAATAGCAAACTTCAACCTAAACTATAAATAAACAGCTGTAATATACAAAATCTGATAAACATGAAAATATAATCAAATGATAGAAACTTTGAATTCAGATGTTAAAACAATGTTTTTAAATGTGTAGATGAAGGAGAATCAATGACACATTCCTAGGAGGATAAAAGTACCACACATTCCATCTAGCATAGAAACTATCCACATACATCTTTAAAAGAGTGTACAACAGAAGTGAGCCAACTATCAGCAAAAAATAGTGTCAATAACAAGCTACTCAAATATATAAATACACCATTATATATATATATATATATATATATATATATACTAGTATAAAAGGCCCGTTTCGGTAGGCAATGAAACGGGTGCTAGCAAGGTAATCCCCCCCCCCCCCCCCGCAGTGTCCTTCCTGTCTCCCCTGCCCCCCCCCTGCAGCCACCCATCTGGGCTCAGGACCCCCTTCCCACCAACCCTCCTTTGCCCCTGCAGCCACGCATGTGCAGCGGCCCTCGTCTCTCCCCTGCTCCCCCTGCAGCCACCCATGTCCAGCATCTCTCCTGTCCCCCTGCCCTCCCTACAGCCACCCATGTCCAGCAACCCTCCTCTCCCCTGCAGCATCCCTTCTGTCTCCCCTGCCCTCCTTTGCAGCCATCCATCTGGTCTCAGGACCTTCTCCCCACCTCCCTCTTCCCTGCCCCCCCCCCCCCCCCGCAGTCATCCATGTCCAGCGACCCTCCTCTCCCCCTGCAGCCACCCATGTCCAGCGACTCTCCCCCTGCCCCTCTCCAGCCACCCATGTCCAGCAACCCTCCCCTCCCCCTCCAGTGACCCTCCCCTTCCCCCTTGGCACATCACCCAAGCCCCTACCCCCCCTCGGGCACATCAACCCCCTTGCCACCCGCAGCCGCCAATACTGACGCTGTCCGGCCGCTGCTGTGTCTCCTGTTGAGCAACAGTGGCCGGTACAAAAAGAAAAAAAGCCAAAAAAAGATTTTAAACCTGAAACACGGCTCCGTAGGCAGCCATCTGGCATTGGCTGTCATCTCTGCAGATGCTCCTCCTCTCCCCTCTGACGTCGCGCTCCTCCGGGGTCTTCCTGCAGGGGCAGTGACATGGAGGGGAGAGGAGGAGCAGCTGCAGTGACAACAGCCAATGCCAGATGGCTGTCTACGGAGCCACGTTTCAGGTTAAAAATCTTTTTTTGGCTTTTTTTCTTTTTGTACCGGCCGCTGCTGCTCCACAGGAGAAGCAGCAGCGGCCGGACAGCGTTAGAATTTGCGGGTGGCGAGGGAGTTGATGTGCCCGAGAGGGGGGGTAAGGGCTTGGGTATTGCGCCGAGGGGGGGCACTGATAGCTGTTTCCCAGGCAGGGGGCGGAGTAGGGAAACACGCTCCGTGTGTTTCCCTACTCCTCCCCTTGCCTTGGAATCAGCTGTCAGTGACATCACTGACATCAGTGCATTCTAAACTGCCTAGCAGACCACCTCCGAGGGAGCCACGGTACCAGGCACATTAGAACGTTGGAGGTGAGAATTATTATATAGGATATATATATATATATACACACACACCATAAGACAAACCAAAAGACTATATTACAAAACTGAAATTGGACCAAACTTCAAGGACACACACAAACTCTTCCAACTCGTGAATAAACTACTAGATACCACACCAGTCACGAACAACAGCAAAGACACACCAGGAGCTGACAACCTCGCGAAGTACTTCAAAGAGAAAATTGTACAACTAAGACTTAAAATACCCATCAGCCCCATTGAATATGCTGCATTCCTAGACTGTCTAGACCCAGACCCTGGAGTATACCCAGCAGATAGGATTTGGACTGAATTCGAGATACTATCGGAAGATCTCTTTTCCCAAACGCTTAAAAGATTCGCCAGATCTCATTGCAAATCAGATATATGCCCAAATAACCTTATGAAATCGGCCCCTCAACAATTTATAACAGACCTAATGAAACACATCAATTTTATGCTACAAAATGGACTCTTCCCAAAGGAGAAAGGAAACATTCTACTTCACCCCCATACCCAAAGATGCAAAGAAAAATGCGAGTGAATTAACCAACGATAGACCAGTAGCATCCATTCCTTTAAAAACCAAAATAACAGAAGGGATGATGACCAAACAATTCAGACTATTTAAACAAGTTCTCAATACTACACGACTCCCAGTCAGAATTTCGTTCTAATCACAGCACTGAAACAGTACTAGTTACGCTCATGACTAAATTCAAACAAACGATTGCAACCAGAAAGAACATAATACTTCTACAATTTGACATGTCAAGCGCCTTCGACATGGTTGATCATGGAATTCTACTACACATCCTTGAATACTTAGGTATCGGAGGCAACGTTCTTAATTGGTTTAAGGGATTCCTAACCACACGTTCATACCAAGTGACAACAAATTCGATTACATCAGCCACATGGACACTTGAATGTGGAGTTCCACAGGGATCTCCCTCTCACCAACCATATTCAACCTAATGATGATACCCTTGGCCAAACTATTATCAGACCAAAACCTCAACCCATACATATACACTGATGATGTAATGATCTACATCCCATTCAAACAAGACCTAAAAGAAATTTCCAACGACATCAACCAAAGTCTACACATCATGCACTCCTGGGCAAATGCATTTCAACTGAAACTTAATGCGGAAAAAACCCAATGCCTAATACCTCTCAACACAACACAAACAAATTTACCACCATCAACACACCTAAACTAAATCTACCAATTTCGGAAACCCTAAAAATTCTTGGAGTTACCATTGATCGGCACCTAACACTTGAGAATCACGCGAAAAACACAAACAAAAAGATGTTCCAATCAATGTGGAAATTAAAAAGAGTAAGCCTTTCTTTCCAAGGACCGTCTTCCGTAATCTGGTACAATCATTAGTACTCAGTCATCTAGACTTCAACTCACTCTACTCTGGCTGCAAAGAGCAAATACTTAAAAAAAAAACTCCAAACAGCCCAGAACACGGCAGCCAGACTCATATTCGGAAAGTTAAGATACGAAAGTGCAAAACCCCTACGAGAGAAGTTACACTGGCTCCCATTCAAAGAACGCATCGCGTTCAAAGTATGTACCCTAGTTCACAAAATCATCCACGGTGATGCCCCAGCCTACATGTCAGACCTGATAGACCTACCACCCAGGAATGCTAAAAAAATCATCTCGCACATTCCTTAATCTTCATTTCCCCAACTGCAAAGTTCTAAAATACAAATTAATGCACGCATCAACCTTTTCCTATATGAGTATGCAATTCTGGAACGCGTTGCCAAGCAACCTAAAAGAGATCCATGAACTGACCAACTTCCGCAAACTACTGAAGACCCATCTCTTTGACAAGATATACCACAAAGATCAACACATGTAAAACTCCACATATATATCCAGAAATGTTTAATAATGCCTTCTGTTATATTACTATCTTGTATTCTATTACCGTGTAACCCAAAATCCTTCTGTAACACTAAGTGTCTATTCTCTTCTTATTTCCACTATCCACGATGTATTGTAAGCCACATTGAGCCTGCAAAGAGGTGGGAAAATGTGGGATACAAATGCAATAAATAAAAATAAATAAATATAGAGAGAGATTATTTACAAACATAATAGGAGTCTCCAGGCAAAGTAATCCAGCATCCACTCCAGCAAAGATTCTGGTCAAAGATCAAACTAGCATGGTTGGGAAAATATGTATGTTTAAAAATACTTCAGCATCACTGGTTGATCAGTGTAGAGTGTATCACTGGTTGTCTTATTATAGACTAGTAAAGAAAGCCCGTTTCTGAGAGCAATGAAACGGGCGCTAGCAAGGTTTTTTCCTTAGTGTGTATATTTGAGAGAGTGTGTGTGAGAGTGAGTGTGTGAGACAGAGAGACAGAGTGAAAGTGTGAGTGACAGAGTGAGGCTGTCTGTGTGAGAGTGTGTGTGTGAGAAAGAATGAGAGTGTGTGGCAGCCCCCCCCCCCCCCCCCCCCACCCTAGTTAAAGAGGCCTTTAGATATAACAGTGGTCCCTGGGCAACTGCTCCTTTCAGCCATTGGATTAAATATTCCTTTCTAGTGTATTAGAGCAAGAAGTAGATCATGGCTGGAGGCTCGTTACAGCCTTGATCTGTCATCATAGTGTTCCCATTATGTGCAAAACAGTGAAAGAAAAAAAATGAAAGTTAACCTTTGTGGAAAGAATAATTAGCCATGCATGTGTCACTTTGAGTGTAGCTGTTTGTGTGTGTGTGTGTACTATGCGGTGCTTCCATGGTAAAGTAAAACTGGCGGAGGGGTTACATAATATTGTGCTTGCCATGGCAAGAACTGAAATCCAATGGTAATGTTGTTAGGGTGTTGCTAACAGTAAGAACCTTCTCCTCCACAATGATATGGTTCATAAAGTTGCTTGATAGAAATCATTAACAGGTTTTTACCAGCTGCACATGCTGTTAAATGAACCTTAAGTAATAGCTGTATGACAACAGTATGGGCATACCAATTGAAATTAAAAGGTTTGCTTGGTGCCAATTTCACCATGTAGTATGCCCTAGTTTAAAAAGCTGATATCTTACTGTGCTGTTTTGTATAATTATAACAGAAGGTGTAATAAGAGCACCCCCCCCCCCTGTAAAAAATAATCCGGCTGTCCTTATTAAAGTTTGCTATCAAGTTTTGTGGAAGTCGTCGACGCTCCTCCCCCACCCCCGAGGTCGACACTCCTCCTCCCCCCGAGGTGGAGGCAGGCATCGCTTTCAACTAATTCACCTGACTGAAGTCCTGTGTGCTGAGTGTAAAAGAAGCACAGAAGAGCAGAGGGCAGCAGGCTCGCCTTCAGTGTTCCCCTGCTCTGTCAGCGTCCCGGCCAACAGTAAACAGGAAATGAGGGCGGGGCGCTGAGAAAGCAGGGGAACGCTGAAGGCGAGCCAGCACTCTGCTCTTCTGTGCTTCTTTTACAATCAGGAGGACTTCAGTCAGGTGAATTGTTTGAAAGCGATGCCTGCCTCCACGTCGGGAGGGGGGAGGAGGTGGGTCACCCTCGGGGGGGGGGGGAGGAGGAGCGTTGACCTGAGGTGGGGGGGGTGCGGCGGTAAGTCCAGGCAGTTGGACGGCCCACTGAGAGAGAAGGGGAATGACTGCAGTCAGCTTAAATGAGTTGAAAGCGCTGTGTGTGTGTGACATGAGACCCCATTGCAGCTCGTTGTTTTTGCAGCGTTGTTGGGCTCGTGTTACCCAGAGAAGGAGTGACCCCTTTTGCGTTTAATGCTCCTCCTTTGTTGTGTAGCAGTTGGCTGTGATAGGTCCATCATCCGTCGTTGCATTCCGTTGCTTGGCAACGATGGAGGCGCACGTATTGAGTGAGCCGTTCGCGTGTTAGGTCCGCCCCTTCTTTTCTTTGAGTTGTTTGATAGGTGCATGGCAACGATGGAGGCGCACGTATTGAGTGAGCCGTAGGTCCGCCCCTTCTTTTGTTTGAGTTGTTTGATAGGTGCATGACACGTCATTGCATTCCGTTGCGTGGCAACGGCGACTGACGCCTTCGCCTCAGACGCTCCTCCCTTGTTGTATTCCTATTGGTGTGAGGCTCATCCGTGTGTGTTGCAGCTGTGACGCTCGTTCAGATCATGGCGGCGCACAGATGTACTGTGCTTAAAAGTGGTTACAGAGCTTCGAACATACGAACTTTTGAAGCCTCAGAGTGTGGTTCAGAACGTTCATGGTGCTTTTTATGTCCAGTTGGGGCGTGGCGTAGGTCGCAGATGGGGCGTGGCTGACGGCGGTGGTGAGTAGTCCGAATAGCCAGGAGGACTACAGCAGTTCAGGACTTCACTGCCACAGTTGGAGGGAGCTTCAGAACGTTCAAGGTGGGATTTATTTATATAGATATATTAGAAGGAGAACATACTGATCTCCCTGCTTAAATTGTCCCATTTTTATAGATCTCAAACTACAGATTGTCTCAAATTTGACAGATATGTTCACTCATATATGCTCAACTGAAATGCTAAAAAATCGTGATCAAAAAGTGACTGAAAATATTAAAAATCATAGAAAATGCTATGCATTCCAGCATGCCATTTTGTATTCTGATGATTCAAAATGCATTCCAATTATGTCCAGCGCCCTGGAACAGCAGAAAAAACTCACAGACTGATTGATCTGGTGTCTCTTCAACATCACTCCAGACTTCTTAAAACTTCTTAAAAACACAGTGATTTCTATAAATGAAACATTGCTAAAAGTCCAGTGTTTCTTTTAAATAACAGCAGAAATTCTATTAAAAAATGTGATCATAATCAAAATTGTATATATGAATAGACATCTAAAAAATGAAAAAAAAATATGCATGCATAAAATAAACATAATACTGACATCCATAAATAACACATAAAAGCACTTATAAAAATATCAATTGTGACAATATATAACTAGCATCCATTCAGAAAAGACAGTATTAAATGGCATGCATTGTCAAGTAGTAATGGAAATGCACTTAGGGGCCCTTTTAGTAAGGTGCACTAAATAAGATGCCCATTATATTCCTATGGGCGACTTATTTAGTGTGTGCTAAATATGTTAGTGTGCCTTAGTAAAAGGATCCTTTAGATAGGCTTAACTTGTCATACATACATTATTAGTTAAAATGTCACATTTTTTTTCTGAGGAGTTCTGAGAGAAGAGGATATTTCTCTAGGTAGGTGAGCATTATTTTGTTCTGTGCTTTGGTGATTTAAATATTGGGGTAAAAGAAATTGTAGGCTAGTTAAATGGTTTAAAATCCTACCCCCCCCCCCCCCCCCCCCACCTTGGCTTTAAACTTGAACTTTGTCAGAAGTTGAAACTTAACTGTTACAGTCTACAGTACTAACAGCTTTTTTTTGTTGTTTAATGAAGACTGAACTAGGCCCCACTGTGCCTTCTAGAAGCTAACTTTATTAAGTAGTTTAAATAGTATAAAACCCTTTCCCCCATAGTTTTAAACTTGAACTTTATGCCAGAGACTGAAATTTAGCTGTTGTAACCTAGTGCATTAAAAAGGTTAGTTAACAGAGCAGGGTCAAACTTTCTGACCTGAAAAGAAAAAGTTATTTTCTGTTCTTTGCCAGAAAGAAAGGAAGCAAGGTACAATAGCAGCAAAGGGCACTAGGGTAGTCTCATTAACTATCAAAAGGTCTGAAGAAGTCTTAGAATAAAAGCTGTATAGAGAAGAAAGTTCCCAGGTAATCTTTTCTGAGGAGTTCTGTGAAGACATTTCTCTGGGTAAGTGAACATTATTTTGTTCTGTGCTTTGGTGATTTTAAAAATTGGGATAAGAGAAAGTGTAGGCGATAAAAATAGTTTGATTCAAAAAAAAAAAAAAAAAAGCAAACCTTATTAACTAGTTTAAATAGTGTAAAACCCTTTTCCCCGTAGTTTTAAACTTGAACTTTGTCAGAAGTTGAAACTTAACTGATAGTGTTAACACCCCTGGCACATCTCTTCATTTCTAGTCTTAATTTATAATCAGTTTTTCTAATATTTTGTCACTAGTAAAAAAGACCCGTTTCCGAAACCAATGAAACGGGCGCTAGCATGTGGTTTTTTTTGTGTGTGTGTGTATGTGTCACAGAGTTATTTTGTGTATGTGTGTGAGGGTGCGGTGTGTGTGCAGGTTGTTGATGTGTGTCTTTTTTTGTTTTGTTTTGTTTTTTGCTTGGGGGTTGGGGGATGTGCTGTGCTGGCAAAGTGGGTTGGATTGGTGTATGGCTTTGAGGGTGTGTTTCTGTTGTATTGTGTGTGTGTGGTTTTGTCTGTCAAGGAGGTTTGTGGAGGGGGGTCTTTCTGTTGGTGAAATGTAAATGTGGGTGTAGGGGGGGTCAGCCTTTGTTGAGTGTTGTTTTTTTTTCCATGGTTTTTTTTTGTGTTGTGCTGAGGCAGCAGTGTTGTTTTAGATGGGCGGAAGGTTGAGGAGCACGTTCTTTGTCTGTCGGTATTTTTTGGCCGTTTCAGGGCTGCTGTAGGGGAATGCTGGAAGAGAAATGTGCTGTTGGAAGCAGCGCCATCTTTTTCCATTGGGCTGGGGTTCTGGGCATCCTGGAGGTGGGTGACGGCTTGCCTGAGGACGGGGATGGTTGTTTTAAGTTGGCGGAAGGGAGAAGAGCACGGTCTCGGGCCGTCGGGGGGTGATCCGGTATATTTGGTCCATTTCAGGCCGGCTGCAGGGGAATGCTGGAACATTTATGCGCTGCAGGAATCAGCGCCGTCTTTTTCCGGGTGCTCGGGGAATCCCCGAGGTGGGAGACAGCTTGCCTGAGGCTGGGGATGGTTGGGCACGTCCTTGGCCACTTCGGCAAAAGGGGAAGAGGAAGGGGGTGGGGAGTTACCTGCAGCCGCCTGAGAAACCATGTATTCTTTGTTTGTTTTGTATTATTAGTTTGCATTTCTGTTGAAGAAAGAGTGGATGCCTTTCGAATGATGGAGGTGGTGCGTCGGTGTGCGGTTGTTTTCGTTAGTTTGGCAGCCAGTCTCCAGCGATTCCTAGGCAGGGAAGGAGTACTCCTCCTCCTTCCTTGGTCGCTGTTTGCTGCTGGCTGGGTCGCGGGTAATTCTTCCAGCTGGGCCGCAGCTTGTCCTGTTCGCCCACGTCCCAGATGGTGACGGGCACGTTGTTTTCCGGCTCCTCTGACTCCATGTCAAGCGATCCCAAATATAGTCTGTGCTATAGGCCCTCTGGCACTCTTCAGTACTGGCATTAGGCATTTAAAAATTTCCCGCCCCCCCCCCCCCCCTTCTCCCCCGGTCTATTTTTGCACATACCCACAGCAGGAATATTCTTCTCTCATTCCAGCGGTGGTTCTGTGCTCTCCGTGCTGCACAGATAATGAGCCATTCTGCTGGGGAATGCTCCTCCCTTATTGTCACGTAGTTTCCTCTGATTGGTCCGTCTTACGTTGCCTAGTGTTGCCTGGGAACGGTGTTGTGATGGTCCTTTGTGTTTCAGAATGTTGAGGGTGTTTTTTCTGATTGGTCTGTCATGCGAGGGCGGGGCAGAGAGACATGGTCAGTGTTCTGGCTTCACCACCATGAATCCATGAACCCTTCAGTGAGTGACTGAGTGACTTCAGAATGTTGAGGGTGAGTTTTATTATAGTAGATTAGTGATTTCATCTGCAAGTAATTTGCTTTAACAATTATATACATGTGAGAAGAAAATAATAAATTGCACATTATGCAATATAATCTTAATCCACTTTAGTCTAATATCCCTACTACCTTATCAAGTTTTAATTATGTAAACAACTCAACAATACTAAGATGCCAATAGTCCAGCAGCAAAATGGATGCTATCCATTCTTTTGCATTGAGTTTCACATGTAGATTATCTCCCAGTTGGTGAGAGCTTATGTGTTCTCACTACACAGAGCTCCTAGCTCTCAGAGAATCAGTCCAGTCTCTTGAGGCTACAGTAGCAGACAGAGAGATATGTAGAGGAGACATACAGGGACATAGTAGAGATGTCTCACCTTCAGCCTGGCAGCCCCTGTGCTTTAGGAGACCTTTTTGGTTACATAAGGGAGTGCTAGGTCTTCTAAAAGGAAAGCATCACCCTGATGAAGTAGGAAGTAATCCTATAGCCAGGACCTGCCCACCAGGGGATATAATATTCTCTCACACTGGGGATGTGCCTCCAGGAGCTTCTGCCAAGGAGGGAAGGGTTAGGATAGCCATTGTAGTTGGTGATTTGATCATTAGGCATGTAGATAACTGGATGGCTGGTAGACATGAGGATCACCTGACCTGCCTGGTGTGAAGGTAGTGCACCTCACACATCTCCTAGATAGGATTTTAGACAGGGCTGGGGATGGGTACCAATGATATAGGAAAATATGGGAGGGAGGTTCTGGAAGCCAAATTTAGGTTCTTAGAAAACTGAAATCCAGATCATCCAGGGTAGCATTTTCAGAAATGCTTCCTATTCCATACACAGGACCCAAGACGCAGACAGAGCTCTGAAGTCTCAATGTGTAGTTGAAACAATGGTGCTAGGAATATGAGGAATTTAAGTTTGTTAGGAACTGGGCAACATTCTTGGAAAGGGGGAGGCTATTCTGAAAAAATGGACTCATCTTTACCGGAATGGAACCAGGCTACTGACGCTAACATGGAGACAAAGCAGCTTTTAAACTAGAATGGGGAGGAAACCAACAGTCACTCAGGAGTGTACAGTGGGGGAAATAAGTATTTGATCCCTTGCTGATTTTGTAAGTTTGCCCACTGACAAAGACATGAGCAGCCCATAATTGAAGGGTAGGTTATTGGTAACAGTGAGAGATAGCACATCACAAATTAAATCCGGAAAATCACATTGTGGAAAGTATATGAATTTATTTGCATTCTGCAGAGGGAAATAAGTATTTGATCCCCCACCAACCAGTAAGAGATCTGGCCCCTACAGACCAGGTAGATGCTCCAAATCAACTCGTTACCTGCATGACAGACAGCTGTCGGCAATGGTCACCTGTATGAAAGACACCTGTCCACAGACTCAGTGAATCAGTCAGACACTAACCTCTACAAAATGGCCAAGAGCAAGGAGCTGTCTAAGGATGTCAGGGACAAGATCATACACCTGCACAAGGCTGGAATGGGCTACAAAACCATCAGTAAGACGCTGGGCGAGAAGGAGACAACTGTTGGTGCCATAGTAAGAAAATGGAAGAAGTACAAAATGACTGTCAATCGACAAAGATCTGGGGCTCCACGCAAAATCTCACCTCGTGGGGTATCCTTGATCATGAGGAAGGTTAGAAATCAGCCTACAACTACAAGGGGGGAACTTGTCAATGATCTCAAGGCAGCTGGGACCACTGTCACCACGAAAACCATTGGTAACACATTACGACATAACGGATTGCAATCCTGCAGTGCCCGCAAGGTCCCCCTGCTCCGGAAGGCACATGTGACGGCCCGTCTGAAGTTTGCCAGTGAACACCTGGATGATGCCGAGAGTGATTGGGAGAAGGTGCTGTGGTCAGATGAGACAAAAATTGAGCTCTTTGGCATGAACTCAACTCGCCGTGTTTGGAGGAAGAGAAATGCTGCCTATGACCCAAAGAACACCGTCCCCACTGTCAAGCATGGAGGTGGAAATGTTATGTTTTGGGGGTGTTTCTCTGCTAAGGGCACAGGACTACTTCACCGCATCAATGGGAGAATGGATGGGGCCATGTACCGTACAATTCTGAGTGACAACCTCCTTCCCTCCGCCAGGGCCTTAAAAATGGGTCGTGGCTGGGTCTTCCAGCACGACAATGACCCAAAACATACAGCCAAGGCAACAAAGGAGTGGCTCAGGAAGAAGCACATTAGGGTCATGGAGTGGCCTAGCCAGTCACCAGACCTTAATCCCATTGAAAACTTATGGAGGGAGCTGAAGCTGCGAGTTGCCAAGCGACAGCCCAGAACTCTTAATGATTTAGAGATGATCTGCAAAGAGGAGTGGACCAAAATTCCTCCTGACATGTGTGCAAACCTCATCATCAACTACAGAAGACGTCTGACCGCTGTGCTTGCCAACAAGGGTTTTGCCACCAAGTATTAGGTCTTGTTTGCCAGAGGGATTAAATACTTATTTCCCTCTGCAGAATGCAAATAAATTCATATACTTTCCACAATGTGATTTTCCGGATTTAATTTGTGATGTGCTATCTCTCACTGTTACCAATAACCTACCCTTCAATTATGGGCTGCTCATGTCTTTGTCAGTGGGCAAACTTACAAAATCAGCAAGGAAATCCCAATACAATGGTGAAACAAAGCCAGGAATGTTGTAAGGAGAAAGTAGAGTAAAGGAAGAAAATTATCCCCATCAGCTTCTACTACTACTACCTATCATTTCTATAGCACTACTAGACGTACGCAGTGCTGTACACTTGAACATGAAGAGACAATCCCTGCTCGACAGAACTTACAATCTAATTAGGACAAACAAGAGATAAGGGAATATTAAAGTGAGGATGATAAAATAAGGGTTCTGAACAAGTGAATAAGGGTTAGGAGTTAAAAGCAGCATCAAAAAGGTGGACTTTTAGCTTAGATTTGAAGACGGCCAGCGATGGAGCTTGACGTACTGCCTCAGGAAGTCTATTCCAGGCATATGATGCAGCAAGATAAAAGGAACGGAGTCTGGAGTTAGCGATGGAGGAGAAGGGTGTGGATAAGAGAGATTTACCCAGTGAACGGAGTTCCCTGGGAGGAGTGTAGGGAGAGATGAGAGTGGAGAGGTACTGAGGAGCTGCAGAGTGAATGCACATAAGTCAGTAAGAGGAGTTTGAACTGTACGCGGAAACGGATAGGGAGCCAGTGAAGTGACTTGAGGAGAGGGCTAATATGAGCATAGCGACATTGGCAGAATATTAGTCGTGCAGCAGAATTTTGAACAGATTGAAGAGGAGAGAGATGGCTAAGTGGGAGACCTGTGAGAAGCAAGTTGCAATAGTCTAAGCAAGAGGTGATAAGTGTGGATGAGGGTTCTTGTAGTGTTCTCAGAAAGGAAAGGGCGAATTTTGGTGATACTATAGAGAAAGAAATGACAAGTTTTAGCAGTCTTCTCAATATGTGCAGAGAAGGAGAGGAGGAGTCGAAGATGACACCAAGGTTACGAGCTGATGAGACAGGAAGGATGAGAGTGTTATCCACAAAAATAGAATATGGGGGAAGAGGAGAGGTTGGTTTAGGTGGAAAGATAAGAAGCTCAGTCTTGGTCATGTTTAGTTTCAGATGGCGGTGAGACATCCAGGCAGCAATGTCAGACAGGCAGGCTGATACTTTGGCCTGGATTCCTGCTGAGATTTCTGGTGTGGAGAGGTAGATCTGTATGTCCTATCAGCCTATTTCTCTGTTGGGAGTTGATAAGATTTTGATGAGGATATTAGCGGCCCACCTTCAGCGTTATCTTCCTGACTTAATCCATTGTGACCAGACGGGATTTATTGTGGGCAGGCAGCCAAGTGATAATGTGCGAGTCTTATTAGATTTAATATGGGTGGCTCATTACGGGTCCTCTCCGGTTGTGTTGGGGGTAGTCACGAAAAAGGTATTCAACAATGTCTCCTGGCCCTTTATGATGGCCGCACTCCGGTGTTTTGGTTTCTCTGGGATTGTTATCTCTTATTTATGATACTCCTATGGCCTGTCTTAGAGTGAATGGATCTTACACAAATTATTTTTTCTATCCACAGGGGCACTAGACAGGGTTTCCCTTTATCTCCATTAATTTTTGTGTTTGTTATAGAACCTGTAGCACAAAAGATTCAGGATAGTTTGGAGGTTTGCATTATTTGGGTTGCAGTTTGTGGTATTCAGGTTGCAGTTCAGGAACACAAGATTCTGTTGCATGCAGATGATATTCTTTTTACCCTTACGGACCGTACACTTCTTTGCCAGCTGTTTTACAACATCTGCGGGAATATGAGTGGTTTTTGAGTTTCACTTCAAATGTTATGAAATTAGAAGTTTTGAATATTTGCCAGTTTCTCAACTAGCTGTCTTGAAAGAGCAGCTTCCCTTTCAGTGTGCTTTGCAGAGTATTCAGTATTTGGGGGTACGTATTCCTGCAGATTTGACAATTTTATTTTCATTGAATTATCCCCCTCTCTTTCAATGGGTTGTTGCAGATTTGGATCATTGGGAAGGATTGCAAATTTCTTGGGTGGGTAGGGTAAGTGTTGTCAAAATGTCTGTTACCTTGTTTTCTCTATTTGTTTGCTTGTCTTCCTTTGTCTACTCCTAAGCTGTTTTTGGAAAATTATAACAAAGTTTTTGCATATATTTAGAGAACAACAGACAGAGCTTAATAAGGATCTGGGTTTTCTAGCCCATTATAAACGATAAAGTTGTATTTCTCTGTTTATTTCTCTGTTTATCAACCTCCTCTCACCTACCAACACTCATCCTGTTAGAATATCAATGAAATGCTTTGATGTCCCCATCCTCCCACTCTGTCAGACTGTCAAAGTAATGCTTTGATGTTTCTCTTATATATACTATCTGCTACCACATTTGCTTATTTCCGATCTGACGAAGAAGGGCAACCTTCGAAAGCTAATCAAGAAATGTATTAAGTTATGTCCTATAAAAAAGGTATCATCTTATTTTCTTTTCCATGTTTTATTTTGTTTGATTTCTATTGATAACCTTTAAGCGTGGACTAACACGGCTACCACACCTCTCTATTGCATATATTTGAAAGCGCAAACCCCCAAGAATGTGTAGAACTTGCATGTATGTGGAAAGGGGTAGAGGTGGTATGGGAGTGCCTGATTTTCTCTTATAGAGCGGCTCAACTTTGGGTGCTCTGTGAATGAGCAGCTTTTCTGCAGAAATGGGTGCAGCCAGAGCAAAGCCTTATTAGTAATGTTTCCTTGCTCTTTATGGGGCATCATGCACCTTGGAATTATGGATTAATGTCAGTTCAACCCTTTTCCCTACCCAAAGCTATCTTTATGATACTCTTACCCAATTTGCTTCAGAGTTTGTGCTTTTGTCGACTACATTGGTGTATCACAGATGGGTGGGCAAGGGTTTGTGGGTTCTGGGCTAATTATATAAGTACATAAGTAATGCCATACTGGGAAAAGACCAAAGGCCCATCGAGCCCAGCATCCTGTCCCCGACAGCGGCCAATCCAGGTCAAGGGCACCTGGCAAGGTTTCCAAACGCACAAACATGTTATTCCCGAAATTGTGGATTTTTCCCAAGTCCATTTACTAGCAGTCTATGGACTTGGCCTTTAGGAAACTGTCCAAACCCTTTTTAAACTTTGCCAAGCTAACCGCCTTCACCACGCTCTCCGGCAACGAATTCCAGAGTTTAATTACGCGTTGGGTGAAGAAAAATTTTCTCCTATTTGTTTTAAATGTACTACACTGTCGTTTCATTGCATGCCCCCAGTCCTACTATTTTTGGAAAGCGTGAACAGACGCTTCACATCCACCTGTTCCACTCCACTCATTATTTTATATACCTCTATCATGTCTCCCCTCAGCCATCTCTTCTGCAAGCTGAAAAGCCCTAGCCTCCTTAGTCTTTCTTCATAGGGAAGTCATCCCATCCCCGCTATCATTTTGGTCGCCCTTCGCTGCACCTTTTCTAATTCCACTATATCTTTCTTGAGATGCGGCAACCAGAATTGGACACAATACTCAAGGTGCGGTCGCACCATGGAGCGATACAATGGCATTATAACATCCTCACACCTGTTTTCTATACCTTTCCTAATACCCAACATTCTATTTGCTTTCCTAGCCGCAGCAGCACACTG
Source organism: Microcaecilia unicolor (assembly GCF_901765095.1). NCBI lineage: Eukaryota > Metazoa > Chordata > Amphibia > Gymnophiona > Siphonopidae > Microcaecilia > Microcaecilia unicolor. The sequence goes on from NC_044038.1 coordinate 98,070,657, forward strand.
AGCAGAAGGTTTCAGTGTATTATCAACGACAACACCCAGATCCCTTTCCTGGTCCGTATCTCCTAACGTGGAACCTTGCATGACATAGCTATAATTTGGGTTCTTTTTTTCCCACATACATCACCTTGCACTTGCTCACATTAAACATCATCTGCCATTTAGCCGCCCAGTCTCCCAGTCTCGTAAGGTCCTTCTGTAATTTTTCAAAATCCTCTCGCGACTTTGAATAACTTTGTGTCATCAGCAAATTTAATTACCTCGCTAGTTACTCCCATCTCTAAATCATTTATAAATATATTAAAGAGCAGCGGTCCTAGCACTGACCCCTGAGGAACCCCACTAACTACCCTTCTCCATTGTGAATACTGCCCATTTAACCCCACTCTCTGTTTTCTATCCTTCAACCAGTTTTTAATCCACAATAGGACTTTTCCTCCTATCCCATGACCCTCCAATTTCCTCTGTAGCCTTTCATGAGGCACCTTGTCAAACGCCTTTTGAAAATCCAGATACACAATATCAACCGGCTCCCCTTTGTCCACATGTTTGTTTACTCCTTCAAAGAATTGAAGTAAATTGGTCAGGCAAGATTTCCCCACACTAAAGCCGTGCTGACATGGTCTCAGTAATCCATGTCCTCAGATGTGCTCTGTAATTTTGTTTTTAATAATAGCCTCTACCATTTTCCCCGGCATCGACATCATACTCACTGGTCTATAATTTCCCGGATCTCCCCTGGAACCTTTTTTTAAAAATCGGTGTTACATTGGCCACCCTCCAATTTTCCGGTACCATGCTCGATTTTAAGGATAAATTGCATATCACTAACAGTAGCTCCACAAGTTCATTTTTCAGTTCTATCAGTACTCTAGGATGAATACCATCTGGTCCAGGTGATTTGCTACTCTTCAGTTTGCCGAACTGCCCCATTACATCCTCCAGGTTTACCGTGAATTCAGTAAGTTTCTCCAACTCGTCTGCTTGAAACACCATTTCCGACACCGGTATCCCACCCAAATCTTTCTCGGTGAAGACCGAAGCAAAGAATTCATTTAATCTCTCCGCTACGTCTTTGTCTTCCTTGATCGCCTCTTTTACCCTTCTGTCATCCAGCAGCCCAACCAATTCTTTTGCCGGCTTCCTGCTTTTAATATACTGAAAAATAATTTACTGTGTTTTTTTGCCTCTACTGCTATCTTTTTTTCGTAATCCCACTTGGCCTTCTTTATCTGCACCTTGCATTTGCATTGACACTCCTTATGCTGCTTCTTGTTATTTTCAGATGGTTCCTTCTTCCATTTTCTGAAGGCGTTTCTTTTAGCCCTAATAGCTTCCTTCACCTCACTTTTTAACCATGCCGGCTGTCTTTTGGACTTCCGTCTTTCTTTTCTAATTCGCGGAATATGTTTCGCATGGGCCTCCAGGATGGTATTTTTGAATAGCATCCACGCCTGTTGTACAGTTTTTACCCTCTCAGTTGCCCAAGTTTTTTTTTTAACCGTTCTTCTCATTTTATCATAGTCTCCTTTTTTAAAGTTGAACGCTAACGTATTTGACTTCCTATGTATAGTTACTTCAAGGTTGATATCAAAACTGATCATATTGTGATCACTATTATCAAGCGGCCCCAGTACCATAACGTTCCCCACCAGATCATGCGCTCCATTAAGGACCAAGTTTAGAATTTTTCCTTCTCTCGTCGCCTCCTGCACCAGCTGCTCCATAAAGCTGTCCTTGATTTCATCAAGGAATTGTACCTCTCTAGCGTGTCCCAATGTCACATTTGCCCAGTCTATATTTGGGTAATTGAAGTCATCCATTATTATCGCATTGCTCATTTTGTTTGCATCTCTGATTCCTTTTATCATTTCTGCGTCCTCCTGCTCATCCTGGCGAGGCGGACGGTAGTACACTCCTATCACCGTCCTTTTCCCTTTTCTACATGGAATTTCAACCCACAATGATTCAAAGGTGTGATTTGTGTCCTGCTGAATTTGTAATCTATGTGAGTCAAGGCTCTCATTAATATACAATGCTACCCCTCCACCAGTCCGGTCCACCCTATCACTACGATATACTTAGTACCCCGGTATGACAGTGTCCCACTGGTTATCCTCCTTCCACCAGGTCTCAGTAATGCCTATTATATCCAATTTTTCATTTAGTGCAATATATTCCAACTCTCCCATCTTATTTCTTAGACTCCTAGCATTTGCATATAGACATTTCAGAGTAGCTTAATGGGATGAGTTTAGGCAGGACACTGATTATTATTTGTATTGTCAACTGCAAGATTTTATGCATAAGCAAGTCTGGGGTCTGGGAGACCAGGCTCTTTTGAAAGTTTCATATGGATGTTGAGACTGGACTGACTTCACACTTATATAAAGCCTTATTATACAGTCATCCTCCGGAGGATATTTACGAATGTCATTGGGATGCTCTTCTTGGAACATCTCTTGACTCTGCTCAGTGACAGCTCATCTATACGCAGCTTTTAAGGGTCTCCATTACTTCCAATTATGGATATAAAATGCCTTTTCAATGGTACTACACTTCTTTTTGCCTTAAGAAGATTTTTGGCTCTTGCACTGGGCATTGCCAGCAAGGATGCCTTGGAGGAGGACACATTCATTGATATCTGGTGGACTTGCGCAGCTCAAAAGTGGGCGGGTTTTGGAACATGAGTTTCTCAACTGCTCCAACAGTTATTTTCTGTGCCATGTCTGCCCTCTGCCCTTGTTTTTTTTTTTTTACTTAATGGGAACCCGTGCTCCTTATCGCAAGAGTCCCATCAACTGATGGCCTCTGTAGTATCCGCTGCTTGACTGTGTCTTGCCTCGGCATGGAGGCAAATGAGTACCCCAGGACAGGACCATTTGTTGACAAAGCTGGACCATCTTTATTTAATGTCTAAACTAACTGTTCTTAACAAGGACCATATGGGCTGCTTCTATGTAATTTGGCAGTCGTACTGTAAGTGGTAGGGAATACCCTAGACTGTTTTGTTTTATGCATGAAGCCTGGTCTCTCCGGGAGTTGGGGGGAGAGAGGGGGATGGGGAGATAATAATTAACTGTTCGTGGTTCTGTTGGCATACAGCCTGTGTTACGGTTTTGTTTCTATCATCTTATTTAATAAAAACAAATAAAGTTAACAATGAATATTTACCTAAAGCTTCTCTTTCTGATAACACCTCAGTGTAGGTCTGTATTGATGGCACAGCATGGCTGGACTTTCTTGCTTTCTCATGTTCATTCTGAGGCAGAGGATGCTAACCAGCTTCCCCTATTCATCACTCATTTTACCTCGGGTTCAAGTCTATTTAGAATGGATTTACATAAAGGATGTAAATGTAAAATGCTCAATCATGTCCCATGTGTCCAAAGGTAAATGATGATGTACTAAGGGGCAGGGAACACATTACATTATGGCATTCCACCATTGGCCCTTGCCAGTATCCCCATCATACAGCTTCCTTTTCTGAATGATCCATTTGTCCAGCTCATCAAAGTTGATTGTCCTATCTGGGTCACAAAGAGCTGCTTATGCTTAGGTACCTACACTCTCATGGATATTAAGTAAAATCCCAGATGTGCTTTTCCATCAGTAAATTTACCCTGATTTTTCTTGAACGTGCAAGTTTATTTTCGGTCCAATACAGGTTGGCTTGAAAATAACAACCAAAGATGAATTGCAGAGAATCATCAAGGCTTGCATCATATCCATGCCTAAATCGGTCGGCTATCTCTGAAAGAAAAGCTTTCCCGTCTTCCATTTTATGTTACACTATTGCCCCTGTTATCACAAGAAATTCTCATAAAACTTCATTCTTAAAAGGCATAGACATTGCTTAAAAATACCATCTTGGAAGCCTAGACAAGATGTATTCTATATATTAGTAAAGATGGAAAGAAGAGAAAATGATAGCCAGCATGGTTAAAAGGTGAAATGAAAGCTGCCTTTTTTCATTTTTTGAAAGATGTTCTTTTGTATCTGAATGAAGAAAATATGAAGCAACATAAGCAGTGGCAAGTTTGATGCCATGCATTGATAAAGACTAAAAGAGAAGCAAAACCTCTTACTAATAACTTTTTCAAGTACATCAGAAGCAGAAAGCCTTGAGGGAATCTGTGGGATTGTTAGATCATTGAGGAGCAAAAAGGGCACTTAGGGAGGACAAGGCCATAGCAGAGAGTCTGAGTGCATGAAGATTTAAGAGATCTACCTGTACCAGATATAGTCTTCAAAGGTGACGATGCAGAGAAACAGAGAAATCTCGGTGAACCTGGCAGATGTACTCAACCAAATTGACAAATTAATGAGTAGTAAGTTACCTGGACTGAATAGTATGCATCCTAGGGTACTGCAAAAAAAATCGAACATGAAATTGCCGATCTGTTAGTGATCTATAACCTGTTGTTAATTGTTCATAGTACCTGAAGATTAGACGGTGGCCAATGTAATGCTTGTTTGTTTGTTTTTTAATAAAGGGTTCTAGGATGATCTGGGAAATAACAGACCAGTAAGCCTGACTTCAGTGCCAGGCAAAATAATGGAAACTATTATGGGACACAGTCAGCATGGATTTAGCCAAGGAAAGTTTTGCCTCACGAATTTGCTTCATTTCTGTGAAGGCATGAATAAACATGTAGATAAAGGTGAGCCAGTTGATCTAGATTTTCAGAAAGCTTTTGACCAAGTCTCTCATGAGACTCCTGAGAAAATTAAAAAGGCATGGGAGAGGAGGCAATGTTCTGTGGATTAGGAAATTAAAAAAAAACCCCAAAACAGGATAGGGTTAAATGGCCTGTTTCTCGGTGAAGGCAGGTGAATAGTGGAGTGCTGTAGGGATCTTTACTGGGGCCGGTGCTATTTATAAATGATCTGGACATAGGTGAAGGGTGACAACTTTTGGGGGAGGCTAAGGTGGGTGGAGCTAAGGCAGAGACAGGGCCAGGGCAGGGTATAATGGAATGTGATGAGGAAGTTAAAAGCTTTAGGGTAGGGAGATAACACCTACCTTAGCAATAGAGGGACAGTTGGGGCATTTTTGAACACAGCAGGACAGAACTCCTTCATGATGTCTTGCTTCCCCCTAGAAATATTTGAGGGGCCCTTTTACTAAGCCATGTAAGCGTCTACGTGTGCCAAAATGGAGTTACCACCCGGCTACTGCATGGCTCTTGTAATTTTATTTTTGGTGCTTGTCTGAAAAATAATTTTTTTCGGACATGCGTATTGGGCATACCAGGTGGCGTTTCACACACACAGGTCATTACCACCTGGTTATTGAGTGAGACTTTACTGCTAGGTCAATGGCCGGTGGTAAAGTCTCAAGACCCAAAATGGATGCACAGCAATTTTATTTTGACGTACATCCATTTTCGGCAAAAATTTTAAAAAGGCATTTTTTGTAGGTGCGCTGAAAAATGATTCTGTGTGCACCCAAAATACGTGTCTACACCACCACAGGCCATTTTTCAGTGCACTTTAGTAAAAGGACCCCTTAATGATGGTAATATGTATACTGAATACACTCCAGGGAATTATACGCTAAAAAAAGTAAATAATACACACCAAAATAATAACATTAAACAGAACAGTTTTCAGTATTCGAGAACAGTGTTTCCAAAGTCCAGTCCTTGCCAGTCAGGTTTTCAGGCTATCCACAATGAATATGCATGAAGAGACTTGTGACTGGGCAAATCACTTAACCCTCCATTGCCCCATGTAAGCCGCATTGAGCCTGCCATGAGTGGGAAAGCGCGGGGTACAAATGTAACAAAAAAATGGTTCATGCATATTCATTGTAGATAGCCTGAAAACCTGACAAGTAAGGACTGGACTTGGAAAACGCTGTTTTAGAAATAGATGCAGGTACTTTAATACTTGGTTCTCAGTCAGCCCTAGCTCCCCAGTCCAGCATATTCCTGTTGGCCATGTGAAAAGTTGTTTTCAGTAGCACTGTATGAGAAATCCTGTGATTACTGGCAACCATTTGCTTCAATCTGTTTTGTGGCAGATTGCTAAATGGCCAGCAGGCATCAAATTGCTGACTTGGCCTTTAGTCTTTTATTGCGTTATCAAGCTTGTTTGGAGTATGTATTAGCTGTACCTAATGGTTACAGCAGAAGGCTGAGAACCAGGGAAGCCAGAGTTCAAATCCCACTGCTGCTGCTTCAGATCTTGGACAAATTATTTAACCCTCCATTGTCTCAGCTACAAATTTGATTGTAAGCCCTCCCTGGACAGCGTAAACATTGCACTGGGCACTAGAACATCAGTATTGGAAAAGCCAGATTAGAATAGATCAGTCCTACACAGACATCCAATGCTAACTGAATACCTAGAGGTGTATTTTCAAAGCATTTAGACTTACAAATGTTACATAGAGGGACATTTTCAATATGATGTCTAAATCCAACTTTGGGTGTTTTGCTCAAAATATCCAGAATCCAAATAGAAAATATAGTAATTTTCAAAACAGCAAAATTGTCAAGGCTTCTTTAAGCATAATATACTTAAAGCTTTAATAGCCAAGAAGTATGACCGCCGCACATCAGCACACACCAGAAGTCTTTCTTTCCTGAATTTTGCTTTATTGAAAAAATGTAGCTAGTTTACTCACAGCAGATTATCAGAAGTTACTGCCCTAAGGCAAAAAAAAGACTTCATAGCTCTGAAAGCTGTATCAGTGGGTGGAAATGGAAATTTGAAGGGAAATGAGCTTTATGGCAGAGGTGAGGGATTTATGTGCAATATTGTGTGTGTGTGTGAGAGAGAGAACGAAGAAAAAAGACAACTTCAGTACAGGGGAGAAGAGAGACGTGCTGCCGAGACAAGATGGAGAATGGATCATTGAGACAGTCGAGAACACCCACAAGACCAGAGAGGTGAGATAAAGAGACTAGAAGGGACAGAACCCAAAACCAGGTATCAGATGTGGTCACAGAGGGCAGTCCTTGATTGGAGAGAAAAGTCATACCCTGCTGATCCATCGGAACAAAGATAGCAGGAATAAGCAGGAAATGACTGCAGGTAGACAAAGGAATCAAGCTCGGCTGAGAAAGGGAAGGAGGCCATTGCAGTAAAATAGACTACTAGTAATGAAGCTTATACAAAGAAGGGTGGCTACAGTACATATGAGACTACATTGCACACAACGCATTGCTCACATATCATTGCAGGAAGTGACTATTGTCGCGTCTTCCGCGCCTACCTGTTCTTCGCCCGCGGAGGGCGGGAGTCGGCGGCCGCGGTGCGGCCGTGGAGGTCAGCGGGCCGAGTCAGGGCCGGCGCACGGCGGCGGCGACCGCCGGTCTCGCCGGGGGGGGGCGCCGTGGAGGATTCGCGCCGCCCAAGATGGCGGCGCTAGAGTACGGCCCGACGTCTTCCCCGCCTCGGAGTGGGAAGGCTCTGAGGCTCCGCCTCTCCACTCCTGATTGATGAGACTCGCCCTCGGGGGGGGGCGGGAAGGCGCGGGATTTAAATCCCAAAGATGACTGCCGTCGGGACTTCCGGATCGGATGTCAGAAGCCGACACAGTGGATTCCCAGAGCGCTAGCCGCCCTTGCTAGCGGCTCTTCAGAGACTGTGTGACTTCTTTACAGCGCTAGCCGCCCTTGCTAGCGGCCCTTCAGAGACTGTGTGACTTCTTCTTTACAGCGCTAGCCGCCCTTGCTAGCAGCTCTTCAGAGACTGTGTGACTTCTTCTTTACAGCGCTAGCCGCCCTTGCTAGCTGCCCGTCAGAGACTGTGTTACTTCCTTCACAGTGTGCTAGCCGCCCTCGCTAGCTGCCCTTCAGGGATTGTGATACCAGAGACTGTGTTGCTGACTACCAACCAGGTCAGCCGTCACCCCGCGGTTCCAGCAGTCCTGCTGGCCGCCTGCAGCTGGGGACTCAAACCTTGGTGAACGGCGGCCGCCGTGGGTGAAGATTCGGGGTGCACGGCTGTCCTCTGAGGTCTCTCGGGGCCTCAGGGAACCTAAGGGCTCACCCATAGTAGAAACAGGACAGGATCCGGAAGTCATGAGCTCGCCTACGCAGCCTGATCTACGGGACCTGGCTAAGGTACTTCAGCAGCAGCAAGAGCAGCTAAACGCCCTGTCGGGCGCTCCAGAATGTCTGCTCTCAGCTTTCAACGCTTCAGGTACAGAACCAGGCCGCCGCGGCCCAGGGGGCCGCGGCGGCTCCCCGTTCGGGAGGGTTCCGCACGGGACCTCGGTTCCCTGAGCCGGCGCGATATGATGGGGCCCCCGGAGGTTGCCGGGGGTTCCTCAATCAGTGCAACCTGGCCTTCCGGATGCAACCGGAGGCATTTTCTTCAGACCAAAGTAAGGTGGGATATATCATGGGCCTATGCGAAGGGAAGGCCCTGGCATGGGTGTCTCCGTTAAACGAACAGCAGGACCCCATTTTGGACTATTATGTCGAATTCCAGCACCGTTTCCTCATGGTGTTCGACCTCCCTGGCAGGCCATCGTCCGTGGCGTCGGAACTGTTGCGGATACAGCAGGGCGAGGGGACGGTGGCTGATTATGCCATTCGTTTTCGGACCTTAGCCACAGATCTGCGTTGGAACCAGGAGTCCCTGGTGGCAATCTTTATGGAAGGATTGCAAGAGCGAATCAAGGACAAATTGGCAGGACGTGAAGTCCCGGGGCAATTGGATGCCCTGATTTCGCTCTGTATACGAGTAGATACCCGGTTCCAGGAGCGGGCCAGAGCCCGGGCAGAACGGCAGAAGTGGGCACGGGGAGCGGCCCGGACCGGCAAGGGCCCGTCCCCTCGCCGGGGTAACCGGGACTCCAAAGACAATGGGGAGGAGCCGATGGTGATTGGCCGTCAACGGCTGGCTCCTTCAGACAGGAAGAAGCGTCTGTGGGACGGACTATGCCTCTATTGTGGTGAGGCCGGGCATTTTGTCCGTTCTTGTCCCGCTCGGGCGGGAAACGCGTCCCCCAAAGGCACCTTGAGGGGAAGGGTCTTGGGGCACTCTGCTCCCCTACCGAATTCCCTGGTAACACTGCCAGTAACTCTACGATGGCACGAGACCATGATCCAGACCCGGGCCCTGGTGGACTCGGGGTCGGGGGGCAACTTCATTGGCCACGAACTACTACTACAGATGGGCTGGCCTACGCTTCCTCGTCGACCGGCGTTGCAAGTCACCTCCATTCAGGGAACTACCTTACCGCAGCCGGTCACGGAAATCACCCCCTTTTTGGGACTTCAGGTAGGGGAGGATCACCGGGAAGACGTTCAATTCCTGGTACTATCCAGGACCATTCACCCGGTGGTCCTGGGCCTGCCATGGCTACGGCGTCATAGTCCCGTTATTGACTGGACCGGGGGGAAGATCCGGTCTTGGGGTGACAACTGTCGGGAGAGCTGTTGTAAGGGCCGGACCGGCAGCTGCCCCTTATTAATTATGACACCCGAGGGGGCACCGGCAGGTCTGGGCTCCCTACCACTGGCCTATCGGGACTTCGCAGATGTCTTCAATCCAGTGGAGGCGGAGATCCTACCGCCTCATCGGTCTTTCGACTGTGCCATTAGATTGATGGCAGACACCATGCCACCCCGGGGCCGACTGTATACCTTGTCCCGGGAGGAATCCAAGGTGATGCAAGAGTATATCCGGGAGAGTCTTCAGAAAGGGTTCATCCGCCCCTCTACGTCCCCTGCCGGGGCCGGGTTCTTTTTTGTGACCAAGAAGGACGGATCCTTGAGGCCCTGTATTGATTATCGAGGGTTAAATGCCATCACGGTAAAGGATCGCTTTCCCCTACCGCTTATTCCAGCCCTCCTGGACAGACTGCAAGGAGCCCAGATTTTTACTAAGTTGGATTTGCGGGGGGCTTATAATTTGGTTCGGATCCGGCAGGGGGACGAATGGAAGACTGCATTTAATACCCACGAGGGGCATTTTGAGTATCGGGTGATGCCGTTTGGCTTATGCAACGCCCCTGCAGTATTCCAGCGATTCATCAATTTCGTACTCGAGGATTTGTTGAACTCCACGGTGATTGTATACCTGGATGACATCTTGATCTTCTCCAAGGACCCCGCCGAGCATGTGAGTCATGTTCGCGCTGTGCTGCAACGATTACGGCAATCCCGCTTGTTCGCCAAGCTCAGTAAATGCGCTTTTCATCAGCGGTCTCTGCCGTTTTTGGGACATATCCTGTTCCCCGGGGAGTTGCGGATGGACCCAGATAAACTCTGCGCTATTCGGGACTGGCCTCAACCACTGGGATTGAAAGCGTTGCAACGTTTTCTGGGGTTCGCGAACTATTATCGCCAGTTTATTCCCCACTGACGGCGCTCACGAGGAAACACGCGAATGTCCGGGACTGGCCACCCGAGGCGCAAGCAGCCTTCCGCCAGGTAAAGGAGGCCTTCAACGCAGCGTCCATCTTGTTGACCCCGGATCCAGAGAAACCTTTTATTGTGGAGGTGGACGCCTCCGCGTTAGGGGCCGGGCCGGTCCTCTCTCAAGTTAACTCCAAAGGCCGGCGCCAACCTTGCTCCTTCTTCTCTCGTAAGTTCTCCCCAGCGGAACGTAATTATACGGTGGGGGATAGGGAGCTCTTAGCATTGAAATTAGCCTTGCAAGAATGGAGGCATCTGCTGGAGGGAGCCGAGCACCGGTTTACGGTGATCACTGATCACAAGAATCTTCTGTATCTTCAAGAGGCCCAACGGCTGAATCCCCGACAGGCCCGTTGGTCATTATTTTTTGCCAGATTTCATTTCCAACTGGTGTTCAGGGCTGCTACTCAGAATACCCCGGCGGACTCTCTTTCCAGAGCATTTGAGGTCCCAGAGGAGACAAAGGAGATCCATCCTATGTTGGATCCTGCATGTCTCAGTGCGGCGGCAGGGGGGGTTGCGCCTACGACAGAGTTAGTGCAGCCCGCCGAGCGAGAAAGAGTAATGCAATGGGGACATTCGTCCCGGTGGGCCGGGCATTTCGGATATCAAAAGACCCTCCGTTTCATAGCAAGACAGTATCGGTGGCCTCAAATGAGGCGAGATATTCTCCAATTCGTCACCTCCTGTCCGGTTTGCGCCTGGACTAAGCCGGTAGTTGGGCACCCGGTGGGGGACTTACAACCGCTGTCCATACCGACAGCCCTTTGGACGGAGTTATCAATGGATTTCGTCACCGACCTCCCCAGCTCCCGGGGACACACAGTGATTTGGGTGGTGGTTGACCGTTTTTCCAAAATGGCCCATTTCGTCCCATTACCGGAGCTTCCATCGGCGACTGACTTAGCCCAACACTTCATTCAACACATTTTCTGACTTCATGGGCTACCCACTCGAATCATCAGCGATCGAGGACCTCAATTCACCTCACGCTTCTGGAGAGCCTTGTGCGCGGCCCTGGGAGTTAAAACTCATTTTTCTTCGGCCTATCATCCCCAGACCAATGGAATGGTCGAACGGATTAATCAAACGCTGAAGGGATTTCTGCGGGCCTTCGTCAATAAGCGTCAAGATAATTGGACCTCTTTGCTCCCTTGGGCCGAGTTTGCCTACAACCACAGTGATCACTCGGCCTCGGGGTACTCCCCCTTCTTCCTAATGTATGGGCGACATCCTCGGCTTCCAGCACCATTTCCTTCTGACTCCCCGGCGCCCATGGTTACTCAGACCTTAACTGACCTACAGAAAGTCTGGAAGATGACTCAAGCGCAACTACAACGAGCGGCTGCCAAGTACAAAAGTTTTGCTGATCCCCACCGGAGAACGGTCCCGGCGTTGCAACCGGGCCAGAAGGTATGGCTCAGTACGAAACATCTGAGACTTCGCGTCCCCTCGCGAAGACTGGGACCCCAGTATATTGGGCCCTTTCCGGTCCAATCTCGGATTGGGGCGGTCACGTACCGATTGCGCCTACCTAGTACTCTGCAAGTACATAATGCCTTTCATATCTCACTACTGAAGAGTTTCAGAGGCTCTCGGTGGCAACCACAAGACCGGAAGACGGTGGCCCCCGAGGCGGATCCTGATCCGGAGTATGAAGTGGAAGACATTCTGGACTCCCGGAGGCGACGGGGGAAGTTGTACTATCTACTGGCATGGAAGCATTTCGGGTCCGAAGACAATTCCTGGGAACCCGCTGTCAACGTGCATGCCCCGGACCAGGTAAGGGCTTTCCACACCCGGTTCCCTCGTAAACTGGGCACCGGAAGAGAGGGGGCATCCGGGGGAGATACTGTCGCGTCTTCCGCGCCTACCTGTTCTTCGCCCGCGGAGGGCGGGAGTCGGCGGCCGCGGCGCGGCCGTGGAGGTCGGTGGGCCGAGTCGGGGCCGGCGCACGGCGGCGGCGACTGCCGGTCTCGCCGGGGGGGGGCGCCGCGGAGGATTCGCGCCGCCCAAGATGGCGGCGCTGGAGAACGGCCCGACGTCTTCCCCGCCTCGGAGTGGGAAGGTTCTGAGGCTCCGCCTCTCCACTCCTGATTGGTGAGACTCGCCCTTGGGGGGGGGCAGGAAGGCGCGGGATTTAAATCCCGAAGATGACTGCCGTCGGGACTTCCGGATCGGATGTCAGAAGCCGACACAGTGGATTCCCAGAGCGCTAGCCGCCCTTGCTAGCGGCTCTTCAGAGACTGTGTGACTTCTTCTTTACAGCGCTAGCCGCCCTTGCTAGCGGCCCTTCAGAGACTGTGTGACTTCTTCTTTACAGCGCTAGCCGCCCTTGCTAGTGGCACTTCAGAGACTGTGTGACTTCTTCTTTACAGCGCTAGCCGCCCTTGCTAGCGGCTCTTCAGAGACTGTGTGACTTCTTCTTTACAGCACTAGCCGCCCTTGCTAGCGGCTCTTCAGAGACTGTGTGACTTCTTCCTTACAGCGCTAGCCGCCCTTGCTAGCGGCTCTTCAGAGACTGTGTGACTTCTTCTTTACAGTGCTAGCCGCCCTTGCTAGCGGCCCTTCAGAGACTGTGTGACTTCTTCTTTACAGCGCTAGCCGCCCTTGCTAGCTGCCCGTCAGAGACTGTGTTACTTCCTTCACAGCATGCTAGCTGCCCTCGCTAGCTGCCCTTCAGGGACTGTGATACCAGAGACTGTGTTGCTGACTACCAACCAGGTCAGCCGTCACCCCGCGGTTCCAGCAGTCCTGCTGGCCGCCTGCAGCTGTGGGCTCAACCCTTGGTGAACGGCGGCCGCCGCGGGTGAAGATTCGGGGTGCACGGCTGTCCTCTGAGGTCTCTCGGGGCCTCAGGGAACCTAAGGGCTCACCCATAGTAGAAACAGGACAACTATAGCAGTAAAATCCTAAGAGGTGAGAATAATATTAAAGACATTAAACTGTTTGAAGCAGCCCCCTTAGATTCAAAACTATATAAAGATAAATGGTCCCACTTAACTTTCTTTCTGAGAAAATAGGACATATCTCTGGTAAGTGAATATTATTGTGCTTTGGTAATGTAAAGATTGGGGTTTAAAGGAGGAATTGTAGGTTAGTGATAGAATAAAAATATATAAAAGCAAACTTTATCAATTAATCTCCATACTCTTTCCCCCCTAGTTTTAAAACTTGAATTCTGTACCACAGAATTATCAGCTTCTAGCAGGCACAGCAGACCTAATTTAATCTTAGGGGGGGGGGAAAAGAGAGAGAAAAAAGTAAGCATTATTAGTTTTCATAGTGTACAACCCTTTTCCTGTAGTTTTAAACTGAAACTTTTTCTAGAGGTAGAAACGTAACAGCCAAAGAACTTTAAAAAGGATAGTAGGAAGGCTTAAATCTTGTTCTACAAGACACTTATTTTCTGTTCTTTGTTTGCTGGAGAGGTAGCACTGCTACTGACCTGAATTAGGTGTTAAGTAGTAGTACTTCCTCACACCTTAATTATCATTTCTAAAGCGCTACTAGACGTATGCAGCACTGTACACTTGAACATGAAGAGACAGTCCCTGCTTGACAGAGCTTACAATCTAATTAGGACAGATAAACAGGACAAACAAGAGATAAGGGAATATTAAAGTGAGGATGATAAAATAAGGGCTTTGAACAAGTGATTAAGGGTTAGTAGCTAAAAGCAGCATCAAAAAGGTGGGCTTTTAGCTTAGATTTGAAAATGGCCAGAGATGGAGCTTGACGTACCGGCTCAGGAAGTCTATTCCAGGCATATGGTGCAGCAAGATAAAAGGAATGGAGTCTGGAGTTAGCGGTGGAGGAGAAGGGTGCAGAGATGAGATGAGAGTGGAGAGGTACTGAGCAGCTGCAGAGTGAATGCACTTATAGGTCAATAAGAGGAGTTTGAACTGTATGAGGAAATGGATAGGAAGTCAGTGAAGTGACTTGATGAGAGGGCTAATATGAGCCTAGCAACACTGGAGGAATATTAGTCGTGCAGCAAAGAATATTTGCAAAGGTTATTAAGAGCAATCTGATTACTGAGTTAGTTTGAAAGGGTCTGTTTGAAGCAGTCCCCATAGATTCAAAACTATATAAAGAGTAAAGGTCTCACTTAACTTTCTTTTTGAGAATAGAGGACATTTCTCTGGTAAGTGAACATTATTTTGCTTTGTGCTTTGGGAACTTAAAGATTGGGGTTTAAAGGAGGAATTGTAGGTTAGTGATAGTTTGCTTTTTTATATTTTTATTCTGCCTATCAACTAATCTCCATACTCTTTTCCCCCTAGTTTTATCAATAGAAATCAAACAAAATAAAACATGGAAAAGAAAATCAATGATTGAATATTTTAACACCCAACAGAAAGGACTTAACAAGGATCTGGGGTTCCTAGCCCATTATAAACCATAAAGCTGTATGTCTCTGTTGATCACCCCACCCCTCACCTATCCACACCCATCCTGTTAGAATATCAATGATATGCTTTGATGTCCCCATGCATACCTCCGACCCACCCCCATCCTCCCACCCTGTCAGACTGTCAGTAATGCTTGAATGTTTTCACTTATATACACTGTCAGCTAGCACATTTGCTTATTTCCGATCTGACGAAGAAGGGCAACCTTCGAAAGCTAATCAAGAAATGTATTAAGTTATGTCCAATAAAAAAGGTATCATCTTATTTTCTTTTCCATGTTTTATTTTGTTTGATTTCTATTGATGACCTTAAGAGTGGACTAACACGGCTACCACACCCCCCTAGTTTTAAAACTTGAACATTGTACCACAGCATTGACAGCCTCTATCAGACACAGCAGACCTAGTTTAGTCTTACATTTGGTGGAAAGAACACCTGAAGAAGGAGCTCTTGGTGTGGGAAGGCATAGGAGATGTGGAAAAATAGTGGTCCAAGCTAAGGGCTGCTATAAATATGGTGACTGATCTTTTTGTGGGGAAAGTAAACAAAAACAAGAGAAGCAAGAAGCCTATATGGTTCTCCAAATAAGTAGCTGAAAAAATAAGAGCAAAAGAGGCTTTGTTCAAGAAATACAAGAGAATGCAATGAGAAGATCACGGAAAAGATTATTGGATCACGGAAAAGAAGCAAAGAGGGAAATATGGCTAGTGAAAGTGCGAGCAGAAGAAAAAATGGCTAAAGATGTAAAGAGAGGTGATGACCTTTTTCAGATATATTGAAGAAAGGAGAAGAGATAGGAATGGAATTGCGAGACTGAAAGATAATGAGAATGACTATGTGGCGAGTGATGAAGATAAAGCGAATGTGCTAAACAATTATTTATCTTTGGTATTCACGGAGGAAAATCCTTGAGAAGGACCAAGGTTGGCTGCCGAGAGAACATCTGGGAATGGAGTGGATACTGCACCGTTTACAGAAGAAAGAGTTTATAAACAGCTGTAGAATCTGAAGGTGAACAAAGCTATGGGGCTGGATGGGATACATCCCAGGATTCTGAGGGAGCTCAAAGAGGTCCTGGCGGGACCTCTTAAAGATTTATTTAATAGATCTTTAGAGATGGGAGAGGTTCTGCGGGATTGGAGATGAGCGGATGTGGTCCCTCTTCACAAAAGTGGAGACAGGGAAGAAGTGGGAAACTACAGACCGTTAAGTCTCATGTCGGTGGTAGGAAAAATAATGGAGTTGCTGCTGAAAGAAAGGATAGTTAACTTTCTAGAAGCCAACGGGTTACAGGACCCGAGGCAACATGGCTTTACCAAAGGAAAATCCTGCCAAACGAATCTTGACGTCTTTGACTGGGTGACCAAAGAACTGGATGAAGGACGTGCGCTAGATGTAATCTACTTGGATTTCAGCAAAACCTTTGATACAGCCCCCCACAGAAGACTTGTGAATAAGCTGAAAGGGTTGAAATTAGGACCGGAAGTGGTGAACTGGATAGGAAACTGGTTGACTGACAGGTGGCAGAGGGTGGAGGAAAGGAAAGGAAGGTGAGCAGTAGAGTTCCTCAGGGTTCGGTGCTGGGGCCTATTCTGTTTAATATATTTGTGGGAGATATTGCTGAAGGGTTGGAAGGAAAGGTGTACCTTTTTGCGGATGACACGAAAATAGCCAATAGAGTGGATACCCTGGAGGGAGTAGAAACGATTAGAAGGGATGTCCAAACCTTAGAAGAATGGTCGAGGGTCTGGCAGTTAAAATTTAATATAATATAGTTAGGGTTCTAATCTCTCAAACTGGCTTTGTGAAGACCAAATAACTATACAGTTAACACCAGTATAGGCTTGTGTCTATTGCTAAATAATCTAAAAAAAAATTTATTTATATATGCAGTGCTCAGTATGCGTCAACAACCAATTGCCATCATTGCACTGTCCCTACCTGCCTGTTTTAGATAGTGGATAGACAAACTATCTTCAATAGATTATAATAATACTAAAAGCTTGATTACTTAGCTTATTGTGGCATTTTTATAAGTCCAGTTCAGTGCTGCTTGGTGTGTGCTGCTGAAATCTGTGTCTTCTGTGGTCTAGACTTGCTTTAAAAGCAAATTAATGTGTAGAGTGATGCACTTGGGGTGCAGAAACCCAAAAGAGAGATACCAAATAGGAGGGGAGAGATTAGTAGGCTTGACTCAGGAGAGAGACCTTGGGGTGTTGGTGTCTGAGGATCTGAAGGTACATAAGTAATGCCACACTGGGAAAAGACCAAGGGTCCATCGAGCCCAGTATCCTGTCCACGACAGCGGCCAATCCAGGCCAAGGGCACCTGGCAAGCTTCCCAAACGTGCAAACATTCTATACATGTTATTCCCGGAATTGTGGATTTTTCCCAAGTCCATTTAGTAGCAGTTTATGGACTTGTCTAACCCCTTTTTAAACTCTGCCAAGCTAACCGCCTTCATCACGTTCTCCAGCAACGAATTCTAGAATTTAATTACGCATTGGGTGAAGAAATATTTTCTCCGATTTGTTTTAAATTTACTACACTGTAATTTCATCGCATGCCCCCTAGTCCTAGTATTTTTGGAAAGCATGAACAGATGCTTCACACCCACCTGTTCCACTCCACTCATTATTTTATATACCTCTACCTTGTCTCCCCTCAGCCGACAAGGCGACGGCCGTGGCCAGATGGATGCTAGGCTGCATAGAGAGGGGCATAATCAGCAGAATAAATGAGGTGTTGAGGCCCCACTTGGAGTATTGTGTTCAGTTTTGGAGGCCATATCATGCTAAAGATGTAAAAAGACTGGAAGTAGTGCAAAGAAAAGCTACAAAAATGGTATGGGATTTGCATTGCAAACCGTACGAGGAGAGACTTGCTGACCTGAACATGTATACCTTGGAACAAAAGGAGAAACAGGGGTGACATGATACAGACGTTCAGATATTTGAAAGGTATTAATCCGCAAACGAACCTTTTCAGGAGACGAGAAGGCGGTAGAACTAGAGGACATGAATTGAGGTTGAAGAGGGGCAGACTCAGGAGTAAAGTCAGGAAGTATTTGTTCACAGAGAGGGTGGTGGATATGTGGAGTGCCCTCCCGCGGGAGGTGGTGGAGATGAAAATGGTAATGGAATTCAACCATGTGTGGGATAAACACAAAGGAATGGCTCCGCGGAATCTTAGCAGAGATTAGGTGGTGACGCCGGTAATTGGGAAACAAACTGGCCCTGATCGTGACTGAATAGATAGGGATGGGCTGGCGTGTAAATTTTAAGGGGCTTCAACGTTAGCTTCAGAACTTAGTACAAGAAGAGTGCTGGGCAGACTTCTACGGTCTGTGCCCTGAGAATGGCAAGGACAAATGAAACTCGGGTATACATATAAAGTATCACATACAATGTAAAATGAGCTTATCTAGTTGGGCAGACTAGATGGACCATACAGGTCTTTATCTGCTGTCATTTACTATGTTGCTATGTTAATCAATGGGACACTATGTATCACAGTGATAGGATCAAATTGGAGGAGGGTTGCGCTATATGTTAAAGAGGGAACTGAGTCAAATAAAATAAACATTCCATGTGACAGAGCAGCATGGAATCATTATGGTTAGAAATTCCATGTGTGAAGGGAAGGAGTATTCTTGTAGGGCTGTACTACCGTCCACCAGTACAGAACGAACAGACGGATGAAGAAATGTTTACAGAGATTAGGAAAGCTGCCAAATTGGGCAAATACTATAATACTGGGTGATTTAAATTACCACGATATTGGCTGGATAAATGTTACATCAGGGAGTGCTAGGGAGTTAAAATTCTAGATATGACTGCTTCTTGGAGCAGTTGGTCCAGATACTGACAAGAAGGGGAGCCATTTTGGATCTGGTCCTTGGTGGCATGCAGGGCGTAGTGTAAGAGATGGCGGTGTTAGGTTCCCTGGGAAACAGTGATCATAACATGATCAAGTTTGAGCTACTATCTGGGATGAACATGCAAAGGAAATTACTGTAGCTGCATTTAATTTTCAAAAGGGCAACTGTAATACAATAAGGAAAATGGTTAAAAAGAAACTAAAAGGATCAGCTGCAAAACTTAGGACACTAAAACAGGCGTGGATGTTATTCAAAAATACCATCTTGGAAGCCCAGTCCAGATGCATTTCACGTATTTGCAAAGGTGGAAAGACAAAACATCAGCCAGCATGGTTAAAAGGTGAAGTAATAGAGGGCATTACAGCCCAAATGAAGAAAATAAGAAGCAACATAAGCACTGGCAAGTCAGATACAAAGCATTAAAAAAGAAGGCTAAAAGAGAATATGAAGAGATACTTGCCGCAGAGGATAAAACTCACAGCAACAACTTTTTCAGGTACATCAGAAGCAGAAAGCCTGCGGAGGAATCCGTGGGACCGTTAGATCATGAAGGAGTAAAAGGGGCACTCATGGAGGACAAGGCCATAGCGTAGAAACTGAATGAATTCTTTGCTTCTATCTTTATACAATAAGATGTAAGAGATCTGTCTGTACCGGAAATAGTTTTCAAGGGTGATGTGGAGGAACTGTAAAAATCTCAGTGAACCTGGAAAATGTACTGAGCCAAATTGACAAATTAAAGAGTAGTAAATCTGGATGGCATACATCTGAGGGTACTCAAAAAAACTCAAGCATGAAATTGCTGATCTGCTGTTAGTAATATGTAAACTGTCATTAAAATTGTCCGTAGTACCTGAAGATTGGAGGATGACCAATGTGACGCTGATTTTTAAAAAGGGTTCTAGGAGTGATCCGGGAAATTATAAACAGGTAAGCCTGACATTGGTGCCGGGCAAAATAGTGGAAACTATTATAAAGAATAAAATTACAGAACACTTAGACAAACATGATTAATGGGACAGAGTCAGCATGGGATCAGCTGAGGAGAAGTCTTGCCTCACCAATTTGCTTCATTTCTTTGAAGGCTTGAATAAACATTTGGATAAAGATGAGCAGGTTGATGTAGTGTATCTAGATTTTCAGAAAGCTTTTGATAAATTTCCTCATGAGAGACTCCTGAGAAAATTAGAGTCATGGGATAGGAGGCAAGGTTCTGGTGTGGATTAGGAATTGGTTATTGGACAGAAAAGAGGGTAGGGTTAAATGGTCATTTCTTTCAGTGGAGGAGGGTGAACAGTGGAGTGCCGCAGGGATCTTTACGTGGACCTGATGCTAGGGTCCACCTTGGGGGTCAGCGCTCAAGAAAATATCTTGGTGTTGTAGATAATACGCTGAAATCTTCTGCTCAATGTGTGGCGGCGACGGCCAAAAAAGCAAACAGGATGCTAGGAATTATTAGGAAAGGGATAGTGAATAAGACCGAAAATACTATAATGCCTTTGTATCGCTCCATGGCCACTTCCTTAAAAAAAAAAACCAAAACACCAGCCCCTTTACCCGCTGCAGTAAAAGGGAGCCTCAGCGCATGTCAAAAACATTGTACATTGTATAATGTTCTTCATATCCTCTACTACATCCACCTCCAACTCCATTTATTTTTATACATTTTTTTCATTTATTCTTATTTCCCTCTTTTTACTGAATCTACCAACAGCTTTCCATCTTTTCCCTTTCCTTTTATTTCCCAGTCTCTTAAATTATATCCTCTTCCCCTTCCATTCAGTATTTTCTCTCTCTCTCCAATTCCAACTAGGATGTCCCCCTCTCTCCACCCCCCCCCCCTTCCTAACAATGTCCACTAGAGAATGACACAGGGACAAAGCTTGTCCCCACGAGTTCTGTCTCCATCCCCACCCCATCCCAGCAGGTTCTGCCTCTATCCCGTCCCCGCGGGCTCTGTCTCCTCTCCACTCCTGTCCTCTCAGGTTTAGTCCCCTTCCCCACCTTATCCCCACAGGCTCTTTTCTCATCTGCAGAAGCCTTGAACACTTAGATTTTATATTTAAATCTTTTTATTAAAGTATAAAAAGGAACAACAATATGCAGCTGTTGTTTATAAATCACAAATAGAAAACAGTAACAGCGAGTTAACTATAATAACCGCACCACCACCACCTTCTGCCCTTCCAACCCCAACAATAGCTGACTTCTACTACCCCAAGGAATCCTAATCCACCCTGTTAAATTGTCCAGGGGTACAAAATACAACCTGCTCTGTATGCCCTAGTGGGGGAGAAATATGCCCTATAAAGCACTTATGATTTTTTAAGCTGTGGATGAATAAGTCATCAACAATCTCAGGATTCAGTCCAGCTTGCCTGTCTTCCACAGGCCTTCCTCCAATAGAAGATGTTTTCTCAGAAGACGTGCTAGTAGCAGGAATGTATAGGATCCCCCATGCAAATTTTGCCAGTTGTGGCCAGTATATTTGCTTGTTTTTCCAAAAAAATCAAAATATCATTTTCTTCATCACTCAAACATAAATAACAGTCCAGTTAAAACTGGCTTCAAAGTAGAGAATGACATGGGAACAAAGTTTGCACCTGTCCGTCCCCGTGGGATCTTTCCCTATCCCCGACCTGTCCCCTCAGGCTCTGTTCCTGTCCCTGCAGATTCCCATCCCTGTGTCATTCTCTAGTGTCCACCTTCTCTTTCCAACCAGTGTCACCCTCTCTTTTCTCCTTCCAATCAGTGTGTCCCCCCCCCTCTCCCTTTCAACTAATCATGTCCTCTCCCCTCCATTCAGCTTCTCCCCTCTCTCACACATCGTCTAGTGTCTCCCCTCTTTCTTTCCTCCAGTATGTCTCTTCTCCCCTTCCATCCAAATCTCCCCCTCCCTCTCCTTCCATTCATCGTTTTCCCTCTCTGTGTCTTCCTTGTCTCTTTCTGCATCTATCAGCATCTTCCCTCCCCCCCCCCCCCCCCCCCCCCCCCCCCATCTTCTATTTCCTCACCTTCACTCTCTCAGCATCTAAGTGGCTGCTACATTCTGGGACCAGCCATACAACAGGCATTCTGTTTAGGTGTGCTTTCTGATTCCACTCCTCCGGGAGAGGAAATGATGTCAGGGAGGGGGAGGGGCTGGCAAAGCCTGCAGTCATGTGTATACAGAATGTGGCCCTGCGGCGCGCTTGTGTTTTGCTGGTGTTGTAATTTTACAAAGTAAGCAATAGGAGAAAGGTGGAAGTCATGGTTCGGGCTGGGGAGGATTAGCCTTCCAAAGCCTCTTATATTGGGCACCTATGGACCTGGAAATCAGAATGTCAAGTGAGGTGATTAAATTTAACAGTGCTTCATTTAAATCTAAAAGCAGCTTCTGTAGTAGTTTTTTTTATCGCTGAAGTCAGTTGTCATTTGGTTAAGATGTGTTAAGTTTTACATATTGATACCAACATTTTATAGATGCTATTCCATCTAGTTGGAACAGCCTGTTTAAGGCTAGTCTCAAGCTTTTGATGCATTCTTGAATGTTTGACATAAGCAGCAATATCTTTTGCAAGTTTTATTAGCCCACTTTATCAGCTGCAGAATCACTCACCATTCTCATGGCTTCAGTCCATGACAAGATTCAACTTGTGACCAGCACACAATATCCACTATTGATCCTTGAATACAGCCTTATATTAACTCCATTATCAGTAATGTAGACATTGTCCTGATGGTAAGCCACAAACTAGTCCAAAATTTCATTCACGGTGGATCTAATATTTGCTGCAGTGTGTTTCTCAGAGTTCTAGTAGCAAGGATTGTTGAGGTAAGATTAAAATTTTCATCTATATACTGTACAGTTAGTGTTATGTATAGCATTCCAGTACCATCTTCAGTCCACAAAACAGATATAACACCAAATTTAGGGCCCTATTTACTAAGGCACATTAGCGTTTTAGCACGCCTACAATTAGCACGGGCACTAACAGTGTAGGCTCCTACAAGGTTAACGTGCGTTAAAAAAACACCAATGCGCCTATAACGTGGCTTAGTAAACAGGGCCTAATTTGCTGTCAACACATCAGACAGGGCTGCTTTTTCCTTTTCAGCAATAGCAGAAATATGTCTAGAAACCTTTCTGGCAGGGAGGAGTAGCTGGTCTGCAGAAAGCTGGCCATATTTTGCACCAATGGAAAACAATATGCAGACAGGTGAAGCCAATTCTTTCAACCATTGAGAAAGGCCTGAGATCGTTGGCACACATTGAGGTGACCGCATCAGTAGCTTCTCTTGCATTGTTCAGACATCATTCTAGGTCTGTCCTGACTCGCTTTATGTAAGACGTTCCCAATGTTTCTCATAAGAGCGTGCCTTTGCTCACAGCTTGTTGAATGTGCTTCACTTCATTGCTAGCATCCCATAAATCTTGTACATGGCAAAATTGCTGCTTTGACCATCCATGTGTGATGATGACAAAATGACTTCCACACCACAGATTTCTATAAAAGATCGCTGACTTTTTCCTCAAAATGTGGAAAAAAAAAAACAGTGCAATTGACCATCCTAAAGAAAATAAACACACAGACCCCAAAAACTACTACAATGGATTGAATTAGATAATTACTATATAGCCTCATCAGTGTAACACAACATAGTTTTGTTTTTTAAAATTTAATTACTTACCTTTGCCAAATGAGAGCAAGGTGAATCAAAGCAGTATCCCTTTCAATTAAATCAATATAAGTTGTGTTTACTCTGGTTGAGATCGCACCTACTAGCCTATGTGATCTGTTTACCAATTTCTAATGACCTGCATTGAAAATATACCAGTAAGAATAGCATCACAGGCTGATAAATCAAATCAGCATTAACAATATTAAATATTTGCATAGACACTTCCGTGATATTAACTACTATTTTACATTATTACCTTTGTGAAATGTGAGTAAGGTGAATTGTATACAGCAGTATTGTATATAAAAGTATTTCCAGGAAGTTCTAAAAAAAAAAAAAAGAAAAGAAGGATGAACAGTTATCAAACAGATCACTTCCAGAAGTACAGGAGTGCCTTCTTCACATGAACCTAAAAATGGATTTTGTATCATGGTATGTTACATATTTTAAACGCAATTATTTCAAGCACTTACCAACATAAAACCACATACACACCTATGGAATGGAATCAATTCAACTGTAGGTAAAGATGCTTCGAGAGTGTCTTTTAATTTAAACTTGATTAAACAAAAGTCTGCCATAAGACTGTCACCTCAACAAACATCATATTCTGCAATATGTTCAAAAACCCTGTCCGGTATTGAGACAAACTAAAATTATGTTAATGTTTGGATGTAATGTTGCTAAGGCCAACAACGTACAATCCCTCCATGGCAAAAGACTATGCACAAACTTGCGCAAAAATATACTCAGAAGTCAGAACCTTACCATAACAGCACTAACTCCCAGAGCAACAACCTTATCTAGCACTGTATACACCCAGGCACTAAAACTCCTGATCCAAAAGATGGGGTTCATGACTGTCAGGTCTGAGCTCTGCTAAGGTAAGAATAAGCCCTAGGGAAGGAAAATCTCAGGCACCGCTGTAGTCGCATCTGTTTAGTTTGTGATTCTGATCATGAGAGAAGGGAAGGGAAGGAAAGGGGAGAGGGAGGAAAAATGTGACTGTATGGTATGGGAGGATTAGATTGAGATCTTATAAATCAACACTTTCTAATTCTCAGCCCACTGCTTTAGCCTATTCCACTCAGGTCGGGAGATAGGGCATTTCACCAGACATGTGTCCACACATCACATTATTGCTCTTCAAGTTAGGGCTTAAAAAGAGGAACCATGTTGGTCAGGAAAACAAAAATATGGTGCGTGGTCTTCTGCTAAAGCAATTAATCCAGGAAGTGCTTGTCTGGTATTTTTAATCATTTTAAAATTAGCTTAATTTGCTGCCTTGGCCCCTGCCATCTGCCAGGCACACAAATTAAAAATGTGCAGCATAAATTCAGGTAGAGCTTTTAAAATCCAATGCATGCATATCACCATAGAAACAAAAACTTCCCAAACCCTGCACTAGAGAATGATAGGGGGACAACAATACTTTTTGAGGGCCTCAACTCAGTCAGGTTTTCAAGATTTTCACAATGAATATGCTTCAGATTTGATTTGCAGGTACTGCTATCATTGTATGCAAATAGATTTCATGCATATTCATTGTGGAAATCTTGAAAACACTTTGAATGTGCTTTTTCTTTAACACAGGAAGCAAGCAGCAGTATACTTTTAAATCTTGTTGACTAGGCTATGATTGACCCAGGAGTTCTTTTCCTTTAGAGTTTACTGATTTTGCCTCCAGTCCTAGCCAGGAAAAAAGAGATCAGAATCTCTTGGCTGAGGATCAGTAAACAAACAGCTATATATCCTGATCTTCCAGTATGCAAATGTTTAGTTAGTGTTATAATTGATCCATATTTCAGTTACCAGTTATTGTTTGCTAATTGCACTATTTTGTTCATTGTTCACTTTTAAGAGAATTATTGACTCTGCCTGTTTGGACTGATAAAGAATCCTGGTGGTTTGTGTGTGGGGTCTGTGAGTGCTTTCTAGGAACTGTGGAACCACTGGGAGTGTGGCTCCAGTAACCTAGAAAGGACTGGGGATAATTTGAGAGTGAGAGACTTGCCCAGATGTGGTTGTGACAGAGTTGGTGGCAGGAGGGTGCTAGTATAGAGCACAAGCAGCAGGTGCAGGCAGACCTGATCTGTGCAGGGGATAGACCTTCTAAGTGGCGACAGGCATTTCTTGACACTTGTTAACTCAAATAATGTTGTTTAAAAATGTTTACTTCTTACAAATGTATGAGGAATCTAATATGTTTATTCTACCTTTACTTATGATTGGGGTTGCTGTTTCAGACCTCCACATTTTAGTCATTAGTACTACATTTTGACCTTTATTTTTCTCCACAGGCTGAGCTCTTCACAGGTGCTCTACATACCGTTATTTTTCAAGATGTTCCAGGGTCAATATATTCTCCTTTATTCTTCACAATTAGTTCCTGATCCCTCTCGTGAATTTTTTTTTCAATGTCATCCACTGCTCTCACTTTAACCTCCTGGAACATCAACAGTCTCAGGCATCCAGTTAAGAGGAAGAAAGTTTTCACATATTTGAAAAAACTGAAATCCTCTATTATCTTTTTACAGGAAACACCCACATCGAACTTCCAAAGTTATCTTTCTTCCATTCCCTGGATCTCTCCGTTTGTTGATGCACTTTCTGAGGTAGGAAACATGGGGTTTCCATACTTTTTCATACAAATTTGCCAGTCAACATGCTGTAACAATATAAGATGATGAAGGTCGATGGATCATTCTTAAGGTACAGATTCACTCCCATTGTATGATTTTGGTAAATGTATATGCTTCAAATGCAGATTCTCTGGAATTTTTCATACCCTTATTTAGGAAACTCTCTGAGCTGAACCCTCTCCCCATCTATATGGCTGGTGACTTTAATATTCCACTCAATCATTGGATTGACAGGCACTCCTCCGTCTCCTCTACACCCACCAAGGCTAACACTACTCTGCTCTCTTTGGTATCACAGTTTAACCTTTTGGACCAGTGGAGAATACTACTTTTGGACACCAAGGACTACACCTTTTTTTTGCCCCACTCCACACTTTCTCTAGAAAAGATTTTTTCCTAATATTTTCCTCTCAAATGGCTTCCATATCAAATTCAACTATTCATCCTGTAATCACATCTGATCATGTTACTATCACCCTCAGCATAAACTCATTTATTTTAGATATGCCCAAGTCCCCTACCTGGAGGCTAAACATGAAACTTCTAACAGAAGATAGCATCAGCCAAAACATTATTAAAGAATTTTGCCAATTCAATTCCCAACCAGAATCATACCCCCCCCCCCCCCCCCCCATAGTTTGGGAAGCCTTTAAGGCCTCCCTTCGTGGAGAATTAATCTCAATAGCTGCACAATACAAAGGGCCCTGTTTACTAAGCCATGCTAGAGGCACATTAGTGTTTTTAGCACACGCTAACCATTAGTGAATGCTGTGTAGGCACCCACAATATTCCTATGGGTGCCTACACAGTTAGCATGTGCTAATTTTGTACACATACTAAAAATGCTAGCGCACCTTAGTAAATGGGGCACAAAGAGAATAATGCTTTACTTAATAAGCTAGAAACTCAAATAAAGATAATGAACAAAAATATGGAGAACACAATCATATATCAGACCTTAACAAGTTGCTCTAATTAAAATATATATATAGGCAACACAGGATATATTTATAACAAGATCATAATATTATGCAGATGGCAAGATAAAAGCAGTAAACTCCTAGCAAATTATCTTAAGAGACAGAAGTACAAAGTGTAAATACCCGCACTTAAAAGTCAGTCACATCAGATAATCTCTTCCACATCAGATATTTCAGCAGTTTTTCACCAATTTTACACAGCTCATCATCAATCTGATTCTTCAGGTGGTGACATTTGCATCAATAACTTCCTCAAACCCCTAACCCATCCCATATGCGATGATTCTGATAACAATATTTTAACAAAAAACCATTAATGGAGAAGATATCCTTAAGGAACTCCCTTCTGGAAAATCACCTAGCCCTGATGGAATTTCTGTAGAATTCTTTAAATTATTTTGGAATTTTCTACTAACCTATATTCAAAAAATATTCAATTGTCTCTCTTCTCTCATTGTAACAAAATCCAGATTTGCAGTCACTATAATCACGGTTCTACCAACACCTAACAGAGACATGAAGCTTCTACAGAATTATAGGCCAATCTCTTTTTGAAACACTGATTACAAAAATACAAGAAAATACTTGCAAATAGAATTCAAAGTGTAATTGGTAAAAGTTATATCCCTTCAACAATTGGGTTTATTCCTTGAAAACTTAGATAACTCTAGAATGATTTTCTACTTGTCCAAGCTGAGCTTTGACAGGGTGGAATGGAAATATCTTTGCAGCATTCTACAGTGGTGTGGAGCTCACCCCAGGTTTATAGACAGGATCAGAGTCTTATATACAAATCCAACAGCTTGAATCTTTGCTAATAATCATTTATCTGACATCATACGCTTATGCAGAGGTATCAGACAGGGATGCCCTCTCTCTCCTTATCTTTTCAACCTAGAATTAGCATTTCTTATCCTGGCTATCACATCACATCAGGGCATAACAGGTTTATTGCTTCACAACATACACTACAAGATTTTGGCATATGCAGATGATATCCTTCTTTGTAACCCCCATCCCCCTTCAGCTGTTCTAATTTATTCACTACAATAGCTACTTTCTCAGGATATAAAATTAATCAATCTAAGACAGCGGATTTTCCCCAGGTCCATTTAATAATGGTCTATGGACTTTTCCTTTAGGAAACCATCCAACCCTCTTTTAAACCCTGCTAAGCTAACTGCTTTTACTACATTCTTGGCAACTAATTCTAGAGTTTAATTACATGTTGAGTGAAGAAATATTTTACATAAGTACATAAGTATTGCCGTACTGGGACAGACCGAAGGTCCATCAAGCCCAGCATCTGTTTCTAACAGTGGCTAATCCAGGTCACAAGTACCTAGCAAAATCCTTAAAAAGTACATTTTATGCTGCTTATCCTAGAAATAAGCAGTGATTTTTAATAGTATCTGTGGACTTTTCCTTTATTTTATTTATTTATTTATTTATTATTATTTATTACATTTGTACCCACGCTTTCCACAAACAGCAAGTTCAATGCGGTTTAATAGTAAAGAATCATTATAAAGAACCTTGTTAAAACCCCCACTAAGCTAACTGCTTTTACTACATACATTCTAGAAGTCCTATTGCGGATTAAAAACTGATTGAAGGATAGGAATCAGAGAGTGGGGTTAAATGGGCAGTATTCCACATGGAGAAGGGTAGTTAGTGGGGTTCCTCAGGGGTCTGTGCTAGGACCGCTGCTTTTTAATATATTTATAAAGATTTAGAGATTGGAGTAACTAGCGAGGTAATTAAATTGCTGATGACACAGTTATTCAAAGTCGTAACTCACGACAGGATTGTGAAAAATTACAGAAGGACTTTACAAGACTGGGAGATTAAGTACATAAGTACATAAGTACATAAGTAATGCCATACTGGGAAAAGACCAAGGTCCATCGAGCCCAGCATCCTGTCCACGACAGTGCCAATCCAGGCCAAGGGCACCTGGCAAGCTTCCCAAACGTACAACATTCTATACATGTTATTCCTGGAATTTTGGATTTTTCCAAGTCCGTTTAGTAGCGGTTTATGGACTTGTCCTTTAGGAATCCGTCCAACCCCTTTTTAAACTCTGCTAAGCTACCACCTTCACCACTTTCTCCGGCAACGAATTCCAGAGTTAATTACACGTTGGGTGAAGAAAAATTTTCTCCGATTTGTTTTAAATTTACTACACTGTAGTTTCATCGCATGCCCCCTAGTCCTAGTATTTTTGGAAAGCGTGAACAGACGCTTCACATGCCACCTGTTCCACTCCACTCATTATTTTATATACCTCTATCATGTCTCCCCTCACCGTCTCTTCTCCAAGCTGTATAGCCCTAGCCTCCTTAGTCTTTCTCATAGGGAAGTCGTCCCATCCCCGCTATCATTTTAGTCACCCTTCGCTGCACCTTTTCCAATTCTACTATATCTTCTTGAGATGCGGCGACCAGAATTGAACACAATACTCAAGGTGCGGTCGCACCATGGAGCGATACAACGGCATTATAACATCCTCACACCTGTTTTCCATACCTTTCCTAATAATACCCACATTCTATTGCTTTCTTAGCCGCAGCAGCACACTGAGCAGAAGGTTTCAGTGTGTTATCGACGACGACACCCAGATCCCTTTCTTGGTCCATAACTCCTAACGTGGAACCTTGCATGACGTAGCTATAATTCGGGTTCTTTTTTCCCACATGCATCATCTTGCACTTGCTCACATTAAACATCATCTGCCATTTAGCCGCCCAGTCTCCCAGTCTCGTAAGGGCCTCTTGTAATTTTTCACAATCCTGTCGCAATTTAACGACTTTGAATAACTTTGTGTCATCAGCAAATTTAATTACCTCGCTAGTTACTCCCATCTCTAATCATTTATAAATATATTAAAAAGCAGCGGTCCTAGCACGGACCCCTGAGGAACCCCACTAACTACCATTCTCCATTGTGAATACTGCCCTTTAACCCCACTCTCTGTTTCCTATCCTTCAACCAGTTTTTAATCCACAATAGGACATTTCCTCCTATCCCATGACCCTCCAATTTCCTCTGTAGCCTTTCATGAGGTACCTTGTCAAACGCCTTTTGAAAATCCAGATACACAAATATCAACCGACTCCCCTTTGTCCACATGTTGTTCACTCCTTCAAAGAATTGAAGTAGATTGGTCAGGCAAGATTTCCCCACACAAAAGCCATGCTGACTTGGTCTCAGTAATCCATGTCCTCGGATGTGCTCTGTAATTTTGTTTTTAATAATAGCCTCTACCATTTTCCCCGGCACCGACGTCAGACTCACCGGTCTATAATTTCCCGGATCTCCCCTGGAGCCTTTTTTTAAAAATGGGCGTTACATTGGCCACCTTCCAATCTTCCGGTACCACGCTCGATTTTAAGGATAAGTTGCTTAGATGTTCCTTCCCTTTCCATTAAATCCCTCCAAGTTTCTGTCAGCCAATCATGTCAGCTAAGCGAGCTGTGATTGGCTGACAGAAACATGGAGGGACTTAATGGAAAGGGAAGGAGGTCTAAGCAGCTGAATAAGTGGTGCAGTGGTTAGAGCACAGGTCTTGTAATCAGAAGGTGGCTGGTTCAAATCCCACTATTACTCTTGTTTTAATTTGGAGGTCCCTGACTGCACTTGCATGTTTTTTTTTTTCTTCCGATTTTTGCTCTCTGCATGGGTCCCGCGCAGCACCAACTAAACTAAAATTGCTCCGGGGACCTGCATACTGCTGTCATGGAGCTAGGTATGATATTGAGGCTGCATAGAGGCATCTAAGGGGGACCAGTGCACTACGAATGCTGGCCCCTCCCACAACCAAATGGCTTGGATTAGGTCCGTTTTTGAGATGGCCGGCAGCGGTTTCGATTATTGCTGAAAACCGCGGACGGCCATCTCTAGGTCCAGCGATCTCACCATTTGTGCCGTCTATCTCTAGAGTCGACACAAATGATGGATTTCAGCGGGCCGAACCGTATAATCGAAACCGAAGATGGACGGCCATCTCGTTTCGATTTTACGGTTCGCTCCGCCTCTTTGCGGAGCCGTCTCCAGAGATGGACGTTTTTACACATGGGCGTTCGCGTTTGATTATGCCCCTCTATGTCTTTCATGCAGTACTTTGCCAAACACCTTTTGAAAATTCGATACACAGTATTGACCGGCTTGCCTTTATCCACATGTTTGTTCACCCCTCCAAAGAAAATATAATAGATTGGTGAGGCAAGATTTCCCTTAACTAAATCCATGTTGGCTTTGTCTCATTAATCCATGTTTTTGAATATGCTCAGTAATTTGTTCTTTATAATAGTCGTTACTATTTTGCCTGACACCAACGTCAGTCTCAGCCGGTCTATAATTTTCCGGACCACCTCTGGAATCTTTTTTAAAAGTTGGCATTACATTGGTCCACCCTCCAATCTTCCAGAACCAAGCTTGATTTTAAAGATAAATTACATATTACTAACAGTTCCTCAGGTTCATCTTTCAATTCTGTCAGTATTTTGGGATGAATATAATCTGGTCAGGGAGATTTGCTACTCTTTAATTTGTCAAATTGCGCCATTACATCCTCATTGCATCTTTCTTGGTGGGGTAGACTTGAAGCTCTCAAGATGATGGTATCCCCAAAAATAAATTATATCTTAAGCGTGATCCCAGCCTTGTTTCACAAAACTTTTTATTCCCAAATTGAAAATTTATTATCCTCCTTTCTATGGAAATTGAAACCTCCTAAAATTTCCCTTCATAAACTGTAGGCCCCAAAAGACAAATTTGGAGTGTTATTTTCCAGATTCCTTATTGTTCCACAAATTCTTCATTATTAGGCAGGGCTTTCATTGGTTCAGTTCATTTTCTTCCTATATCCCATTGTGGCTTCAGTTCGAATGTGCTTTGTTAGATCCAGTTCCCACTTGCCTTGCCATGTCCGTAACTGTAACACATTCAGAGAAAAACAACCCTTTTGTGGATAACACTAGAAAATGTTTACTGGAATTTGATAAGTTACTTGGTCATCCTACAGATAATACAAATTTTGTGTCATTATGGTTTAATCCTAAAATACAAATTAACAAATCTTCTTGTTATGGGAGGTCTTGGGCCAACAAGGGTATCTGGACTTTAATGCCTATGTTTACTAAAAGGCACTGTGGGTGCGTTAGCATTTTTAACATAAGTAAATTGTTTACGCGTGTTAAACGCTAACATGCCCATAGAAATGTATAGGCACGTTAGCGTTTAACGCGCCTTAAATTTGCAGGCCTGTTAAAAACGCTAACGCACCTTAGTAAATATACCCATAAAAGACCTATGTTCCATTAATAATCTGAAGCTACTTTCATTTCAACAGTTACAGTGTAAATACTCCCTTCCTTCTACTCAGATGTATAAATGTATTCAACTCTCTCACTCCATCCAAGCCTCTTAGTTATTGAATTCCTGCTTCACTATTGAACCATCTAATTATGCAGCTTCATACTCTCTGCTAACTAAAGGACATACGGCGTCATCGATATATAAAATCCTTTTCGAGCAGCGCTACAAATTATGAGACGCTTTGAGAACTAATTGGGAAGCTGAAGTCAATTATCATGTACCTAAACTTCACCACAACAAATTTGGTCTTTCACTTCTCAAACCCCTGTCAGCAGCTACCAGTCTACAATCAATGCTTTTATTTACACCAAAGAGCCAACTGGACACCCCAAAAACTTCATGTAGTCTGGGTCTTCAAATATTCCTCCAGAGGAGACCCAAACCTCCAATAACTTATCATAAATATTTTATCATACATACTTTTGTTTTCTCGGAGGATTTATCTATTGGTTTTATATAGCTTACTATGGTCTCTATTATATATCTGTCTCTGGACATCATTCGCTTTTGCACCTATCTGTTTACATTATCCAAGTTCAATTTTTTGCTTACTGTCTATGTTATTTTTTAAATAATTACATTATTATAAACTTAAAATTTAATAACATTTAATGGAAAATACATTGCTAAATGTTTTACATTATTAAATTAGAATACATATGTGCATTTTTATCTTTCTTAAAAGTCTAAATCATCTTTATAAATGAAGCTGTGTCTATATAATAATTATTCTAAGGGTTCGTATGCTTCTGGCCCTTCTTTAGGAAAGATTAAGAGCTGATTGTATTATTATTGTAATTATTATTAATAAAACCTTTCTATACTGTTCTAGCTGACAGGCAGAACAGAGCAGTATACATACTAAAAAATAGAAAAAAAAAGAAAAGAACTCCATTAAAAATAGGAAAGCATGTCAGTCACACAGAGGTTCAGGTAAAAAACTAAGGGAGAGGAAGTGACGTCATCCTACAGAATGGCAGCCTAGTTCTTGAGCTCCTCGCTCCCCGAACTTCAAAAAGCACTTACAGGCGGTCCCCGGGTCTGCACTTGACCGGAAAACGAGAGACGAGACCAACAAAGCGCCAGCAACAATGAGTAAATCAGCGGCGGTGCGAAATAAAGAAGTAGAGCGGCTAACGGGAGGTGGGCCTAGCCGGGCGTCTAAGCGCCATGAACCTGCGGCGCATGTGTCTCCGTCTGACTCGGACTCGGCGCTATCCCTGGCCGATCGCGGCAGCCCCCTAGTAAAAAAAAGGCGTTTCAGTTGAGCTTCGCCAACTCTTGTCAAAAATACAAGAGGATATCAAGGGATCGAAGGACGAGATCCTTGACCGCATGGAAGCGCTAAGCACGGACTTGCGCGAGCTAGGGGCAGGGTAGAGGACGTTGAAATAAGAATGGATGAGCATGCCGAAACCCTGAATGCCCATGAGACACATTTTCAAGACTTGGAAAGGAAAAACGCTGAGCTTGAATATAAAATTGATGACCTAGAAAACAGAAGCAGGAGAAACAATCTGAGGTTTCGAGGGGTGCCGGAGAGCGGTGAGATCGAGGATGTTCCGCAGATCGTGAGAACCCTGTGTGCGACACTACTGGGCCCAGAGGATGGAGCAGTGGAGATTGTTCTGGATAGGGCACATAGAGCACTTGGCAAAAGGCAGGACAATAAAGTGCGGGATATCATCACAAGATTTCATAAGTACGAGGTGAAAGAGAAGATCTTTAATCTAGCGCGGAAGGCGCAGGACTTTGAATATGCTGGAGCTAAATATCAGTTTACCAGGATCTTTCACAATTCACGTTGCAACAAAGACGTCTGATGAAGCCGGCCCTGGAAATATTATCCAAAGAGCACATCCCCTATAGGTGGGGGTTTCCCTTCTCGCTCTTATACACACTGCAAGGAGCTAAGCATAGAGCTCAGTCGCTGAAAGAAGTATGGGGGACCCTTTATGAAGCGGGCCTGGTTCCATCGAGCGTGCCGCAGGGGACAATGGCGCCAGCCACAAAGGCAAAGCTGCAAGGATGGAAGCGGGTCCCCGGTTCTGCTGACAGGCGCAACTCGAACAGACGTGGAAGAGCAGAGGAGACCTGATCTACCTCAAGGAAGGTTTGAAGGAACTGTTAATTTAGGGGTCAAGCTTGAGTTGAGACTTTGTGAGTTTCTTGGACAGTAACAAGGGACCTGGAATTCTACCGGGGAGTTTTGACTGTTTTGTTGTGATGGGTTAGCCTTGCCTGAAGCCTGGGCCTTGGGGTACGAGTAATGGGGTTGTAGAAGGCTCTGGGGAATGTCTGGAGGGGAGGGAACAGAGGGTGGGGGGAGGGAGGGAATGTAGATGAGAGCGACTTGGGGCCGAATGTACTGAGCAGTGAGGTGCTATGTTATGGTCTGGGGAGTTATAGGGGGTGGGGTTGGGGGAGCGGGGGCGGGATGAGGGCTGGGCTGTCAGGAATTGATGGGTTGCTTTCTCCATTCCCACTCAGGGGAAATGTGTCCTCTGGTTGGTGTTTCAGCGGGGGTCAAGGGAGATAAGGGGTGGGAGGGAGGGGTATTGGGGGGGGGGGTGGGGGGGGAAGGTTAGGTCCAGCCTATTGCTTTGAAACTGTGTTCTGCCATTATGATGTGGGCTGGATTCACTGGCAGGAAATGCGGTGGACCTTGATATTAACTACATATGGGTACTGATCTAAAGGTTATGTCCTACAATGTCAGGGGCCTGAATATGCCTCAGAAAAGGCAAAAATTTTTTAAGGAGCTGCTGCACCTAAAGCCGCAAATAGTTTTATTACAGGAAACGCACCTTCGCCGTAAGCACGAAAAGCTCCTCTCACACCCCAATTATCCACTCATTCTTTTTGCTTCCTCTGCTGAAGGGTCAAAGAGAGGGGTGGCGGTGATGCTACATGCATCGGTGGCGGCGCAGATAAAGCAGATTAAACGAGATCCCGGGGGAAGGTTCTTGTTTGTGCACATAGTGCTTGACCAAGTAGACCTAACCCTGGCCTCTGTGTATGCCCCAAACGAACAACAAGGGGCCTTTTTCAATAAGGTGAAAAATATACTTGCCACTTTTGTACAGGGGTCCCTAATTCTTGGTGGAGATTTTAATGCTGTAATGGACCCAGCACTGGATAGGTCAGGGGTCAGCTGCTCTGGGGATAGTAGGGAGTCAATAGCATTAGGAGCACTGGCATACTCTTTGGGTGTATTGGATGTGTGGAGGGTGAGTCACGGGGGGGAGCGGGACTATACATGTTATTCATCTGTTCATGACTCCTACTCACGTATTGACTGTATCTTTCTGGACATTGGGTTGGTAGAAAGAGGCCCTACAGCAGGGATAGGTAATATGACTTTGTCTGACCATGCCCCAGTTTGGGTGACTTTGTCCGCTATCAGGACAGAGGTCAAGGAAAACAGGTGGACGCTCAACACGAGTATGCTCCAAGAGGTAGAGGTGGTGGAGGGCTGCAGGAGAGTTTTGAAGGACTATTTAGAGCTCAACATGGAATCGGGGCCTCCCCTTAGTACTGTATGGGACGCAATGAAAGCAGTCACAAGAGGTTATTTTCTACAATTAGCAAGTAAGAGAGCGAAAATCCGTAGAGCACAAGTGGCAAGTTGTCTGGGGAAGATACAGCACCTAGAAGCACAACATAAGGTTGGGAGATCATCAGCAGTATTAGAAGAACTGAGGGGCGAGAGACTTAAGTTGGACTCCATTTACTCAGAGCACTTAAGTCTGTTACAATCTAGAATTAAAAGTAGCACTTATGAGTTTACCAATAAAGCAGGGCGCAGACTTGCCATGAAATTACGCAGACAAAAAATAGATCGTACAGTAATCAGGGTGAGGGATAGTAAGGGTAATATACTCACAACATCTGAGAACATACGTAAGAGGTTTGGGGAATATTACCAAGCTTTGTACGCACAAGGGGGAGATCCTTCCCCTGAGGCTATTGAAGAGTATTTGGCTGAGAGTGATCTCGAATCTCTGACACTTCAACAAAGAGCAGAGCTGGAAAAACCGGTCACGCCATTAGAGATACAAAAAGCTATCCAGCATTTGCCGTCCAGCAAATCTCCGGGGTTGGACGGCTTCCCTAACGAATTTTATAAGAAATTTGCTTTGGAATTGGCGCCCCTGTTGGCAGACCTGTTTAACCAGATTGGAGGGGGTGAGGTATTGCCACCTACCATGCTGGAAGCGTGGATTGCCATCCTACCCAAGCCGGATAAGGACCATACGGAATGTGGCTCTTATCGTCCAATATCAGTTCTGAATGCTGACGTAAAAATATTGGCTAAAGTGTTGTCTAACCGATTGGCTCCGTTGATTCCGGCGATTATCCATCCTGATCAAGTAGGCTTTATGCCATATAGGAAGGCTATGGATAATACCCGAAGGGTAGTTGACCTAATGCATCTGGCTGGGAGTGTGAAGAGACCAATGTGTTTCCTTAGTTTAGACGCTGAAAAGGCCTTTGATAGGGTTCAGTGGCCATATATGTATAAAGTGTTGGAGGCATTTGGGATGGGCCCCCAGTTTCGAAACTGGATCCAATCTTTTTATGACTCACCCAAAGCATGTGTGAGAGTTAACGGGGCAAATTCAGCTATGTTTACCTTGTACAGAGGAACCCGTCAGGGGTGCCCATTATCCCCCTTGCTATTCGCCATGGCTATGGAGCCTTTCGCTTCCACAATACGGGCGGATCCAAATATTACTGGAGTTACAGTAGCGGGAAGAGAGCACAAAATGGCACTTTTTGCAGACGATGTGCTTCTGTTCGTTACTCGACCCCAGGTTACATTCCCTAGTTTGTTGGAGGCGATTGACAAATATTCGGCAGTGTCCGGCTTTAAAGTGAATATGACAAAGTCGGAGGCCCTGAATATATCTCTCCCTGATGAGCTGATGCAGTCATTAAAATCCTCCTTTGCCTTCAGATGGGCACCTAAGCAGATTAGGTATCTGGGTGTAAATTTGACAGCAAAGTTAGGTGCCCTCTTTACAGCAATTATAAGGGTCTGGCACAGGTTATCACGGCAGATCTAGAGGGTGGGGTGACCTGGGACTATCATGGTTCG
The DNA here is from genome assembly GCF_901765095.1 of Microcaecilia unicolor. Classification (NCBI taxonomy): domain Eukaryota; kingdom Metazoa; phylum Chordata; class Amphibia; order Gymnophiona; family Siphonopidae; genus Microcaecilia; species Microcaecilia unicolor. Next base: position 98,108,095 of record NC_044038.1, read on the forward strand.
GCAGAATAGCTGTTGTTAAAATGAACGTTTGCCCTGGCTGCTCTACTTATTCCAGGCCCTTCCAATCAAGATGCCTAAAAAATACCTCTCAGCTTTACAGGATCGTATCGTTCGATTTATTTGGGCGGGGAAAAGACCGCGCTTGTCGACGATCGTACTTGTATCAGTCTAGGAGAAGTGGAGGTCTGGGGGTTCCCAACTTGAGTTGGTACTATAGAGCAGCTCAAGCACGTGCAGCCATTGAATGGTTTCAGGACTATCCCGATAGACAGTGGGTACACTTGAGCAACACTCTATAGGTCAGAGGCCTTTGGGAGCAGGTGATGTGGCTCCCTAACCAGTTTCGGGCGCTTGGGGAGGAGTTCTGTCCCTCTATCCAGGTTACCTTGCACTACTGGGACAGCCTGTTTCCCAAAAGGAAGTGTGCGTTGTCACGCCTATCTCCTATAGCTTTCAACCCATTATTTTACCCTGGGACAGAGAGGGGGTATTCACGCGGTGGCACCAAGAAGGCTTAAAAAGTGGGGTCAATTGTTTGAAGGAGACCTGTTATTGCCGTTTAGTGCTGTGGGGGGACTTTTCCAAATTTGAAGGGTGACGATTTTGCTTATCGCCAACTGTCACACTTCCTCAAAACACGAGCTGTTAGAGAGGTGGTAACCAGGGATAAAACCACCTTGGAGGAAATTTGTGAGGGGCCCGCCACGACCAGTGGCTTAATATCGCGTTTATATAGCATCATTAACTTGAGGGAGCCTAATTATACTCTTCATAGGAGGAGTTGGCAGAAGGAATTGGGTATAACTTTGGAGGAGGCGGAATGGGAGAGGTTGGAGAGAGCTACGGCGAGGGTGTCTTCACATGTTCCTTTCAGGGAGAATGCAGTGAAGGTAATGTTCCGGTGGTATTTAACGCCTGAGCGCCTTCAGCGCATCTACCCCGCATCAACGGGTTTGTGTTGGAGGGGCTGCGGGGTTAGGGGCACGATGGGACACATCTGGTGGACCTGTAGGAAAGTACAGGCCTATTGGAAATCAGTACACAGTAGGCTGCAGCACTGGCTGGGTTGCGCAATCCCGTGGAATCCAATTATTTTTCTTTTCTCTGCGAAGGTGGCGGGTCTCCCGCAGGCTCACCAGACTTTGCTGAGGCATGCTATAAGTGCGGCTAGGGTGATTGTGGCAACTTTTTGGAAGAAGCCCTTGACTCCTCCATTAGCGAGATGGCTTAGTAAACTGAGGTATGTTTGCGAAATGGAACGGCTTCTGGCAGAAAGGCGCAATCAACAGCAAAGGTGGCACTCAATATGGGGCCCTTTCACTAGCCTGGCCATGAGTCAGTGAGGCATGAGGGAGAACAAACACTGATAGAGGAGGCGGGGACCTAACCGGGAGGGGGGGGAGGGGCATTGGGAAGGGGGGGGTGGGTCTGGTTAAGTACATAAAAAACGTTATATAAATTTTGGAGTGTGTTTTTTTGCTTTCAGATGAAAGGTTGAACAATAATAACAGGACTGTGCTGTTAGGTATTAATATTGCGTTGAATGTCGATTGAACTAATGTGGCTTGGTGTCATTCTCTTCTTCCTCTTGTTGTATGTTTACCTTGTTAATAAAGACTTCATACAAATAAAAATAAATAAATAAATAAAAACTAAGGGAAAGATTGGCAAGGAAGGGGGTGGGGGGGGGGGGGGGGGGTATATACAGTACAGCAGGCCAAAAAAAAAAAAAGCAGTGGTTTAGCTGGTGGTCTCGGTCACACTGTCACTCCAAAAGCTAATCAAAAGAGCCATGTCTTTAGCTTGGCTTTAACATTTTTAAAAGAGTGATTGCTATGGAGAGAGAGACTGAGATTGTTCTAAGTGTATGGTTAGAAAAAGAAAAAAGCAATGTCTTATAGATTCAAGATGGGCAAGTCTGGGACTGGGCAGAACTAGGCGATGATCATTCAAGGACTGAAGGACTCTGGCCGGAGAATAAAGAATTGTTAGACAGGAAAGATAGTCAGGGATACCTATTCTGAGAGCCTTAAACTTTATAAGTTATCCATTCTTCAATGGGAAGCCAGTGATATTGTTTCAATAGAGGTGAAGTATGATCAAAACGATGAGCACAATATAGTAATCTGATGGCTATGTTCTGAAGGATTTGTAGCTATCGTAGTGTTGTGTGGGGCAGGCTGGCGTAAATTATTTCAGTAGTCAAGACAAGAGGTGAGAAAAGAAAGGATTAGTATATAGAAATGTTTGAAATCGAAAAGGTAATGAATAGCTTGTAATTGACTGAAAACTAGAAAGCTGACTTGGGGCAGGAAAGAGAGAGAGGTGTGTCAAGAATAATACCTAAATAACACAAACTAGTCACCAGAGTGATTGAAGTCCCAAAGAGTGTAATGGGAGATGAAGGGGGTGATAGTGTATCAGAGAATCAGCAAGCGACCAGATAGCAAAGCAATGAAGTGGGAAATTTTAGATATTATTATTATTACTAGTAAAACAGGCCCGTTTCTGACACAAATGAAACGGGCGCTAGCAAGGTTTTTCTCGGAGTGTGTATGTTTGAGAGAGAGAGAGAGTGAGAGAAAGTGTGTGTGAGAGATGGAATGTGTGTGTGAGTGAGAGAGAGAATGAGTGAGAGACAGAGTGTATGTGTGTTTGTGTCAGAGAGAGAGAGAGAGAGAGAGAGTGAGAGACAGAGTGTATGTGTGTGTGAGAGTGAGTGTGTGTGTGAGAGAGAGAGAGAGAGAGAGTGTGTGAGAAAGAGTGCATGTGAGAGACAGAGAATGAGTGTGTGGGGCTTCGAGTTCCATGACCCTCTCCTTCTTTCCCTCCCTCTCTTCCCTCCGAGTTCTGGCCCCCCCCCCTTTCCTCGGAGTGTGTGTGGGTGAGAGATGGAGTGTGTATGTGAGAGAGAATTAGTGAGAGAGAGAGAGACAGACAGACAGAGTGGGTGTGTTTGTGTCAGAGAGACAGTGTGTGTGAGTCTGTGTGTGAGAGTGTATGTGAGAGACAGAGAGTGAGTGTGTGTGTGTGAGAAAGTGAAGCTTTCAAGCATTCGTGCGCTCTGTAAGGCTCCATCTCCTCAATTGACGACACGTAGTTCTGGAACGTTGCAGGAATGCTTCAAGGCTTCACTTTCTCAGCTTCAGAATGTTGGAGGTGCGTTTTATTATATAGGATTTGTTACATTTGTATCCCACATTTTCCCACCTATTTGCAGGCTCATTGTGGCTTACATAATACCGGAGAGGCGTTTGTTGACTCCGGTGTGAACAAATACAAAGTGATGATGTGGTAAATTAAGATTCATGTGGAACGGTCACATTAAGGAATTATAAAGCGTAAGAGTAGCGGTATGTCTATTGCGTACTTTATTTTTGCAGTGTTGCAGAGTTCAGGCATTTAAGTTGGGTCGGTAGGATAAGTTTTAAGTGATTTCTGGAAATTTAGGTGGTCGTATGTTGTTTTCAAGGCTTTTGGTAGTGCATTCTATAGTTATGTGCAAATGTAGGAGAAGCTGGATGCGTAAGTTGATTGGTATTTAAGTCCTTTGCAGCTTGGGTAGTGGAGATTTAGATATGTTCGTGATGATTCGAATGTGTTTCTGGTTGGTAGGTCTATGAGGTCTGTCATGTATCCCGGGGCTTTGCCGAAAATGATTTTATGAACTAGGGTGCAGATCTTGAAAGCAATACATTCTCTGATTGGGAGCCAGTGTAGTTTGTCATGGAGGGGTTTGATAATGTGTATGTTCATGATGTCCTGGATGCTATATAATTATCTAGACAAATGGCTATTATTAAATGCCAGGCCCATACTAGTTCTGATGACCCTGCTTCTCGCAACCATACTAAAAGGTCATGGATTTGATATACCATCTTTCTGAAGTAAAATCAAAGTGGTTTACATTTATTATATGAGGTACTTAGTCTGGTTGACCATGCTGCTCATGTGGCTTTTACATGCTGGCTGATGTGTTTAAAGGGTAAAGGGGTAATGGATTTTATATACTGCCTTTTTTTTTTTACTTCAAATTTTATTAATGCTTTTCAAAATAAATACAGTAACTAACAGTAGTATACCATGTTCTGCCCAAAATCTAACATATTTCAGCCATAAATTATTCCCCCCAAAGCCATCCCCTCCCCAATTCTCTGCCCACACCTTTAGGAATGCTTTAAAATAGACTGATCCAAATAAGACTATTCTGGGCCAAAAATGACATCTGTATCCCAGGCTTCCTGAGAGTGGTCAAATGCTCCATAAGTTAAACATGTGTAAGTTTTTGGTGCCATCTGGTGGTAAACAGACATGGTATAGTTCCAAGCTGTGGAAATAACTGCATACACACAGCACTTCAGAAGAATGCGTAATTCCAAGTCTGAGTCCCTCAACAAACAGTTCAAGAGACATAAATCTCTAATATTTCTTTATTTATTTTGGGGGATTTATTAACCACCTTTATGAAGAGATTTACAGTATGTACAGTTTAACATCAAACTTTTTGTTAACAGTATAACAATAGTAAAATGTACAAGTATAAACATAAATACAGTGAAAGAGGAAAACTTGAAAATAGCAAATTGAAACCTAATAAGACTACCATGAAACAGGTTCAAAAATATACAATTTGACAGCACTTAAATTCAAATAACAGAGATATAATACAATGTAAGCATAATAGTGATGGAATATCTAATAAGCACACAATTAGAACATTCAAATAACATTGCTTTTGATACTAATATTTTTCTACAATGCAGCTTACCAAATAGATGAGGGGCCAAATACAGATATATACATGGAGACAGTTGGGATAAATAATGGGTGGCTAAACTAAAGTCGATCTCCACTCTCACCATTCTGATGAATTCCAATTTGACATCGGACCAAAAAATCTCCACTTCCGGGCATTCCCACTAAGGCCTGGATTCTATATATGGTGCCTAAAAATCAGTGCCAAAAAAAATGCACTAAAGTTAGAATACGCATAGCACCCATTTATATAAACTAAAACCTAGTGTACAAGCACACAACTAATTAGGTGCAGATCAGGCATATTCTATAACACTGCACATAAATTTTAGGAACTCCCATGACCCGCCCATGCCCCTCCCAAGGCCATGCCCCTGCTAAGATCCGCATGGTCTTATTTATGCATACCACTTTATAGAATACTAGTAAAAAAGGCCCGTTTTGGTGAACAATGAAACGGGCGCTAGGAAGGTATTTGATTTCTGCAATGATTGTGTTGAAAGAGGTTTATTTTATAATTGTGTTGTGTTGGTAATGAATATTTGACATTTTTGTGTTATGTGCCATTTCATTTTTTATTTTTTGTTTTGTTGTACTGTTGTTTTGTTATTGTGTTTGTAGGATGTAGTGTAATAAAGTTACAAAGCCTTTTTTTCTCACAAATTTTATTAGTTTATTGTGGTAGTGTGTGTGTGTGTGTGTTTGTGTCTGTCAATGACGGGGGGGGTTAATGTGAGGGTGGTTGGAGGGGGGGTCAGTCTTGTGAGGGTTTGAGTGGGTTGTGTTTGTGTTGTTGCTTGTTTTTTTTTTGTGTGTTGCGCTGGCACAGTTGGAGGAAGTGTTTTTTTTAACTGAGAGGGTTTTGCAGGTGGGTTTGGATTTGGATTTGGTTCTGAGTGTGTGTGATATAGTGAGTGAGTGAGTGTGAATGTTGTGCATCAGCGTATGTGTGTGTTTTTTTTAGTGGGGTTTTGGGTTGGAGGTTGTAGTTTGTGTGTGTGTGAGAGAGAGTGTGTCTTGTGTTTGAGTGTGTGTGTGTGATAGAGGGTTGGGCGGTCAGGGTGTTTGTGGGTGAATGTGTTTGTTTCTGTGGTAGTGTGTGTGTGTTTGTGTCTGTCAATGACAGGGGGGTGGTTCATGGGTTGGTGAAATGTGAGGGTGGTTGAAGGGGGGTGGTCAGTGTCTTGTGAGGGTTTGAGTGGGTTGTGTTTGTGTTCTTGTTTTTTTTTGTGTGTGTGTTGTGCTGGCAAAGTAGGAGAAAGTCTTTTCTAACTGAGAGGGTTTTGCAGATGGGTTTTGATTTGGGTCTGCGTGTGGGCACGTGTGGGACCTGAGCGGGAAGGAGGGAAGTTCAGAGTCTGGATGCTTTTGACTGCTGCTGCCATTCGCCGTAACAGCGTCGGAGGGATGATGCCTGCAAGTGTTTTGTAGGGACGATGCAACGACCCTTTGGGGGGGGGGGGGAAGGAGAGGATATTGTCATGTACGTCCGGAGGTGTGCTGTGATGGGAGGGCAGAGGGTAGAAATGGATTGTTCTCCGATTCGAGAGGGAGTCTGTGGGGGAGGAGGGGGAGGTCCGAAGTTGTGGAGGAGAGGGCGGGTGTCCGAAGTCGGTTGAGGGGGACGTGGTCAACTGGCACCTCGGGAGGGGCGAGTGACAGAGCACCGGGGTGTGGGGGCTGTGTTCTAGTGTGTCAGCTTTACCAGCAGTGCTCTTGTTTTTTTTTTTCCGTTGGCGGTTTCCTTTTTTTTTTAATACTGGTCCGGCAGTGCTGTTCTCTTTTTGTGGTGTTGGCGGGTTTTTTTTTGTTTGTTTGGTGACGTTGTTTCTTGCTGCTGTGCTGTGATTGGGCACAGTCTTTTGTGACGCGTTCAGAGTTGCAATACGTCATCATGTCAGCCGATGCATACTTTTGAGCACGAATGCTTCAACTTTTTTGTCCACGCTGCCAGTGGCCTGCCAGCTTCAGAATGTTGGAGGTGGGTTTTATTATATAGGAAAAGTGGAACCATGCCCGTTTCCTCAACAATTAAACGGGCCCTAGGAAGGCTGTCATGTAAGCTTTTCTTTTCTCTCCCCTGCCCTCCCCTCCATGTCCAGCGATTCTCCTCTTCCCTGCTCTCCCATCCGTGTCCCGCGATTCTCTCCTCTACTGTCCTCCCATCTCATCCATGTCCATCAATTCTCCTCTGCCCTGCCCTCCACTCCCCTTCCTCCCTCCCTCTCCTCGATGCCCCTCGATTTTCTCCTCCCCTCGGTTTGTACCTGAACGTTCTCTGGCTGGCTGGTGCTGGCTTCTGTTCCATTCGTAACATCCCTCCTGACGTCAGCTCGCCTCCAGCGTTCCCTTCCCACTCACTGTTCCACCCTCTGATGTCATTACGTCTTGACGCGAGGGTGGTACAGTGAGGGGGAATGGAACGCTGGAGGCTGGCTGACATCAGGAGATGTTACGAACCCAGGCAGCCAGACATGGAACGTTGGAGGTGCAAATTATTATATAGGATGCTTAGCAAGTTATGGGACCCTTTTACTAAAGGGTTGGCACATGACAACAGGCTTGCTGTGCACTAATCTGGAACTACCACTGGGTTACCACAGAAGCCCAGCGGTAGTTCCCACCCCCAGCATGTGCCATTTTTGTAGCCCCAGCGCTTACCTTGTGGTAATCGGGCAGTAGTGTGCACTGCCTGGTTACCACCAGGTTAGCGCGGGACTTCTTACCCGCCACCTCAATGGGTGGTGGTAAATGCCCCCCCAAAATGGCTACACGGCAAGTGGTTCAATACTGCACAGCCATTTCTTTTCCAGCAAAAAAAGACAGCTTTTTACCTGCTGCAGTAAAAGAGGGATTCGGCGCACATTAAAAACATGAGTTGACACTAGCACAAGCCCCCTTTTAACGCAGCTTGGTACAAGGACCTCTGTGTGTGTAAATCCTAATTAGTGCCAATTAGTACTGATAACTGCTTGTTAACATCCAAGTATTGGCACTGATTGACTTGTTAATTAAGTTCTGCACACAAATCAGCTAAGTATGGTGGTTTGTGCTCGGAACATTTGTCACCATTTATAGAATCTGGAGGTAAGTGTGTAAAAGTGATCTGACTTTACCCCATTGCATCCAACAGGTCAGATCTACCCTAGCGCCTCTCTTAAATAAAAATTGTGAGTAGTACACCAACACATTAATGATTTTTGTTAGTAGTTTTAAAAAATATCAGTCCAGTCACTATCAGATAAAGTCACTTCTAGATCCTGTTCCCACACATGCAAATATAGTAATTTGACAAACTTATATTTTCTTATAATTTTATATAGGCTAGAGATGAGCCCCTTAGAGGAATCCAGCCATGACCAAAGTTCCACTGCTTTATACAACTTGGATAATAAACAATGTCAAACACAAAGATATAAATAAAAATCAGAAGGGGGTAGTTAAAACTGGTATCTCAAAAGACATCAGCCAATCTTCAGTAAACAACTGCCCTATGTAGTGAAGCCCTTTAGCCTCCCAGTCCTGAAAAGAGAGGTCATATTTGGGAACATTACTCCCTAACAACGTTAGAAAGATAGGTGTACACCAAGACTTCCATTGTCTCTCCACCCCCCCCCCCCCCCCCCCCCAAGAACAGTGAGAAACCATAATTTCTCAATGTGTTTTAGAAAAGGATTGATGAGATGATTGAGCCATGAAGTATGCCAAGAGCCCCAGGGGATCCCACAAAATGGCACTCTTCCTACATATACCTGTTCAATCTGCCTAAATGATTTTAGTTGCTCCCTTGGTTTCCAGTCCCTTATATGGTGCAATTACACTGCTACATAACAGGATCTCAAATCTGGAACTTCCAGTCCCCCCTCCCCCCATTTCTTTATGACATAGAACAGCCCAAGCTATTCTCGGACACCTGGCTCTCCAAATAAATTAGACAAGCAGCCACTGCCATTGACCTAAGACCTTAAAGCTGATGGTGATCAGTAGTGACAGAAACAGATAATAAAATCTCAGAAGGACATTCATTTTTAAAATCGCTACCCTCCCCAACCAGGAATATGGTCCTCTGTTCCAGTCCCTAAGGTCTACTTGAATCTGCTTTACGAGAGGTATATAATTAGCAGAAAACAGTTAAGAACATATAAATAGCCATACTGGGTCAAACCAATAGTCCATCTAACCCAGTACCCTGCTTCCAGGAGTGGCCAATCCAGGTCACAAGCACCTGACAGAAACCCAGTTAGTAGCACCATTCCATGCTACCAATCCCAGGGCAAGCAGTTGCTTCCGCAAGTGTATCTCAATAACGGACCACTTCAGAAGGAGACTAACCCCTGAATTCTATATCTGGTGCTCAAGCTGCGTGTGCAAATTTGGGCGCACACCCAATTTGCACATGCAATCTGAGTAACAAGCCAATTAGTGCCAATAATCGGACACTATCAATTATTGGCGCTAATTGGCACCAACTTGAATGTATGCTTACATCTTGCTAGTGTAGAAAGATGCACATGTAAATTTTGTAGCATGCAACTGAAAAGGGGGTGTAGCTATGGGAAAGGCAGGGGCAGGTCAGAGGTGTTCACTATTCTAGAATCCGGGAGATCCTCACCTAATTTACATGTGAGTAAATCCTTGCACCGAAAGTTGGGTGCACTGTTCCTAGAATAGCACTAAGCGTTCATTTTTTTGGGCACTCAAATTAGGGTGCTAGTTACTAAATTTAGAACAAAACATCTACATCCTAAAAGATCAATGTTGGAAGTTCCACCTGCTACCAAGCACATTTAGGATTTGGGAAACAGCTACTCTTGAGCAGCATTCCACTAGAGGTACTAAGGTTGGTTGCCCTCTTAATTCTCCCAATGATTTTTCTTTACCCCTCCCCCAAGGGAAACCAGTCACCATGACAGCATCGGGATGATAACCAGTTATTTGCTGACTTTGAACCCATTGATATTATATATGTTTGTGTTTCCAAAATGAATGTTTATTCTGCATGCACATGACAAACATCCATTTCTCCTGTATTCTAGGACAGGCTCTATATCGGTAGATTTTGTTCTAAAATACTGGTGAAACCTGAGAAACACTAACCTGCACGGATCAATTTTACTTCTGTAGTAACAGCTGTTAGTGTATTCGGGGTTAAAAAAAGGTTTGGACAAGTTCCTGGAGGAAAAGTCCATAGTCTGCTATTAAGATAGACATGGGGAAGTCACTTCTTGCCCCAGGGTTGGGAATATGGAATGGTACTACTAATTGGGTTTCTGCCAGGTACTTGTGACCAGGATTGAACACTGTTGGAAACAAGATAGTGGGCTAGATGGACCATTGGTCTGACCCAGTATGGCTTTTCCTCCAGGAACTTGTCCAAACCTTTTTTTATTTATTTGTTACATTTGTATCCCACATTTTCCCACCTTTTTGCAGGCGCAATGTGGCTTACATAGTACCGTAATGGCGTCAGAAAAGAAAGAAAAGGAGGCAGGGGTTGGAGGGTTGAGAGAATGGACTAAGGGAAGGAGAGGTGGAGGTGACATGGTTGAGAATTCAAGTTTAATCTTGTGAACCTTATCATGAAAGTACTCAGCCAGTCTGGGGGAAAAGTGAAGGGGGAGTTGGAGGTGAAGGCACTTTGAGGAGAGAGTTCAGTGTGACAAAGAGACGTCGAGGGTTTGAGCCAAGAGAATTTGTCAACTGGATGTAATAGTCCTGTTTGGCAAGTAAAAGAACAGACTGGAAGGAGGTCAGCAAGAATTTGAAATGTATGAAGTCAGCATGGGCATGGGATTTCAGCCAAAGGCATTCGGCAGAGTGGGCAGAGGAACGTAGGTAGCGGATTCTAGAGGTCAGCCAAGGCTGGGGTTTGGTACATTTTACAGAACGGGGAATAGAAGGAGTGAGAGTATCCAGAGCAGAGGAGAGAATAGTATTATAGGAAGAGAGCCTCATTGACAGACTTGGATAACAGTGGTAAAGAAGAGATTTGAAACATTGGAGGACAGAGTAGAAGGGTCAATAGCCTGAAGATTCCTAAATGTGTTGGTTAAGATTGGATGGGACTAGGGAGGAGGGTGTTTAAGTGTGAAAGTTATCAGATGATGGTCAGAGAGGGGAAGAGCTGAGGCACAGAAACTGGAGAGTGAGCAGTTTGAGAAGAGGATAAGATCAAGACAGTGGCCATTCTGGTGAGTGGGGCCAGTGGAGCACAGTTGAAGATTGAAAGAGGATGTTAAAGCAAGAAACTGAGAAGCATAAGAGTCAGAGGGATCATTAGCATCCCCAAGAATGAGGGAAGGAGATGAAGGTTCAAGAAAGAAGGAAAGCCAGGCATCAAAGTCGGTGAGAAAGGAAGAAAGGGACTTATCAGGGGGTTGATAAATGACTGCTACTAGGAGAGGCAGAGGAGCAAATAGACGGATGAAGTGAACTTTGAAGGAAGAAAAACAGTGAGACTGAGGTGGAAGATGTTACAGACAGAGCGGGCATTCCACAGAGCACAAAAGAAAGGCAGGGAAGAAGTGGGGAGGAGTGGAACAGAAATTAGATTGGAGATATCACGGTGTGACCTGCACAAATAGGATGAGAGCTGATGTGGAAGACCAGGATTGGGATTAATGTCCCCAGTGGAGAGCAGGAGAAGGAGCAAGAGAGTACGGAGAAGAGTAGGAGAGGTATGATGACAGCGACGAAGGCGAGATATAGTCAGACAGAAAGGAGATGGATGAATGGAAGGAAGGAAATGTTGAAGGTTAAGAGCTGAGAAAAAGGAAGAGGAAAAGAGAGATGGTGAGATGATGAATACAGAGGGTGGACAATGTGTTCCTTCTGTGTACAGTGGTTTCAGATGGAGAAACAGATCAGGAAGGGACAGTACCAAGAAGAAAACGTGTACTGGAGCCATAAGTAGTTAACTGGGAGAAAAATAAATGTAAAGAGAAAATGCACTGCGCGTGCACATAGAGTGGAGACCCTGAGTGGATCGGAGTGGACCTGGGAGTCACCCCAGAGAAGGCTGTAAGGATATGCAGATGAGCTGCAAGTCCTCCACAGCACCTGAAAGGCAGCCGGTGGTAGAGCTGGGCACCTCTCAGCCAAGGAAAAGCTTACCAGGGGTTAGGCCGAAGCCAGCATTCCTCCTCCTGAGGGTCGCCTGATCTTACCCCAAAAGCCCATGGAAACCCTGGCACCTGGAGCGAGGACCCTGAGAAGATCAGGGTGGACCTGGGAGTCACCCCGAATACAGCTGTGAGGATATGCAGAAGGGCTGCAAGTCCTCCACAGCACTTGGTGGGAGCGCTGGGCACCTAGAGCGGAGGCCCTGAGTGGATCGGTGTGGACTTGGGAGTCACCCCGGAGAAGGCTGTAAGGATACGCAGATGAGCTGCAAGTCCTCCACAGCACCTGAAAGGTAGCCGGTGGTAGAGCTGGGCACCTCTCAGCCAAGAAAAGGTTTACCAGGGGTTAGGCCGAAGCCAGCATTCTTGCCCCTGAGGGTTGCCTGATAAAGATCAGTAGGAAAGATAGGAGGGACAGGAAAAGGTAGTAAGAAAGAGGGAAAACAAGTCTCTTCCTGGAAACCAGCTCCAAGGCAGCTTTCAGGTAAATGCCTGGGAATAGAAATAGGTTTTCAAATTGTAACCCCTTAGGGGTTAAAAATAAAGACTTACCTGGGTTTTGGGAGGCATTTTGTTGGTAGGGGGGCACTCTTGTGTGCTGGTGGGGGGCTGCAGCGGTGATCCGGGGAAGGCGCGTCATGTGTCAGTGACGGCATTTGTGGGCTGCAGTAGTAAAGGGGGGGAGGCGATAGTTGGCTGAGGTGGAGTGAAAGTGTCGGTAGGGTTAGCTGCATTTTGGCAGCCGCTTGGAGAGAGGAGGGGCGGTTCAGAGCGAGGGGTCTGGCAGCCGGCATTTGTGGCGGAGACAGCCGGGGCTGCAAGCTTCGGCAGCATCAGCTGTTTGTCGGCAGGGAGAGGAGGAGGAAAGCCCGGGGAGCTGGAGCTTTGATTGGCCCTGCGTCGGCGTGATGACGTCAGGTGCACATTTTCGATGCAGGGCTCGGGGATTCTTTGCTTTGAAAGGAACTGGCTCTTGTTAAGGATTAGAGCAGTTTCCCAAGGCAAGAAAGAGCACCGGAGTGGGACCAGAAGGGCTGGGAAAGTGCTCCTGTGCACTCCTCCAGCATTTTTATTTTATTTTAAAGTGGTGCCAAATTTAAAGTTAGCGCTGCATGTGCCAGAGAGGAGATACGAGCCCGATGCCGGCTCGTGCTAGGGACGAAAATGAGGATTTTCGGGACACTGAATAATAAAAAAAAGTACTAAATTTATACTATTTTGAATGCTGAGGTGTGTTAAATGTTAAAAAAATGTTTAATGTGTATTAAAGTTGTTTTTATTGTGTTTTGGGCATTTGTGGTGTGGGGGACTCGTGGCCAGAGCTCGAGCACTGTTTATTAAGATTCTAAACTGTAAAGTTGGGCAGTTGGGAGGTAAGCTTGACACTGAGCAGATGTATGTTAATGATCTGTGCTCAGCTGTCATAAAAAAATATGTTCTAAAACGGATTTGGAGCATTATAAGGATTGTTTGTAAGTGTGAAGAGTGTGATTAAGATTAATTACTTAATTTTAAAAGCCTTCCGCGATTTTAGAGTGGTGACTGTCAGCTGCTTGTTAGGATGTGATGTTAGAAATAAAATAACTTAATAAATCCTACTAGGATACTAATGGTTTGATGAGCTGATAAGACTGGTTCATCTAATAGGTTGTCACATTTTATATTCTTGACAAAAGTTCTGGCTGAAGTGCACATGAAATTCTATTAACCCTAATTGGTTTTGGGAGGAGTTTAAAAGTGAAAAGCCTCTCTGAAGTTTTAAATAAATGACTATTTAAAGGAAAAAAATACTAATTACACTGAACTTAAATTGTAGTGTATGTAAAACAGCTGAGAGTTATTTTAGTCTCAGAGGACTTTACGTTTTCAGTAGTTTTGAAAGAAAACTACCTTTAATATTCCTTTTGCTTAATCAATTGTGGGAGGGAAAGTATAGGGTTCAAGAATTATCCATTTCTTTACTTGGGGTAGTTAGGAAAGTAATTCCTTACTTATCTTTGGGAGTTACTAGTGTCACTAAATTAGTTAGAATTTAGGGTTTTTGAGTTTCTTTAAAAATTAGAGTAGTAGGTATCCTGGCTGGTTTGTAGTTGTTGGTTCCTGTGGTCATCGCTACACCAAACGGTACCCAACGATTAAAAAAAGAAGAAGAAGAAGAAGAAGATAGAAGAACAACAAGAACGCTGGAAAAAAGTATCCTTTAATTCTTCACTACAAACACTTGGAAAGGAGACTTACAAGAGATCTGTTATAGAGAGTAGAATAAAACTATAGACTTCATACTCACCTTCCACGTTGATCTGAAGAAGAACCTGAAAGAGAAAATAAGTAAAGCCAAAGAATCAATTCTTATAAATCAGAAGGACTTTCAAATGAATTTTTGAGGTTAGATGCTTATTTAGATATTGACTTTTGCCAGTTTTAAAATATACTTATCTGATATTACATTGAGGAAGTTTGGTAACATGAGGAATTGACGTGCTAGGAAAAAAAAATAGTAAATATTTTAGTTAAGCTGTTCAGAAACTGATATATATATACACATAACAAATAAAAAAAACGATTTATTGAATTTCCAATATCAGTGTCATTTGTTATCCTGAGTTGAAAACAAGACAAACTTAGATTCATTCCTTTCCCTGTTTTAGAAACTGGGAGATGTGGTTAGTTTTAATGATTGTATCTCATCCCTGTCAGTTTCACAATAGTTTGCCTGAGGTATTTTCAGGGTATTGTAAGGTGAACTATCATGCCAAGGTCACAATTACATTTATGGCATCACGGGGACAGGATTGTTATTTTTAATTAAATAATTGTGATATGGGGAATTAAAATTGTTAAAGTGAAAGGTGAGAGTTTAAAAATTAGCTTAGACTGTATTTTAAACTCTTGTTTGTCAGATTTGAGCCCTGCTTTCGGGCTACAGCCCAGTCTCCAGTGATTATGGAGGATACGCGAAGTGAAATGGAAGAACTTAAAGAGATGGTGAGAGCCCTGAGGGATGTATGCCAGGCACCAGTAGTGGCAAACACCATTGTTCTAAGAAAGGACAAGGAAATTCCTGATTTTGTTGGATTCCCCAAGAAGTCTGGAGATCTTACAGTGGAAGAATGGGTTAAGAATACCAAAGCGGTGTTAAAAATTTTGAGAGTACCTGAAGAGGATCAATTGGATATAGTGAAAAATCATATTAAGGGGCAGGTGAGAGATACGGTAAAATTTTTGGCGCCCCAAAGACACTGTACGGTGGATGTTATTTTTGACCTATTGATAAATGTATACAGGGACAAGGTCCCTTTCCTGCTTATAATTAAAAGAGAAAATCGCCTATATTGCGACCCAAATCAGGAGATGGGCGTCTTTCACCCGTGGGCGCCCAAATCGGTATAATCGAAAGCCGATTTTGGGCGTTTCCAACTGCAATCCGGGTGTCTTTCACCCGTGGGCGCCCAAATCGGTATAATCGAAAGCCAATTTTGGGCGTTTCCAACTGCAATCCGTCGCAGAAACGGGTAAAGTTGATGGGGCGTGTCGGAGGCGTGATGAAGGCGGAACTGGGGCGTGGTTATCGGCCGAGGAGAGATGGGCGTCTTTAGCTGATAATTGAAAAAGAAGGCGTTTTTACCGCGATTTTGGGTCCCTTTTTTTGTACCCTTTTTTTTCACGAACAAGTCCCAAAAAAAGTGCCCCAACTAACCAGATGACCACTGGAGGGAATCGGGGATGACCTCCCCAGACTTCCCCAGTGGTCACTAACCTCCTCCCACCAAAAAAAACCCACTTTACAAACTTTTTTTCCAGCCTGTATGCCAGCCTCAAATGCCGTACTCACCTCCATGACAGCAGAATGTGTTCTATCCTCTGACAGCCTTTCCCTGGTTCTGATGTGGCTCTCGGGTGATTGTCACACTTTTTCTGTTAAGGGCACTGCAGAGTCATATCAGCAGTGTATTGTGGTGAGTGTAAGGTATTGGGCTCCGTGATTCCACTAGCTTGTGCCACATGCTCACGATGTTGGTAGTTGGTAGGCTCTACTTCCATGGTGCTTTTCCCTCTGCTGGGTCAGAGTGTGCCCTGTTTTGTTTCCGGTAGTCCATGAGGTAGTGGCCATTTTTGTAAGCCAGTTTTAGATCCCTTTCACGTGTTAGCCACGTTACAGAACTTAGTTCTTACCTTGAATGTGGCTGAAAGAGGGCATTGTACAGCATTCTGCCAGCTCTAACCTACTACTCATCTCAGTACCAGGGAGACTCGTTGCCAGTAGGGCACAACCTCTGATCTGCAGTTAACTGTGAGTAAACGTTTTCGGAGAGATTAGTCTTCAGGTGTCAACTGGTGTGCCAATGTATATAGCAGCAATAAGTCCTAGAGGCCTGCGTGTATGCAGGTCCCTGGAGCACTTTTAGTGGGTACCGCAGTGCACTTCAGCCAGGTGGACCCAGGCCCATCCCCCCCCTACCTGTAACACTTGTGCTGGTAAATGGGAGGCCTCCAAAACCCACTGTACCCACATGTAGGTGCCCCCTTCACCCCTAAGAGCTATGGTATGTAGCTGGGTCCCCCTTCCAGGGCCCAGCCGGGCTCAACCCTGCTTAGCTTCCTTCTTCACCTGACTGTTGCCTCGCTCCACACCACCTTGGCCTGTTCTGGGAACTCAGCGCCAGACCCCATGAGAGCTTGCAGGACTTCCTCCTCTCTCTATTGTTTCCACCGAGGCTCAATCAAGGAAAAACGTTTATAGAAAAAAAAAACTTTATTTTCTTGCTTTCATTCAGCATAGACACAAAAGGAAAACACCTTACTCCCAGGTTAAGGTTTGCTGCCAAAGTCTCATTCAGGGTTTAAACAGTCCATATAGCTTCACTTTAGCCAAAATTACTTCTTTTAGGGAACAGTACATTATCAGAAAGAAAACACAATAGTTTGGTAGGTTGCAGGCCCAGACCTTTCCAGTATGAAACAGTTTACACAGTCTTTCTTACAGCACAGCTACACAGCTTTGTTCCCACCTGGTTCAGACTGGGGTTTCAATTGTGCCCAGCCCTCTCTCTCTCCCAGGAGCTGCACCTGTTTCCTCTTTAGTAGAGATCTCCCCCAGTGCCTCAGTCTCTCTCCTCTGGTCTTCCACCAGTCTCTCCAAGGCACAGCTAGCCACCCTCTTACAGCAGCTTTTCGGGTTTGAGCCAGACCTCCAATCTCCATCTGTTCCTCCTCTAGTCCTTCAGTAACCTCCATTTTATCCTCCTCTTCAACTTCCCCCACCCCAACCTCTCCAGCTGGCCCTCATCACCTCCCTCAGAAACCATTTCCCAATCTTCTATCTCCTCCCCTAATTCTTGCACAGCTGGGTGGGGAAGAGAAGGATTCTGGGACTGGTAGTTCCTCCTCTTCTTCCTTAACCCAGCCAACCTCTCTGCCTCCGGTAGCGCAGCTTTCTGAATGTGGGTGTTGGGCACATGAAGTCTGCCCCGTTGGGGTTCCCCAGCTGCCTGCATCCCCCTTCTGCGTGCCTTCCTGGATCCCCTTTTACCTACCCTCTCACATACCCCCATCTTCAACTGATTGCTAGGAACTTCTATTTCTTCACTAGCAATCCGTGACAGGACATCGGCATTGGTTAAAAGCCTACCTGCCCGGTGCTCCACTCGGAAGCGGTAGGGCTGCAGGGCCAGGTACCACCGGGTAAGCCGGGCATTACTGTTCTTCATATGCCCCAACCATTTGAGAGGAGCGTGGTCAGTCACCAATGTAAATGCTCGGCCATCCAAATAGAAGTGACAGGCCTGTACAGCCCACTTGATAGCCAAATATTCCCTCTCAATGGTGGAATACCTCGTCTCATGCGGTAACAACTTGCGACTCAGGTACAGGAGGGGATGTTCTTGTCCCTCATGGAGCTGGGATAACACTGCCCCCAACCCCACCCCAGAAGCATCTACCTGGAGTACGAAGGTTTTATCAAAGTTCACTGCCCTTAGTACTGGTTCCTGACACAATATCGACCTTAACTTATCAAAGGCCCCTTGACTTTCCCCATCCCACTGAAGCGTGTTCGGGCTCTTGCTTTTCAACTTATCTGTTAGAGGGGCTGCTATTGAGGCGAAATGGGAAATAAACCTCTGATAGTAACCCACTATGCCCAAAAACCGCCTTAACCCTTTCTTATTCCCCGGACGAGGAAACTCCCTAATGCTCGCCACTTTGTCGCATAAGGGAGTGATCTGTCCGTCCCCCACCATGTACCCCAAATATTTCACGCGCCGCTGACCAAAATGGCATTTTTGGGGGTTTAAGGTTAAACCTGCCCGTCGGAACGTCTCCAGTACCCCCCTGAGTCGTACTACATGGGTGGCCCAGTCCTCACTATGGATGACCACATCGTCCAAGTAGGCTGCCGCATACTCCTGATGCGGACGTAATATCCTATCCAACAACCGTTGGCAGGATGCCGCCGCGGAGTGCAACCTGAATGGCATTCTTTTAAATTGATAAAGTCCCACCGGGGTAGCAAAAGCAGTTTTCGGCCGTGCTCCCTCCGTCAGGGGTATCTGCCAATAGCCCTTGGTCAAGTCCAGGGTAGACAGGTACCTGGCGGTTCCCAGCCGATCTAGTAATTCCTCAATGCGGGGCATGGAGTAGGCATCCAGGGTGGACAGGGCATTGACTTGGCGGAAGTCAATGCAGAACCGCCAGGTACCATCAGCTTTTGGTACAAGCACCACTGGGCTTGACCAGGGACTGAAGGACTCCTCGATTACTCCAAAGGATACCATCTCCTTAACCTGCCGGACCACCTCCTGCCGCTTGGGGGGGGGGGGGGAGAGACAATAGGGCCGCTGCCTCACTACCTTCCCTGGTTCAGATATAATATCATGGGTTATGAGAGTAGTCTCCCCAGGACGAGTGGTCAACACATCCCGAAACTCCTCTAAAAGTTCCTGCAGATCCTTCTGCTGGGGTTCACTAAGGCCTGGATCTATCTGGGGCTCACACTTCTGTGAGAACTCCGTAATCTGGGGCCCCAGTCTTCCTCCCCTTCCTGTATCCCCTGACTCCATAACCCCTTTCTCTCTCGCCAGGGCTTCAGAACATTTACATGATACGTTTGTATCCGGCCTTGCTCATGCCTCACTGCATAGGTGGTGGGACCCAACTGTTTCTCCTTTCCACCGGCTCGTGAATTTATGCGGGGAGTCAGATAACAATACCAGTACTTTTTTCCCCACCTGAAATGTCCGATTGGCACTCCTCCTATCATAGTAGGTCTTTTGGGTGATCTGGCTTCTGGCTAGCTCCTGCTGCGCCCCCTCCTGCACCCTCCTCAAGAGCTCCTTTAGATCAACCAAATACCTACTAACGTCCTTATCCTGCTCCTCGGGTGGCACCCACTGCTCTTTTAAAATATCCAGCACTCCCCTGGGTACTCTCCCATACATCATCTCAAACGGAGAGACCTTTAGGGAGGCTTGCACACTTTCATGACACACATACAACACAAAGGGAAGTAACAAATCCCACTGTTCATGATGGATACCGAGTCCCTTTCTTAACAGCATCTTCAAGGTCTTATTGAAGCGCTCCACCAACCCATTGGTCTGGGGGTGGTAGGCCGCGGTACGGAGGTGCTGGATCCCAAATGCCTCCCATACCTGTTTCAGCGTACGGGACAGAAAATTGGTACCTCGGTCTGTTAATACCTCCCTGGGGAACCCCACTTCACAGAAAATCTGTATGAGATGGGAGGCTATGACTTTGGCTGAGGTGTTGCGGAGAGGAATAGCCCAAGGATACCTAGTAGCCATATCCACCGCAACCCGTATATAGGAGAAACCCCGCTTGCTCTTGGTAATGGGACCGATCATATCCATAGCCACCCGGGTCATCAGGATAGCTATCCGGGGCAGAGGACATAGGGGGGCTCGGGCAGGCACCTTCTCCGACACCTTTTGGCACTGGGCGCAAGCAGCGCAGAACTGCTCAATACTCTTGTACACCCCAGGCCAATAGAAATGGAGCAACACCTGCATAAGTGTCCCTTGGACCCCCTTATGCCCTCCCAAAGGGTGATCATGAGCTAGCCGCATAACCAACTCCCTGAAACCCTGGGGAACCACTAACTGCTTCTTGGTACCCTCCTCACCCGGAGTCTGGGCTACACGGAATAGTAGCCCCTGGTCAACACTGAATCGCGGGAAAACCTGCTCTCCCTCCTGTCCCGCCCGCTCCCAGGTGTACCGTAAGCTAGCATCCGTTTCCTGCTCCTTGTGGAAGTAAGAGAACCTCTCCCGCACCCCCACCGGGTCTTGGGGAAATTCCCCCTGCTCATTCAAATCAGCTCTCCTACGCTTCTGGGCTCGCTTCTTCTGGCTAGAGCTAGGCTTCTCCCTACCCGGGGCCTCAAAAATGTCCATTTGGAACGGGAATACCTGAGAGACTGTGGGCCTATCCCCCTCTCCCTGCTTACTTTGGGCCCGTGTAGTCACCAGTCCTGTCCGACTCCCCAGGTACTGGAAAAAGGGAGCCCAGTCTCGCCCTAAAATCAAATTCTGGGGCAGCCGGGGTAGTACCGCCACCTCCACCTCATGGGTCCCTGCCGAGCTCTTAATCTGCACCCGATGGACTGGGTATCGTGAGGTAGCCCCATGAATGCACTGGATGTTTATTAACCTACTCCTTTTGCCCTCTCCCTTTTCCCCTCCTTTCACCTGGTCCCACAACCTCTGGGAACACATTGTTTGGTCGGCCCCCGAATCCAGGAGCCACTCTACCTCAATCCCTCCGAACTCCACCCACTGAGTGAATTGGCCCCCGGCTGAGAAAGGCACATGAGAGGTTAACCCCAGTCGGACCCCACAATCCCGTCTCACATGCCCAGGTTTCCCACAATGATAACACTACCTATCTTCCCCCCATTCCCTTTTCCTTATACCCCGGGGAACCCTTCCCTAGCATGCTTTTGGGCTGGGAAGAAAACCCCCTTGATCCCCTGAAACATTGAGACTCAAGGTAACATTCCATCCCTTTTACAGCAGTTTCTAGTGTTTCACACCCCTTTCTTACCAAGTCTGTCCTCACTATTTCCGGTACAGACTCTAAGAATTGTTCTAACACCAGCTCTTGTAAAATTTGCATCACTGACCTTTTGTCTGGCTCTAACCACCTCGTGGCAAGGTCCATTAATTTCTTGGCCAGGGCTCTCGGAGTCTCCCCCTCCGACCACCTCCAACTCCGGAACCGCCGGCGATAGGTCTGTTTACTCACACCATATCTGTCCAGGATAGCCTTCTTAAGGCAACCATAGTCTGCTACCTCTGATTGAGCCAGCCCCCGAAACGCTGCCAAGGCCTCCCTGGACAAAGCTGGGGCCAAACGAATGGTCCACTGATCCTGGGGCCACGCAGCAGCCACGGCCACTCATTCAAAGGTTCCCAGGTAGTCCTCGATATCGTCCCCAGGAGCCAACTTGCCCCAGGGTAGCCAGGGCCGGTCTTAGGCAGAGGCGACCAAGGCGACCGCATAGGGCCCCGCGCCTAAGGGGGCCCCGCACGGCGCGCCTAAGGGGGCCCCATGCAGCGCCTCAACTCTGCCTCGCTCGTGCCTCCGCTCCGACCTCCGCCGCTGCTCGCCTTAGTCGCCTGAGATGGTCCCCATTCCCGCGGCTCGGCCACTCCGCTTCCGCCACCACCGGCGCGGCATCCACCCCCGGCTTGGGCCCGCTACTAATTGTAGTGGACTTGAACTGAATAATTTCTGGGGAGGGGAGGTTTCATGATAGCATTGTGCTTATTATTTCAATCCGGTTTTTTTGTACAAGTTTAGCTTCATTTGTCTTTATTTGAAATTTCGTAAATAAAAAAATGTTCTAAAAATGGAATAATCTTATCAATGGGGTGGAGCTAGGGTTGGGGCGGGGCTAGGGTAGGCAGGGCTAGGATGGGGCCCCACCAAATTGGTCTGCATAGGGCCCCGCACTTGCTAAGACCGGCCCTGAGGGTAGCCAGTTCACATGACCAGGTTCCCCATAGGTTCGCACCCCCGTTGCTCCGGACTCCTCTCCATTCGGGCCCGCTCTCTTTGACACACTCCCAGACCGCACCATCTCTTGTACTAGGTCCAACAAGGGTTGTTGCTGGGCTCTCGATGCTGCCAGAGAGTCCTCCATGAATTTCTGTGCCAGTTCTTGCTGCTTCTGGAACTGGTGTGCCATGAACGCCATCAGCTCCTTCGGATCCATGACCTCCGACGCCCACTGGTTCCTGGAAAACACAGAATACAAGACCCAAGTGCCGCTCTTCACACAATATGCCCAATTGAGAGCAAATGATTGCTCCCACCCGTTTCACAATCCTTGCCCCAATTCTGAGTCTGCTTACCAGAATCAGGGTAAATATAAGCCTTCCTTGGTGGGTCTTCGATTGATCCCACCACTGCCACCACTTGCAAAGCTGGGTCCCCCTTCCAGGACCCAGCCGGGCTCGACCCTGCTTAGCTTCCTTCTTCACCCAACTGTTGCCTCGCTCCACACCACCTTGGCCTGTTCTGGGAACTCAGCGCCAGACCCCCTGAGAGCTTGCAGGACTTCTTCCTCTCTCTATTGTTTCCACAGAGGCTCAATCAAGGCAAAACGTTTATAGAAAAAAAACCTTTATTTTCTTGCTTCCATTCAGCATAGACACAAAAGGAAAACACCTTACTCCCAGGTTAAGGTTTGCTGCCAAAGTCTCATTCAGGGTTTAAACAGTCCATATAGCTTCACTTTAGCCAAAATTACTTCTTTTAGGGAACAGTACATTATCAGAAAGAAAACACAATAGCTTGGTAGGTTGCAGGCCCAGACCTTTCCAGTATGAAACAGTTTACACAGTCTTTCTTACAGCACAGCTACACAGCTTTGGTCCCACCTGGTTCAGACTGGGGTTTCAATTGTGCCCAGCCCTCTTTCTCTCCCAGGGGCTGCACCTGTTTCCTCTTTAGTAGAGATCTCCCCCAGCGCCTCAGTCTCTCTCCTCTGGTCTTCCACCAGTCTCTCCAAGGCACAGCTAGCCACCCTCTTACAGCAGCTTTTCGGGTTTGAGCCAGACCTCCAATCTCCATCTGTTCCTCCTCTAGTCCTTCAGTAACCTCCATTTTATCCTCCTCTTCAACTTCCCCCGCCCCCAACATCTCCAGCTGGCCCTCATCACCTCCCTCAGAGACCATTTCCCAATCTTCTATCTCCTCCCCTAATTCTTGCACAGCCGGGTGGGGAAGAGAGGGATTCTGGGACTGGTAGTTCCTCCTCTTCTTCCTTAACCCGGCCATCCTCTCTGCCTCCGGTAGCGCAGCTTTCTGAATGTGGGTGTTGGGCTCATGAAGTCTGCCCCATTGGGGTTCCCCGGCTGCCTGCACCCCCCCTTCTGCGTGCCTTCCTGGATCCCCTTTTACCTACCCTCTCACAGGTAGTGTTGTACATTTGTGGGTAGTGGGTTTGGGGGGAGGGGGGTTGGGTGCTCAGCACCCGTGGTAAGGGAGCTATGCATGTGGGAACGTTGTCTGAAGTCCACCGCACTGACCTCTAGGGTGCCCAGTTGGTGTCCTGGCATGTCAGGGGGGCGAGTGTACTACGAATCATGGCCCCTCCCATGACCAAATGGCTCGGATTAGGATGTTTTTGAGCTGGGCGTTTTTAGTTTCCATTATTGCTAAAAAAACAAACGCCCAGCTGAAAAATGTCCATTTTTTTTGAAAATACGGTCTGTCCCGCCTCTTCACGTACCCGTTTTCGGACATAGACGCCCATGGAGATAGGCGTTCGCGTTCGATTATGCCCCTCCACGGGTCTCAAAGTAAAG
The DNA here is from genome assembly GCF_901765095.1 of Microcaecilia unicolor. Classification (NCBI taxonomy): domain Eukaryota; kingdom Metazoa; phylum Chordata; class Amphibia; order Gymnophiona; family Siphonopidae; genus Microcaecilia; species Microcaecilia unicolor. The sequence goes on from NC_044038.1 coordinate 98,131,802, forward strand.
GAATTTTACGACCGATGCCAAAGGATAGGGGAAACTATCCGAGAATTCGCCTATCAATTACAGGAGGGGTTAGATGCCATCAAGAGACCCACAAAGAGAGTAGGAAATCCGGAGGATGTGTTAAAAGAACAATTGATATTGGGATTAAGAGATGATGTTCTTCGGAAGGAAATGAGTCGTCGGATAGAATTGAACCCAGATTTAACTTTTGAAGAATTGATGCACGCGGCAATTAACTGGGCAGAGGAGGAGAGGCGTCCATACCGACATCAGGAGTGCTCTGTGCGTATGTTTCCACTAATACCAAAGTAGTCTAGGAGTCTTAGTAGTATATTATGATTTACCATTTCAAATGCACTAGACATGTCGAATTGAAGGAGAAGTGCTCTGTGCGTATGTTGAAGACCCATCTTTTCGAAAAAATTTACGGAAAGAAACAAAACACATAAAGGCCACACTTAATGTTCACTAATGCATCATACATTCACCTCTGTATTCTCATTCCCGTAATATCACATCCCTCATACCTTTACTCACAAAAAGATATATACCATATGTCCTCATGCCTTTTTATCGCCCTCCAAGCTCCCAGTGTTTCCTTTCAAAGTTTCAATGTTTATGTTCTATTGTTACATTCCCTAACGACACCTCTATTGTTTCGTATAACTCTGCACAATGTAATTCATAACCAATCTGTAACAAATTGTATTTCTAACATTTAATTCATATTGTAAGCCACACTGAACCCGCAAAAAGGTGGGAAAATGTGGGATACAAATGCAATAAATAAATAAAATAAATAAATAAATAAATAAATATTGCAGCGTGACTGATGGCCCTTCATCTGACTTCAGGTGCAGCTGGAGTGTATGTAGAAAGAGATCCCATAGCTGATATAGTGCAAAGACTGGAAAGAATGGAAAGGAAACAAGAAGATTTCTTGGTCAACAAAGAAGAAAGGAATTTTCATATGGTGCAGGGTTTTATGGAATACCAAAACGGGAACCAGATGTTGTGGCTCGAAGGTCTATACCGAGAGATTATTACAAGGGAATTTGTTACAGCTGTGGAGAATTGGGACATGTAGCTCGGTTTTGTCGGCGTGAATGTCACGTTTTCAAAGCAGGAACTGGGTTGTGAACCCTTGGGCCACTGTCGAGGAGCGGCAGTGGCAGGCAAAACCACCCCACACCCCAAATCTCAGGCAAGCAGTTAGGCTTCACCTGCACTTGGCCACTTTTCACCCAGAGTTGAGCTCTGGGCTTCAGGTGGCCGGCAGGACTTGCTGGACAGGGCAGGACTGGATAACAGCAAGGCAGCACAGGGACTGAGGGTCAAAGAGGAAAGGGAGGAACATGGGCAGCAAGGCAGGAGACTGGGCAAGGAAGGGAAAGCTAAAGGACAGAACAGAAAGCTGCAGAACAGCCAATAAACTGGGAACAAACACTGACTAACAAGACACAGAACTAAGAGCTGCAAGCAGCCCCAAAGCCAGAACACAGACAAACAGAAACTAAACACAGAATTACAAGCAAGCAAACCTAAACTAAACACAGACTAACTAGAAACAGGCAAGAATCTCAGGCAACAACCGGACTAGCAGAAGTGCAACAAGCACCAACATACCAGGGCCTTAGACGCAATGCAAAGGCAAAGGCAGAGACGTTCCAAATGGCTAATAAGCCCAGCAGGCAGCTGAGACTCAGGTGCAACAATCACCAGGTGACTAAGGGTCGGGCAGCCTGGAAGATCCGGACTGGACTGAGCTGAAATCTGGAACGAGTGACAGCACACCGACAATCCCGTGCAGCCAGCACCCAGAGACAGAGACAGAACTAACTCACAAAGAACAGACAGAAGCCAGCTCAGAAGCTGACCATAGGAAATAAGGTGAGTCTGAGAGGGGTCACGGCCACAGACGTGACAGTGAAAAAGGGGTACCTAAACATGCGAGATCGGATGGTGAACAACCGTGCACCAGTTACTCCAGAAAAGTTCCTGAGAAGGGACAAAGAGATGCAGAAATAAAAAAAGCTAATATTCAGACCTTGGAGAACGAAATTTTAAAACAAGACTGGAGCTCCCTGCAAGAAAAAGCCATAGGAGCTAGTCTGGTGATTACGTTATTGATAGGAGGAGTGAAAAACAATTGTACAGTAGACACATGGTCCAATGTGTCTACAATAGTTGCAAGTTACTACTACAAGAACTTCAAAAATATTGATGAATTACAGGATGCTAGTTGGATCAACGTGTCAGTAGCTAATGGTACAGCACTCCCAGTGATTGGGTGTATTGCAGCCGAAGTAGAATGTATGGGACAAAAGGTTCCTGAGAGGTGTATTTTCGTTGTGAAGGATACCAAGGTGGTCTCCGAGGGAGAAAAGCTGGTGCCTGGGATAGTAGGCATGAATGTGCTAAAATATTTAGATGGGGTTTTTTTAAGTTTTGACCAGATTAACCAGGAATTTGGATGCTCAGGATTTGAAAGGTATTTCCTCAGCCATTGAACAAAGAAAACTATTTGATAGTACCACCTCGGATGTCACATCTGTGGTCATGACCCCTCTCAGACTTATCTTATTTCTGGGGGTCAGCTTCTGAGCTGGCTTCTGTCTGCCCTTTCTGAGTTAGTTCTGTCTCTGTGTGCTGGCTGCTTCCACCATGGCTCTAATTTCTCCACTATACTGCACCTGTGTGTGTTGCCTGAGTTAGCTCTGCCTCTGTGTCCCAGTCTTGTTTCTTGTTTGTATTTCTCTGTCTAGTTCTTGGTTGTCTGTGTTTCTTGTTTAGTGGTTGCCTGGCAGCTTTCAGTTCTGTCTCTTACCTGCCTGCGTTTCCTTTCTTAGTGGCTGCTTTGCAGCTTTCAGTCCTGACCCTTAAGCTTGTCCATTTCCTGCCTAGTGTAGTTTTGTCTGTCAGTGAGTCCTAGCCCAGTGTCCTGCCTTGCTGCCCGTGTTTATTCCTTTCCCCTCTGACCCTTAGTCCCAACCCTGTTCAGCCTAGTTGGTTTCCAGTTCCTGCCCTGTCCGGTAAGTCCTGCTGGCCACCTGCACCCAGGGGCTCAACTCCTGGGGAGTGGTGGTCAAGTGCAGGTGAAGTCTAGCTGTCCCTGCCAGAGTTCTGCCATGTCTCTGGTGTGGGGTGATTTTGCCTGCCGCTGCCACTCCTCGGCAGTGGCCCAAGGGCTCACAAACCCAGGTTCTGCTTTGAAAACCTGACATCAGAACACTTGGGTTTTGTGAAAACAGCTGGAAAAAGTCCCGTGGTTATTCCACCTAGGTCAGAAAGAATCCTTCAAGGAAAATGTCAAAAAGTACAAGGTATGAGAGCCTGTTCCATGATGGTGACTGGTACAAGAAGTGGACATTCTGCAGGTGGCTTATTAGTGGCCAATGCTTTGATTACACCTGAAAAGGGAAATATTTTGGTAAGGGTTATAAATGTGGGAAATAAGGAGTTCATTATACCTCTGAGAGCCAGAGTGGCAGAAGTGGATCACAGTCCATATGTTGGAAAAGATCAAAATCAGAGTGGAAAGGAGAGAGAAATTCCAGTTGATTGGGAGTCTTACAGCTAATCAGGCAGCAGATTTAAAACGACTTCTTTTCAAACAAGAAGGTATTTTCTGTTGATAACCAGGACATTGGTTACACTTCAATGGTAACTCATGCAATTGACACTGATGCCGCGGTCCCGATTAAACAATCATATAGAAGAGTCTCTCCACACCTGTATAATGATTTCAAGCAGTACGTGTTTGAACTAATAAATCAAGGGATCCTGAAGCAAAGAAAAGTCCGTGGGCCTCTCCAGCAGTAGTCATTAGAAAAAGAAGATGGGTCTTTGAGATTCTGTTGTGACTATAGAAAGTTAAACGCAGTTACCATCAAGGATGCATACCCTCTACCAAGGATAGAGGAATCCATAGATGCACTAGGAAGTGCTGTATGGTTCTCATCAGGGGCGTAGCTACGGGTGGGCCTGGCTGGGCCCAGGCCCACCCAATTTCAGCCCAGGCCCGCCCAGCGCCAGCCCCAGCACCCATTGCCAGCCACTGCTGCTTTTTCTGTTGAGCAGCAGGGCCGGCGCTACAAAAAGAAGAAGCGCTAACGGCGCTAAGGACGAAAAATGTTAAAAAAAAAAAAAAGCGCAGCACCGGCAGGCACTGTCTAGGCAGCCTTGAGGCATTGGCTGCTGGCTCGCAGGCTCCTCCCGTCTCCTATGTCACTGCCCCTGCAGGAGACGGGAGGAGCCTGCGAGCCAGCAGCCAATGCCTCAAGGCTGCCTAGACAGTGCCTGCCGGTGCCGCGCTTTTTTTTTTTTTTTTTAACATTTTTCATCCTTAGTGCCGTTAGCGCTTCTTCTTTTTGTAGCGCCGGCCCTGCTGCTCAACAGGAAAAGCAGCAGTGGCCGGCAATGGGAGCTGGGGCTGGCGCTGGCATGCAGGGTGGGCCTCGTCAAAGAAAAGAGGGAAAACATGGAAGGATGGGGAGAAAAAGAGGGAAAACAGATAGAAGGATGGGGAGAAAAAGAGGGAAAACAGATGGAAGGATGGCAGAGAATGAGGGAAAACATGGAAGATGGGGAGAAAGAGGGAAAACATGGAAGGATGGGGAGAAAGAGGGAAAACATGGAAGGATGGGGAGAAAAAGAGGGAAAACAGATGGAAGGATGGCAGAGAAAGGGAAAACAGATGGAAGGATGGCAGAGAATGAGGGAAAACATGGAAGGATGGCAGAGAATGAGGGAAAACATGGAAGGATTGCAGAGAATGAGGGAAACATGGAAGGATGGCAGAGAATGAGGGAAAATGTGGAAGGATGGGGAGAAAGAGGGAAAACATGGAAGGATGGGGAGAAAAGAGGGAAAACAGATGGAAGGATGGCAGAGAATGAGGGAAAACATGGAAGGATGGCAGAGAAAGAGGGGAAACATGGAAGGATGGGGAGAAAGAGGGAAAATAGATGGAAGGATGGGGAGAAAAGATAGAAAACAGATGGAAGGATGGCAGAGAAAGAGGGAAAACAGATGGAAGGATGGGGAGAGAAAGAGGGAAAACGGATGGATGGGGAGAGAGACTCTGGATGGAAGGATGGGGAGAGAAAGGGGAGAGACTGGAAGGATGCAGAGAGAAAGGGGAGAGACTGGAAGGATGTGGAGAGAGAAGGGACACTGAACAGAAAAGGGTAGAGTGATACAGAGACACTGGTTAGAAAGAGGGAGAGAGAGACATTAGATGGAAGGATCAGGAGAGAAGGAGGGAAGACGCTGGATGGAAGGGTAGGGAGAAAGAGGTGACACTGGACGGAAGGATGCAGAAAGAAAGAGGGGAGACTACTGGAAGGATGGGGCGAGAGAGGGGAGACTGGAAGGATGAGGAGAGAAAGAAGAGAGCTGCTGGATGGAAAAGGAGAGTAGTGAAAGACTGGAGAATAAGAGGAAGGGGCATGGGGAGAACAAGGGTGAGAAAAAGATGAAAAGCCATAAGTAGATGAAGGAAATTAAAGAATGGATAGTAAGAATGAATTAAATCAGGACAGAGAGAGAGAGAGAGGCAGAAAAATATTGAAGAAAGCAAAGAAAAAGGAGAGAAAAATGACAAATGGCCAGGAAACCGTGGCAGAAGAGTTAAGTGAAAACGAAGGAAAGCAGAATCTAGAGACTGGGAGCGACACAATGAGAAAAAGTAAATGGCCATACAAGAAAGGTAAAGAAAATAATTTTATTTTTAATTTAGGATAAAGTAATATGGTACCTGTGTTAATGAAGTTTCAGAGACCAATACTTCCTTCCTTAGGTCAGGCGAGGATACCGTAGCAGCATTATACTGACCTGAGGCAGGAGGTTTTGGCCTGTGAAAGCTCACTGAAAAGGGTGTTAGGCTATTAAATAAATTTTCTGAAATCTGATGCACTGAAAAGCAGCACTTTACCCTGTGTGACAAATGCATCTGATTAGCGTGACTAAATTTTGCTGGGGGAGGGGGGTAGAGAGAAAATTTTGTGCCCACCCACTTTGGGTTCAGGCCCATCCAAAATTGGCAGTCTGGCTAATCCACTGGTTCTCATCACTAGACCTCACGTCCGGGTACTTTCAGATGGGGATGGATCCCAAGTCTATTAATAAAACTGCAGTGACCATGCTGTTTGGGCTTTTCGAATGGACTAGGATGCCATTTGGCCTATGCAATGCCCCTGCAAGCTTCCAACGATTGATGGAAATGGTACTCCAGGAGTATGTTTTTCAAATACTCTTATTATACCTGGATGACATCCTTGTTTATGCATCAGGTTTTCAGGAACATTTGCGGAGATTGGATCTGGTGTTTACATGCCTGCAACAGTGTGGTTTGAAGCTGAAACCATCAAAGTGTAAGCTGTTTAGCAGGAAAGTAAATTTTTTGGGATATGTAGTGTCAGAGAGTGGAGTGGCTACTGATCCTGAGAAGACCAGCATGTTAAAAAACTGGGCATTGCCAAAAACAAAAACTGAGCTGAGGAGTTTTTTGGGATTTGCTAGCTTTTACCAGAAATTTGTACAAAATTTTGTACAAATAGCAGCACCGTTACATCGGTTAACCGGTAAGGCCAAGAAGCATCAAAGAAATACCATTCATATGGGATGAGCTGTGTCAGAACGCATTTGAGGTTATGAAAGAAAAACTTATGACTGCGCCACTGCTAACATTTCCAGTGTTTGATGTGCCATTTATTCTGACGACTGATGCGAGTTTTAAAGGGTTGGGGGAGGTCCTTACGCAAATACAAAATGGAGAAGAGAGGGTGATCGCCTATGCGAGCAGGGGCCTCCAAAAATCAGAGAGGAATGACAAAAATTACTCTGCTTTTAAACTAGAGTTGTTAGCGTTGAAGTGGGTGGCCACTGAAAAATTCCAAGAATACCTACTATATAAAAAATGTATTGTACGCTCGGACCACAACCCGCTAAAATATCTAAGCTCAGCCAAAGTCCAGGCTGTGGAACAAAGATGGTTAGAGCAATTAGCTGAATTAGATTTCGAAGTAGAATACAGGCCTGGTAGAGCAAATCAAAATGTGGATGTTTTATCACGTTTACCACAAAAAGAAGAAATGGAAAGTGCGGAGGAAGATACTGCCAAGGATTTCTGGGTTTTTCCTGCAAAGAAACTTTCATCCAGTACAAAGCAACAAAAAGTGTTAAAGGCTACTTTGTTGTCAGAGGCAAATTTTATGTATATGTCACAATGGTGACTGTTTCCTTGTCTGTGCTCACCTCGCCCTCTGGTGGCCAGAACCGGTGGCTGCTATGGACTGTCACACATTCCAGACTTCAGCCCAGTCCGGTCCGGATCTTCCGGGCTGCCAGACTTGCTTCTCTTGTTTGTGCCTGAACAGCACCTGTAGCTGCCTTGTGATTCCTGTATCTGAACTTCAGCTGCTGATGGGCTTTATTAACTACCTGGAAACTTCTGTGTTTGCCTTTGCATCGCCTAAGGTCTCTGGGTTGTTGGTGTGCTCTGTGCACTTCTGCCTAGTCCTGTTCCTTGCTTGGATCTAGTTAGCCTGTGTATAGTTTAGTTCTAGTTAGTCTGTGTGTAGTTTAGCTTTGGTTTTATTGCTTTTCTCCGAGGACAAGCAGGCTGCTTGTTCTCACTGATGGGTGATGTCCACGGCAGCCCCTCCAATCGGAACACTTTCTAGCAAAGTCCTTTGCTAGTCCTCGCGCGCCGATGCGCACCGCGCATGCGCGGCCGTCTTCCCGCCCGAACCGGCTTGTGCCGGCCAGTCTTCTTTTGTCCACGCTCGGTACGGTCGTGTTTCGCCGTTCGCGCCCCAAAGTTGACCTCGCGCGTCGTTTTATCGACTTTGTTAAAAAAAAAAAAAAAAAAAAGGTGTCGGAAGGAGAACTTTATGGTTTTCTCCCTTCCCGTACTTCCAGTCTTTGCCCCGGTAAGTTTTCTTTCATCGTCAGGGTAGGCCCTATTTAGGCCTCGGTCGAAGTTTTTCTTCCCCCTATTTTTGCGGTGCCATTTTCGCCATTTCGAGTTTTGATCTCGCCGGCGCGATTTTTCCGCCCATGACATCGAAGTCTTCCAGCGGCTTCAAGAAGTGCACCCAGTGCGCCCAGGTAATCTCGCTCACTGACAGGCACGCGTCGTGTCTTCAGTGTCTGGGGGCTGGGCACTGCCCTCAGGCCTGTAGTCTGTGTTCCCTTTTACAAAAGCGGACTCAGGTAGCGAGGTTAGCCCAGTGGAACATTTTGTTCTCGGGCTCTTCGTCGGCATCGGCACCGGGAGTATCGACTGCTTCGACGTCGTCGGCACCTGGACCTTCATCTTCGCCCCCGATTGCATCGAGTGCATCGAGGCATCAGCCCTCTGCATCGGGGCGACATCGGAAGGCTGCGTCGGCGTCGGTATCAAGACCTCCTCGGCTGCTGATGTCGTCGGACGGTGGTGCTTCGTCTGGAGTGCAGGTGAGGGCTGTCCATTCCCTTGCTGATGGCGGTGAGCCTTCGGGTGGGTCTCCCCCCATTCCGAGGGCTCCTGCGGTACAGCCCCCCCGAGACCGACCTCCTTCGGTCTCGGCCCCGAGGAAGCGACGGCTGGATTCTATGTCCTCCTCGTCGGTGCCGGGAAGCTCCGGTGACATGCTTCGTCCCAAGAAGTCGAAGAAGCATCGTCACCGGTCCCCTTCCCATGTCGGCACCGAGAGCTCTGGGTCGCCGAGGGAGTCGGCACCCAGTAGGCATCGGCACCGAGAGGACCGCTCGCCCTCTGTTCAAGAGGTGTCGATGCGCTCCCCTTTGGACAGCCCGGAACAGCCTCCACACCCGGAACAGACTCTGACGTCGACGCCTGCATCGGCTTCCATGCCTTTTTCTACAGCCGCTCTGAACGAGAGTCTCCGGGCCGTTCTCCCAGAGATCCTGGGAGAGTTGTTGCGCCCTACCCCTCCGGTACCGGGGGTGCTTGCTCCACCGGTACCGTCGAGCCAGGCGCCGGCTGGCCCATTGTCCGGGGTGAGGTCTCCAACATCGGTGCCGCTTGCGGTACCGACTGCGGTAGCCTCCCAGGAAGGCTCCCCGACTACGTCGGCGGAGGGAGCTTCGCCGGTGCGGGTGAGGGAGTCTACCTCTCGACGCTCCCACCGTGGCCGTGGTTCCACGGAGTCGAGCCGGGCACGGTTGCAGACACAGGTCCGTGAACTTGTGTCTGACACCGATGGTGAGGCCTCGTGGGAAGAGGAAGAAGACATCACATATTTCTTTGACGAGGAGTCTGAGGGTCTTCCTTCCGATCCCACTCCCTCTCCTGAAAGACAGCTTTCCCCTCCTGAGAGCCTGTCTTTCGCTTCCTTTGTCCGGGAGATGTCTACGGCCATCCCCTTCCCGGTGGTTGTGGAGGATGAGCCCAGGGCTGAAATGTTTGAGCTCCTGGACTATCCTTCTCCACCTAAGGAAGCATCCACAGTACCCATGCATCATGTCCTCAAAAAGACATTGCTGGCGAACTGGACCAAACCATTAACTAATCCCCACATTCCCAAGAAGATCGAGTCCCAGTACCGGATCCATGCGCACTCAGTTGCCTCACGACTCTGGAGTTGTGGATTTGGCCCTAAAGAAGGCCAAGAGTTCTAGAGAACATGCTTTGGCGCCCCCGGGCAAGGACTCTAGAACCTTGGACTCCTTTGGGAGGAAGGCCTACCATTCTTCTATGCTCGTGGCCAAGATTCAGTCCTACCACCTCTACACGAGCATACACATGCGGAACAATGTGCGGCAGTTGGCGGGCTTGGTGGACATGCTCCCCCCTGAGCAAGCCAAGCCATTTCAGGAGGTGGTCAGGCAGCTGAAGGCGTGCAGAAAATTCCTGGCCAGAGGGGTGTATGACACCTTTGATGTTGCGTCCAGGGCCGCTGCTCAAGGTGTGATGATGCGCAGACTCTCATGGCTGCATGCCTCTGACCTGGAGAATAGAATCCAGCAGCGGATTGCGGACTCGCCTTGCCGTGCGGATAATATTTTTGGAGAAAAAGTCGAGCAGGTGGTAGAGCAGCTCCACCAGCGGGACACCGCATTCGACAAGTTCTCCTGCCGGCAGCCTTCAGCCTCTACCTCTACAGGTAGAAGATTTTTCGGGGGAAGGAAGACTGTTCCCTACTCTTCTGGCAAGCGTAGGTACAATCCTCCTTCTCGACAGCCTGTGGCCCAGGCTAAGCCCCAGCGCGCTCGCTCTCGTCATCAGCGTGCGCCTCAGCAAGGCCCCTCGGCTCCCCAGCAAAAGCAAGGGACGAGCTTTTGACTGGCTCCAGCAGAGCATAGCCGACATCCAAGTGTCAGTGCCGGGCGACCTGCCAGTCGGAGGGAGGTTGAAAGCTTTTCACCAAAGGTGGCCTCTCATAACCTCCGATCAGTGGGTTCTCCAAATAGTCCGGCAAGGATACACCCTCAATTTGGCCTCAAAACCTCCAAATTGTCCACCGGGAGCTCAGTCTTACAGCTTCCAGCACAAGCAGGTACTTGCCATCCGGGCAAGAAGGGTTGGGATTCTATTCCAGGTACTTCCTTGTGGAAAAGAAAACAGGGGGGATGCGTCCCATCCTAGACCTAAGGGCCCTGAACAAATATCTGGTCAAAGAAAAGTTCAGGATGCTTTCCCTGGGCACCCTTCTCCCCATGATTCAGCAAAATGATTGGCTATGCTCTCTGGACTTGAAGGACGCCTACACGCACATCCCGATACTGCCAGCTCACAGACAGTATCTGCGATTTCAGCTGGGCACACGTCACTTCCAGTACTGTGTGCTACCCTTTGGGCTCGCCTCTGCACCCAGAGTGTTCACAAAGTGCTTGGCTGTAGTAGCAGTGGCACTTCGTAGACTGGGGGTTCACATGTTCCCATATCTCAACGATTGGCTGGTGAAGAACACATCCGAGGCAGGAGCCCTGCAGTCCATGCAGATGACTATTCGCCTCCTGGAGCTACTGGGGTTTGTGATAAATTATCCAAAGTCCCATCTTCTCCCAGTGCAGAATCTCGAATTCATAGGAGCTCTGCTGGATTCTCGGACGGCTCGCGCCTATCACCCAGAGATGAGAGCCAACAACTTGTTGTCCCTCGTCTCGCGGGTGCGAGCGTCCCAGCAGATCACAGCTCGGCAGATGTTGAGGTTGCTGGGCCATATGGCCTCCACAGTTCATGTGACTCCCATGGCCCGCCTTCACATGAGATCTGCTCAATGGACCCTAGCTTCCCAGTGGTTTCAGGCTGCTGGGGATCTAGAAGACGTGATCCACCTGTCCACGAGTTTTCTCAAATCCCTGTATTTGTGCACGATTTGGTCCAATTTGACTCTGGGACGTCCTTTCCAAATTCCTCAGCCACAAAAAGTGCTGACCACGGATGCGTCTCTCCTGGGATGGGGAGCTCATGTCGATGGGCTTCACACCCAAGGAACCTGGTCCCTCCAGGAACGCGATCTGCAGATCAATCTTCTGGAGTTACGAGCGGTCTGGAACGCTCTGAAGGCTTTCAGAGATCGGCTGTCCCATCAAACTATCCAAATTCAGACAGACAACCAGGTTGCCATGTATTACGTCAACAAGCAGGGGGGCACCGGATCTCGCCCCCTGTGTCAGGAAGCCGTCAGCATGTGGCTCTGGGCTCGCCGTCACGGCATGGTGCTCCAAGCCACATATCTGGCAGGCGTAAACAACAGTCTGGCCGACAGGTTGAGCAGGATTATGCAACCTCACGAGTGGTCGCTCAATTCCCGTGTAGTGCGACTGATCTTCCAGGTGTGGGGCACCCCCTTGGTAGATCTCTTCGCATCTCGAGCCAACCACAAAGTCCCTCAGTTCTGTTCCAGGCTTCAGGCCCACGGCAGACTGGCATCGGATGCCTTCCTCCTGGACTGGGGGGAAGGTCTGCTGTATGCTTATCCTCCCATACCTCTGGTGGGGAAGACTTTGTTGAAACTCAAGCAAGACCGAGGCACCATGATTCTGATTGCTCCTTTTTGGCCGCGTCAGATCTGGTTCCCTCTTCTTCTGGAGTTGTCCTCAGAAGAACCGTGGAGATTGGAGTGTTTTCCGACTCTCAACACGCAGGACGAAGGGGCGCTTCTGCATCCCAACCTCCGGTCCCTGGCTCTCACGGCCTGGATGTTGAGAGCGTAGACTTTGCCTCTTTGGGTCTGTCAGAGGGTGTCTCCCGCATCTTGCTTGCTTCCAGGAAAGATTCCACTAAGAGGAGTTACTTCTTTCTATGGAGGAGGTTTGCCGTCTGGTGTGACAGCAAGGCCCTAGATCCTCGCTCTTGTCCTACACAGACCCTGCTTGAATACCTTCTGCACTTGTCTGAGTCTGGTCTCAAGACCAACTCTGTAAGGGTTCACCTTAGTGCAATCAGTGCATACCATTACCGTGTGGAAGGTAAGCCGATCTCAGGACAGCCTTTAGTTGTTCGCTTCATGAGAGGTTTGCTTTTGTCAAAGCCCCCTGTCAAGCCTCCTACAGTGTCATGGGATCTCAATGTCGTTCTCACCCAGCTGATGAAACCTCCTTTTGAGCCACTGAATTCCTGCCATCTGAAGTACTTGACATGGAAGGTCATTTTCTTGGTGGCAGTTACTTCAGCTCGTGGAGTCAGTGAGCTTCAGGCCCTGGTAGCCCAGGCCCCTTACACAAAATTTCATCATAACAGAGTAGTCCTCCGCACTCACCCTAAGTTCCTGCCAAAGGTTGTGTCGGAGTTCCATCTGAATCAGTCAATTGTCTTGCCAACATTCTTTCCCCGTCCTCATTCCTGCCCTGCTGAACGTCAGCTGCACACTTTGGACTGCAAGAGAGCATTGGCCTTCTATCTGGAGCGGACACAGCCCAACAGACAGTCCGCCCAATTGTTTGTTTCTTTTGATCCCAACAGGAGGGGAGTGGCTGTTGGAAAACGCACCATATCCAATTGGCTAGCAGATTGCATTTCCTTCACTTATGCCCAGGCTGGGCTGGCTCTTGAGGGTCATGTCACGGCTCATAATGTTAGAGCCATGGCAGCGTCGGTAGCCCACTTGAAGTCAGCCACTATTGAAGAGATTTGCAAAGCTGCGACGTGGTCTTCTGTCCACACATTCACATCTCATTACTGCCTGCAGCAGGATACCCGACGCGACAGTCGGTTCGGGCAGTCAGTGCTTCAGAATCTGTTCGGGGTTTAGAATCCAACTCCACCCCCCTAGGCCCATGTTTGTTCTGTTCCAGGCTGCACTCTCAGTTAGTTGGTAAATTTTTTAGGTCAATCTCAGTTATGTCCTCGCCGTTGCGAGGCCCAATTGACCATGGTTGTTGTTTTGAGTGAGCCTGGGGGCTAGGGATACCCCATCAGTGAGAACAAGCAGCCTGCTTGTCCTCGGAGAAAGCGAATGCTACATACCTGTAGAAGGTATTCTCCGAGGACAGCAGGCTGATTGTTCTCACAAACCCGCCCGCCTCCCCTTTGGAGTTGTGTCTTCCCTTCTCTTTGTCTTGCTACATATGAGACTGGCCGGCACGAGCCGGTTTGGGCGGGAAGACGGCCGCGCATGCGCGGTGCGCATCGGCGTGCGAGGACTAGCAAAGGACTTTGCTACAAAAGTGTTCCAATTGGAGGGGCTGCCGTGGACGTCACCCATCAGTGAGAACAATCAGCCTGCTGTCCTCGGAGAATACCTTCTACAGGTATGTAGCATTCGCTATTTCCTAGTCTTGTTTCAGGTCTCTATTCCTTGTCTGGTTCTTGGTTGTTTGTGTTTCTTTCTTAGTGGCTGCTTGGCAGCTTTCAGTCCTTGTTCTTGAGCCTGTCTGTTTTCTACCTAGTGTGGTATTGTTTGTCAGAGAGTCATAGTCTAGTATTCTGCCTAGCCTCCCTTGTGTATTCTAGACCCTGTGTGTATCCTGTTGGTATCCAGTTCCTGCCCTGTCCTGTAAGTCCTGCCAGCCGCCTGCACCCAGGGGCTCAACTCATGGGGAACGGTAGTCAAGCGCAGGTGAAGTCTAGCTGTTCCTGCTCTGCCCATTCCAGCTTGTTTGCCTCAGCTGCAACTCCAGTGCGGGGTTCCAGTCATGGTCTGCCTTGTCTCTGGTTTGGGGGTGGTTTTGCCTGCCACTGCCGCTCCTTGGCAGTGGTCCAAGGGCTCACAAACCCAGTGTTTCCGTGGAAAGCCTGACAGAATGCAAAGGCCATGAGCTCGGCAAGATCACCCCACCAGCTGGGTTTCCAGCCTAAGACTTTTTTTCCTTGTCGGCAATCCCCGGTGTAGCTCCTGATTCTGGTTTGGATCCCAGCTCCAACCCGATTTTTGCTCTTGATCCTTTTATGATGCTCCTGGATTACCGTATTAAACTTTTATCTGACCCAGCCCTGGAGAAGACTCCTGAAGCTGCGGCCGAGAGAAAGCATTTCTGGGGCCCTGTTGTCTCTGGAGACCCCATCTCTTCTATTGATCCTTCTACCAAGCTCTTCTCATACCGTTTCAGACTTCTTTCGGATCCAGGCCTGCGGGATACACCTGAAGCCCACGCTGAAAGAAGGTGGCTGCTTGGTTCCAGTCCAGTTCTTGATTCTGATGTTAGTTCCAGCCAACCTCTGAGTCCAGTCCGAATGACACTTTCAGCCAAGCCTCTGAGTCCAGTCCGAGTGGCGCATTGTACCATGCCTCCGATTCCAGTCTAAGTGGCGCTTCCACTCAAGGCTCTGAGTCCAGTCCGAGTGACACTTCTCACTGAGCCTCCGATTCCAGTCTGAGTGGCACTTCTAACCAGGCCTCCAATTCCAGTCCAAGTAGCACTTCCAGTCAAGCCTCTGAGTCCAGTCTGAGTAGCACTTCTAACCGAGCCTCTGAGTCCAGTCCAAGTGGTGCTTCAAACTGAGCCTCCAAGTCCAGTCCGAGTGGCGCTTCCAGTCAAGCCTCTGAGTCCAGTCCGAGTGGCGCTTCCAGCCGACCCTCTGATTCCAGTTCAAGTGGCGCTTCTAGCCGAGTCCACTGAGTTCCAGTTCCAGCCAAGTTGCTGAGTCTACTCTGAGTTCCAGTTCCAGCTCCAGCCAAGCTGCTGAGTCCAAGCCGAGCCCCAGCTCCAGCCAAGCTGCTGAGTCTAGTCCGAGTTCCAGTGCCAGCCGAGATGCTGACTCCACTCCGGGTCCAAGTCCCGGGTCGTCTCCTGATTCCAGTCCAAGTTCCAGTCCGAGTTCAAGTCCCGATGCCAGTCCGAGTTCCAGATCCAGCTAAGAGGCTGAGTCCAGACCGAGTCCCAGTTCCGGCCTAGATGCTGAGCCTATGCCGAGTTCTAGTTCCAGCCATGAGGCTAAGGCTAAGCCAAGCCGAGTTCCAGTTCCAGCCAGAATGCTGAGTCCAAGCTGTGTTCCAGTTCCAGCCCAGATGCTGAGTGCAGTCAGAGTTCCAGATTCAGCCAAGAGGCTGAGTCCAGACCGAGTCCCAGTTCCAGCCTAGATGCTGAGCCTACGCCGAGTTCCAGTTCCAGCCAAGCTGCTGAGTCTACTCCGAGTTCCCATTTCAGCCAAGATGCTGAACCAAGTTCCAGTTCCAGCCAAGATGTTGAAACCATTCTGAGTTCCAGCTCCAGCCAAGAGGCGATTTCCAGTCCTGATTCCAGTCTGAAGTCCAGTCCTGATTCCAATCCGAGGTCCAGTCCTAATGCCAGTCCGGGTTCCAGTCTTGACTCCTGTTCAAGCTCCAGCCCAGCTACCCCTGGTCATGTTTTGAAGCTCCTCCATAGGTTTCACCATTGTTACCCATGAAGACCTGAATTCCCCATGGAGGTCGGGGGGGGGGGCCTTGAGGGGGAGGTACTGTCACGATGGTGACTGTTTCCTTGTCTGTGCTCACCTCGCCCTCTGGTGGCCAGAACCGGTGGCTGCTATGGACTGTCACACGTTCCAAACTTCAGCCCAGTCTGGTCCGGATCTTCCAGGCTGCCAGACTTGCTTCTCTTGTTTGTGCCTGAACAGCACCCATAGCTGCCTTGTGAATCCTGCAGCTTGAACTGCAGCTGCTGATGGGCTTTATTAACTACCTGGAAACTTCTATGTTTGCCTTTGCATCGCCTAAGGTCTCTGGGTTGTTGGTGTGCTCTGTGCACTTCTGCCTAGTCCTGTTCCTTGCCTGGATCTAGTTAGCCTGTGTATAGTTTAGTTCTAGTTAGTCTGTGTGTAGTTTAGCTTTGGTTTTATTGCTTATTTCCTAGTCTTGTTTCTGGTCTGTATTCCTTGTCTGGTTCTTGGTTGTTTGTGTTTCTTTCTTAGTGGCTACTTGGCAGCTTTTAGTCCTTGTTCTTGAGCCTGTATGCTTTCTACCTAGTGTGGTATTGTTTGTCTGAGAGTCATAGTCTAGTATTCTGCCTAGCCTCCCTTGTGTATTCTAGACCCTGTGTGTATCCTGTTGGTATCCAGTTCCTGCCCTGTCCTGTAAGTTCTGCCGGCTGCCTGCATCCAGGGGCTCAACTCCTGGGGAACGGTGGTCAAGCGCAGGTGAAGTCTAGCTGTTCCTGCTCTGCCCATTCCAGCTTGTTTGCCTCAGCTGCAACTCCAGTGCGGGGTTCCAGTCCTGGTCTGCCTTGTCTCTGGTTTGGGGGTGGTTTTGCCTGCCACTGCTGCTCCTTGGCAGTGGTCCAAGGGCTCACAAACCCAGTGTTTCCATGGAAAGCCTGACCGTATACAACTTTGGAAATAATTGAAGCACAGAGAAAGGATAGCATGATTAGAGAAATAATTGATTGGGTAGAAAAAAAGATTTTACTTGATTTATTGGGGAAATCCTCTGAAACAAAAAGATATTAGGCAAAAAGGAGACGTTTCATACTCAAGAATAAAGTTCTTTTTCGGCAGTTGCAACATCCTAGGACAAGGGAACAAATTTACCAGCTGATAGTCCCTTATGACCAACAGCATGAATTGTTAAAATTACACCATGATCGTTCTGGACATTATAGCAGTGATAGTATGCTGAGAAATTTGAGGAAAAAAATATTATTGGGTAAAAATGTCAGCAGATGTGAAAAACTAGGTGGAAAACTGCACTACTTGTATTCTTGCAAGGGAAATCTGTCTGAAAGAAAGCACACTTATGACTTGTTTCACAGTTAAAGAACCGCTTGAGGTGGTAGCAATGGACTACACTCTTTTGGATCAGGATTCCAAAAGGTATGAAAATGTATTAGTTCTTTGCGATATGTTTTCACGTTTTGCTATCATACTCCCAACAAAAGATCAGTCAGCAAAAACTACATCAAAAATGATAATTAAATATTAGATAACGGTGTATGATGTACCTAAACGTTTGCATTCAGACCAAGGGAGGAATTTTGAGTCGGATGTTATTCAAGAATTATGTTCCTGGTATGATATAAGAAAATCCAGAACTACGCCATATCATCCAAGAGGAAATTCCAGGTGCGAACATTTTAATAGAACGATATGTCACCTTATTAAAACTTTATCAGAGGAGAAGAAAAGAAGTTGGTCTGACTATTTAGGTAAAATAAGTCAGAACTATAAACAGCCAGATACATAGTTCCACTGGCCATATGCCAGCATATCTTTTTCTGGGAAGACATTCTCTCATGCCAGTAACTTGTTATACACCTGAAATACATGAGGAAAATGATTTTACTTTGAATGGATGGATAGACAAAAGAAGACGACGTTTCAAAGAGGCACAAGAAATAGTGAATCTGGTCTTGGAGAAGTCGGGGATGAAGAATAAAAAACACTTTGACCATAGGAATAAAGGAGAAATATTGGAGTCTGGAGACTGGGTTGTGGTTCGAAATCAGGGTTTCAGAGGAAGACATAAATTAGAGTATGTTTGGAGTTCTATCCCTTTTAAAGTAATCACAGTCTATTGTACTAATGTTTACAAAATACAAAATAAAGAGGGGTTTATAAAAGTGTTGCATAGAGACCAGTTGTGGAAGGTCTCAGAGGACAAGGCTGAGAATATTGGAAAATTTCATAAAATGAAACTCAGGAAACAAATGATATGCTGGAAAGTACAGTGAGTAAGGTGCCAATTAAGAAGACCGAGTGGTACATCATTCAAACTGTCACAAATGTACCATTATATGATGAATCGACCAGTAATATGGCATCTCACTCTGAGAATGATAGTGTAACTGTTCCCTCTAAACTCTCCAAGAAAACTAGAAGTTCCGCAAGAGTAACTAAAGGGAAGAGAACTGCATTCCTTACGGAACATTATTGTATTTGATTGCATGTTTTTAATACTGGTGAAAGTAAAGTGTTAGTGTTTTGGAAGTTGTGGGTGGAGGGTGTGATGTTAAAATAGTATATATAAAATTTAAGTATAAAATTTTATGAAAAAATGTTATAGTTTAACATTTTTTATTTAGGGGTTAAAATAAAGACTTACCTGGGTTTTGGGAGGCGTTTTGTTGGCAGGGGGCACTCTTGTGTGCTGGTGTGGGGCTGCAGCGGCGATCCGGGGAAGGCGTGGCATTGTTGGTATCAGTGACGGCGTTTGTGGGCTGCATAGTAAAGGGGGGAGGCGATGGTTGGCTGAGGTGGCTTGAGAGCGTCGGCGGAGTTGGCATTTTGGCAGCCACTTGGAGAGAGGAGGGGCGGTTCAGAGCGAGGTTCTGGCAGCCGGCATTTGTGGCGGAGCCGGCCGGGGCTGCAAGCTTCAGCGGCACCAGCTGTTTGTCGGCAGGGAGAGGAGGAGGAAAGCTTGGGGAGCTGGGGCTCTGATTGGCCCTGCGTCGGCATCTGATGTCGGCGTGATGACGTCAGATGCATGTTTTTGACGCAGGGCTCGGGGATTCTTTGCTTTTAAAGGAACTGGCTCTTGTTAAGGATTAGAGCCATTTCTGAAGGCAAGAAAGGACCAGAGTGGGACCGGAAGGGCTGGGAAAGTGCTCCTGTGCACTCTCCCAGCGTTTTTATTTTATTTTAAAGTGGCGCCGAATTTAAAGTTAGCGCTGCATGCGCCAAAGAGGAGTTCGGGTCGGGTGCAGAGAGGAGACATGAGCCTGATGCCGGCTCGTGCTAGGGACGAAAATGAGGATTTTCGGGACACTGAATAATAAAAAAGGTACTAAATTTATACTATTTTGAATGCTGAGGTGTGTTAAATGTTTAAAAAATGTTTAATGTGTATTAAAGTGGTTTTTATTGTGTTTTGGGGGTTTGTTGTGTGGGGAGCTCGTGGCCAGAGCTCGAGCTCGGGTACTGTTTACTAAGATTCTAAACTGTAAAGTTGGGCAGTTGGGAGGTAAGCTTGATGCTGAGCAGACGTATGTTAATGATCTGTGCTCAGCTGTCATAAAAATCTGTTCTAAAACGGAATTGGAGCATAAGGATTGTTTGTGAGTGTGAAGAATGTGATTAAGATTAATTACTTAATTTTAAAAGCCTTCCGCGATTTTAGAGTGGTTACTGTCAGCTGCTTGTTAGGATGGGATGTTAGAAATAAAATAACTTAATAAATCCTACTAGGATACTAATGGTTTGATGAGCTGATAAGATTGGTTCATCTAATAGGTTGTCACATTTTAGATTCTTGACAAAAGTGCTGGCTGAAGTGCACATGAAATTCTATTAACCCTAATTGGTTTTGGGAGGAGTTTAAAAGTGAAAAGCCTCTCTGAAGTTTTAAATAAATGACTATTTAAAGGAAAAAAATACTAATTACACTGAACTTAAATTGTAGTGTATGTAAAACAGCTGAGAGTTATTTTAGTCTCAGAGGACTTTACGTTTTCAGTAGTTTTGAAAGAAAACTACCTTTAATATTCCTTTTGCTTAATCAATTGTGGGAGGGAAAGTATAGGGTTCAAGAATTATCCATTTCTTTACTTGGGGTAGTTAGGAAAGTAATTCCTTACTTATCTTTGGGAGTTACTAGTGTCACTAAATTAGTTAGAATTTAGGGTTTTTGAGTTTCTTTAAAAATTAGAGTAGTAGGTATCCTGGCTGGTTTGTAGTTGCTGGTTCCTGTGGTCATCGCTACACCAAACGGTACCCAACGATTAAAAAAAGAAGAAGAAGAAGATAGAAGAACAACAACAAGAAAGCTGGAAAAAAGTATTCTTTAATTCTTCACTACAAACACTTGGAAAGGAGACTTACAAGAGATCTGTTATAGAGAGTAGAATAAAACTATAGACTTCATACTCACCTTCCATGTTGATCTGAAGAAGAACCTGAAAGAGAAAATAAGTAAAGCCAAAGAATCAATTCTTATAAATCAGAAGGACTTTCAAATGAATTTTTGAGGTTAGATGCTTATTTAGATATTGACTTTTGCCAGTTTTAAAATATACTTATCTGATATTACATTGAGGAAGTTTGGTAACATGAGGAATTGACGTGCTAGGAAAAAAAGATAGTAAACATTTTAGTTAAGCTGTTCAGAAACTGATATGTATACACACACATAACACATTTAAAAAAATGATTTATTGAATTTCCAGTATCAGTGTCATTTGTTATCCTGAGTTGAAAACAAAACAAACTTAGATTCATTCCTTTCCCTGTTTTAGAAATTGGGAGATGTGGTTAGTTTTAATGATTGTATCTCATCCCTGTCAGTTTCACAATAGTTTGCCTAAGGTATTTTCAGGGTATTTTAAGGTGAACTATCGTGCCAAGGGGTGAGGTCACAATTACAAAAGCAATCTTAAATCTCTGAAGTGAAGATTCCAGGGATATATATTTAGGCACTGAGTTCCATAGAAGGGGGACAAGGACAAAAAAATGCAGATTATTTGGTTGATTCCCAACTGGCCTGGGCAGAGCATGTAATGGTTAACCTGTTGTCTTTGGAGGAACGAAGATGTCATGAGGGTGTAATAGAATGTCTTTCTGGTTGGAGGGCCAAACAAACTGATGCCCATGCCCATCCCCAAGTTCTCTAGGTGCTAATGCTCTGTTGGAAAAAATATTGGTGCCCATGCCTCCTGGAATGCTTTTGCAGCATGCAGATAAAAGAATGTATGTACAGTGCAATCCGCTTAAGTCTGGGACCAAAGAAATGCATGCAGTTAACCGAAGCGTGCACTTAACCATTGTGACCCAAAGAAGCTTGACATCTGATAAACATATGAACTTTAATGTAATAATACATTGTATTTCTCATTCCGGAAATGGCGATCACCATTACGGCATACTGTAAGCCACATTGAGCCTGCAAATAGGTGGGAAAATGTGGGATACAAATGCAACAAATAAATAAATTATATGTACAGTAGACAGTCTCTGTTAACTGACGTTAGGCTTACTTGAAGTAATCAGTTATAGTCCTCTGTACACTATTGGGTCTGTGAGTTCCATAGACTGTCTGCCAGATGGTAAAAACTATCATAGCACTGACATCCAGTGGCCTCCAGATAGACCCGCATGGTGTTGAGACTCTCCAGCGCTCTTGCAAAAGTGACAGGAGGAGGTTGTTGATTTTCGTCAGCATGTGCCTCGCTGCTCATTTAATCATCTGTTTCATCATCAGGCATTGTTGCTTGTGTGTAGGTGCATATCTCAACATCAGTGCTGTCATCAGCTGTTTCTAGATCGTAATCAACAGCTACATATCGATGAAACTCCTCTTTAGTAACACAGGCTGGGATGTCAATAACCTGTTCATCTGATGCGTTTGCAAGAGCTACATCTGTTTCGTCCCTCTCCACATCCCTTACAAAGCTTGCCCACTTGTAGCAGTTCACAATGGTTGCCTGTGTAACATGATTCCAGGCTTCTCTCTGCACATGTAGGGAATCCAACAGTGATAGATTATGAGCCAGTTCAACAGCACGTTTATCCTTGCCAGTCTGGTCATCCATAACGCTCAACAGACGACGTAGCACAAGAGCCCGATAATGTTGTTTGAAATTGGCTATTATGCCCTGATCCATAGGTTGGATCAGAGAGGTAGTGTTTGGTGGCAGGAAGATCACCTTGACATCATCCCTGTGCGCAGCGCAATTATCACAAAGCTTTTGTGCCCGCATTCTAGTGTCTAACTTCTTTAGCCACTGCTTCCAAATTTCCCCAGTCATCCATGAATTTGTGTTAGCCTCATATGACACAGGAAGTCACTTAACTTTCTTGAAGCAACGGGGCTGTTTGCTCTTTCCAAAGATGAGGAGTTCCAACTTCTCACTCCCATCCATATTGCAGCAAAGGAGGATTGTCAGTCGGTCCTTCGATGTTTTACCTCCAGTAGTTTCAGCATGTTTGAATACAAGTGTTACATCAGGAATCGCTCACCAGTAGAGACCGTTTTCGTCAGCATTGAAAATGTCACGAGGTGCAAAATCATTCAAGATGGTCGGAAGAACTGAAACATCCCAATTTTCAGTACCAAAGTCATCAGCGTCTTGTTTTTCACCATGCTGTTTCTTGAATTTTATGTTGTTCCTCTCCTTCCATCTTTCCAATCATCCAACAGTGGCTTTGAATTCAGTTAGTCCAAGACTTTCAGCTAGCTGGTTAGCTTTCTCCATAAGCAGTGGACCACTGACAGGAAACTGCTCCTGACTTGAGAAAACCACTGAAAAAGAGCATCTTCTACCTCCTCAGCTTTTCACGCCCTTTTACGTTTCCTGTGTGGATTTGTATTGTTTTGCCAGTCTTCCAGAAGCTGATCTTTCTGCTTCAAGACACGTGAAATTTGACTGGGATTGACACCATATTCTTTAGCAATAGATGCTTGACTTTGTTTTCTAATTTAAGAACTTCTATTCGTTCAGCCAGTGTTAAAGTCTAACAGTTCCGCCGCGACGACGATGACTCCCATGTACACTCTAACAACATTCTTTCGTTTATTCTGCCTCTGGCAGTTAAAGGGGTGGTAAATTTGAAATCTCGTTGGTTGTCACGCGCCAATCGGCTTCCATATTCCATGCGCGCGCTTATGCAGAGTCTTTCCTGCAGAGGATCGGTCTTAAACCATGCATATATGCAAATCTTGCACTTATAAGTGTCCCCATAGAAACTGATGGTGCCAAAAACGGGACCGAAGTACGGCATTCAGTTAAACAGAGCATGTGCTTATCTGATGTGCACTGTACTTGCATCCAGGGTGGGAATAACCACAGGGCTCATTTTCTCAGGCTAAATATTGTTTTATCCAAGCAAACCCCTTTCATCTTTGCCCTCTACAATCTTTTGAGCCATAGTCCAGTGATAGAGGTGGAACTACTTAATCAAGACCCCCACAAGGACCTCCAGATGTTCTGATTGATGGCAAACATGGTACATAATGAAAACCATATGGCAGAGTGTGAACATGATAAGGTTATGATAACCTGGGACCAGTGTTGGGAAGTAATATATTATTAAATGTATGGCTTTTAACAGTAATTAGTATCTGTAATGATTACTTTCATGCAAATGTAATGATTACTTTCATGCAAATGTAATAAAATAGTAATATATTACATTATTTAGTAATCAGTAATATAATGTATAGTTACTTTATATACTTACTTTTCAGTGACACCCATTCAATTTTCTTTGCATCACTAAGCTCATTATTGGGCTGCTTCCGGTTTTGGGCAAATTTCCTTTTGATTGAAATTGTTCAAGTGTGCAGCACAAGGTGATAAAGATGGCTGGATCTTCAACATTTAAGTGCTCTGTTTATGTCAATTTTTTTCATTTAGTAAGCAAAAAAGATAACATTTATGTTAGGTGCAAGTTATGTCCAGTAAGCCAGAAACCTGAGAGTGATGAAGTGGTGTCAATACCAGTGAAAGAAGCAAAATCTTATTTAATCAACTATTGATTTTAACCATGACATCAAAGTGTCACAGGATCAAGTGGATGACCTCATCATGAACTTTGTTTCTCAATCCTCAATATGAATCAGAAGAGACTGTCTTTACAAATATATACAAGGTCCTTGCTGATGGTTGTGATATAGCAGAAGAGAAGTAAGCTTTGCCACCACACTAACGATGTGCTGCACACCCTCTAAACTTGGTAGCATTAATGACTCTGAAGCAGGGGCGTATCTGCGTGGGGCCTCAGGGGCCTGGGCCCCCGCAGATTTCGCCCTGGACCCCCCTACCGCTGCCAGACCCTCCCCCTCCGTTGCTCGCCTACCTTCGCTGGCGGGGGACCCCAACCCCCGCCAGCCGAGGTCCGCGTCCTCCTGCCGCTGCCGGCTGCCTTTGGTCCTTTAATTCTTCCATTGAAGCTGGCGCCGACGAAAGTTTCTTTTGAGTCTGACGTCGCTGCACGTTGTACGTGCAGGACGTCAGACTCAGAAATTGTTTCTGAGTCTGACGTCCTGCACGTACAACGTGCAACGTGCAGCGACGTCAGATTCAAAAGAAACTTTTTCGTCGGCGCCAGCTTCAATGGAAGAATGAAAGGACCAAAGGCAGCCGGCAGCGGCAGGAGGACGCGGACCTCGGCTGGCGGGGGTTGGGGTCCCCCGCCAGCGAAGGTAGGCGAGCAACGGAGGGGGAGGGTTGGCAATGGCAGCGGCTGGGGGGAGGGGGATCGGCAATGGCGGCGGCGGCGGCGGCGGCGGCGGCGGGGGGGGGGGGGGCTATAATGTGCCCCCCCTCTCTGGCCCTGGCCCCCCCTACCGCCGCAGTTCAGATACGCCCCTGCTCTGAAGATGCTTGTAATGATACAGCATACAAGAAGGTTTTTTTTTTTTTTTCAAAGCTCAGTGGCAAAGCGTGCAACATTATGGAACAAGACAAATCAAAGTGCTCAGGCAGCTGATATTGTAAAAGAAAATGGAATAAGCTAATTGTTCCTAATGCAATGTAGTTGAATTGTTTCTTTTATGGTGTTAAGAAAATTGATTCCATTGCTGTGAAAAACATGAACTCAGCCTACTGAATGAATTGTGCACAGCTTTGGGAGTGACTGGACTCAGACAACATGAAATAATTTTTTGGGTGGGTATTGCTGTGCTGTGAATCTGCTGGCAGCTGCTCTGGACAAGGTGCAAGGTGAAGCCAAATGTTACTTGGGCTTTTTGCTGTGAGCTTTTGTTATGCTGAAAACAAAGCTGACTAAAGTTGGTACAGGTCTTAAATATGCCTCACCTCTGGTTCGTGCACTTCAACATGGGCCCAACGAGCATTTTGGTCATTATCTTGAGTGCAAAGATTTGATTCTGGCTGCAGTTTTGTCTTTGCTGGGTTGAAGATAACAAAATGAAGATGAAATATAGAGATTTTTTGAAGCAATGAAGACAATGAAGCTGTCAACAGAACAAACAGCACCAGCTTTATCCAGCAGTGATTGTGGTGATGAGGATGACTTTTTCTGTTTTCAGAATGCTGACAAGAGTGACAGAACTTAATTTCTATTTCTAAATGACCTATTTCTAAATGACAATTCATGTGAAGTAATTGGTGTATCACAGTTCCTCATATCAAGGCACTGTCTTTGAAGTATAACACAGGTTTGCCTTCAAGTGCTCCTTTTGATAGGCTTTTCAGCATGGGTAGACAAATTATGACTCCAAGAAGATGCAGAATGACAGATAGTTCCAAACTTCATTGTAATTGGAACTGTTTTTGTTCAAGCATTAACAGGTGTTATACTTCAAAATCAGTGCCTTGACATGAGGAAACTGTCATTGGACCTATTTCTAAATGGCACTTCAAAAACTGGAACCCTCTGATAACCATTCTGACTGAACAAGTTTTTGTTTCTTTGCTGGCATTGATGCCAGAAGAAGACTGTGCCTGGTGCTGCCACACTGAGGACTTCTGAATATAGATAATGTTTGATTTCTGAACTGCTCATATGCTAGCTGTTTTAATGGTTTTATTTCCTTATTTGATTTAAATAGCTCTCTAATTGTATTGGATCCCTCTATATTTGAGGACGTGAGCATTTTCTGTTTAGACGTTTTCTTTCATAATGGATGGATTTCCATTTGCTAAAAATAGTTTTATGTAATGTTGAAACAACTGTTTATATGCAAGAATTAAAAAAGTAATTACAAGTAACATAACACTTTCATACTAACTTATTACTTTCATTAAACAACTAACTAGTAACTGTATTATATTACTTTTTCCTTGCAGTAACTAGTAACTGTAGTATATTATTTTTACAAAGTAACTTGCCCAACACTGCATGGGACATCCTCATCCTGACTGATAAAAAACTGGATGCAAGGAAGCCAGACATAGTGGTAAAAGAGAAAAATACCAGAACTGCATTGATCAAAGAGGTGTTAGTCCAAAAGAGATTGTTCTGTGAATTCTGTCGAAACAGAGGATCCTCAAGTACCAAGAAATGCAGTCCAAAACCAAGAAAATGTAGCAGAAAGATAAAGAAATATTTCCCATCATTTGGGTGCCAAAGGCTTCATTAAAAAGAATTTTCATGCACACCTGGATGTGTTGCCTATAAATGTTACATTTTATGAACTCTAGAGGGAACTATCTGTGGCACAATGCAAGTACTATGGTGGGTTTAATACATGTTAAATCAATTGAACATGTTAACAAGTGCTAAAGTACATTTAAAATGTTTATTAATAGGAATGTTTGAAACAATCCAAGAAGCTGTCTGAAAATCTGGGGGAAAGTTGCCTCAAAACATACAGAAATGTTTTCTGTTCACATCTCTGACCACCTTGTAGAATCCAGGTAGTGCCAGGGTGGCTGGGGTGGGGGGGGGGGGGGGGGGGGGCAGAGCTAAAGCAGATAAGGCAGAGCTAGAATATCAAGGTACTGTGGATATTCAGTGCCAGTATCTAAGTACAGCTTGGCATGGAATATCCACTTATAACTTTAGATACGAGCGTTGAATTCAAATGCTGATCATGGTATCTATTTATTTATTTTATTATTACATTTGTGCCCTGCGCTTTCCCACTCAAAGCAGGTTCAATGCAGCTTACATAATAATAGGGATTACAGAGCATTGATAGTGAAACTAGATAGAGAAAATATAAGTTAAGTATAGCAGAATAATAAAAGATATAGGTAGGTAGAGATGTGCAAGTGTTGGGTAAATGGGTTCAAAGGATTAGTTTGGGTCATCTAAAGTTATAAGTGGATATTCCATGCCAGGCTGTACTTAGATACTGGCACTGAATATCCACAGTACCTTGATATTCTAGTTCTGCCTTAGCTCTGCCACCCTGGCACTACCTGGATTCTACAAGATGGTCAGAGATGATTTTCAGCAACATTATCCAGATAATAGAGCTGAAAATCACTCACTGGCTCCAGTGAGCACTATTTGTCCTAGGAGGAGGTTTTTGGTAACTTTAAACTAAAGGCCATCTCATCACTCACCTCAGGCAGCTGATGGCTTTCAGCCACACTTGCATATGACATTTATGGCAGTCAATCTGTTTATATTAAGAACGAGTAGTTCTATAATGATAGGAAAGTCACATAGAACAATTGACTTAATAATTATTAAAATGATATTAACTGCTGATCCTCAGCAATTTTTTAAATAAGTGATATAAAGGATTGCCTGTTTCCACGTATCCTTATTACATATATTATTCCTACTAAATGTCATACAAATGCTGCCAAACATGTTTGTTTAATAATTCTTATTTAATTTCCGGCCTTATCTCTCTGTTAATTACTCTGCTAAAATGGTACTGAGGTGTTTGGAACGGATATAAGCTGTTTAGCAATTAGCAGGCAGCCTGCCATCTCTCTGCAAAAGGCAAAATGAAACCTACAGTCAAACCTAATCTGAAAGCCTTGACTCAGTGCCACCGCATAGGTATTTGGCCTTTCTGTTCTCTCTCACTATTTCCACCCTTTTTGTGATTTGATTTTATGTTTCAATAATTTTTATTGACAGCAAATCAAATACAGTTACATCCATCAGGAAACTTACATGTTAGTTCTTTGCTATCTAACATTATATAACTATTCAACTCCCTCCCCTCTTTCCCAACCCCCCCCCCCCCACCCCTTCTCCCCTTCCCTTATTAACTTCTAGATATAACAGTAAGGAAGAGCATTAGGAGTCAGGTGGCAAGTAAATGTCTCTTTGCTGATGGTTGTAGCGTATTCCAGAATTTGCCCCAAGTCTGTTGCAGCCTCCTTCCTTCCTCTGAGTTTAGGTCTCGGACTGCGCATCGTTCCAGTTTGGATAGCTCTATCATCAGTATTCTCCATTGAGTAATGGTCGGTCCTTTCCGGTCCATCCAACCATTTAAGATCACTTTCTTTCCTGTCAATATCGCGCGTTGTAGAAATCTGCGATATCCCGGCAATGCTGGCTTGGCATATCTGTATACTTCGAATAACATTAATGGCTGTAACACTGTCCTTCTATGCCAACATATCCATACTGCTTCAAGCACTTGTTTCCAAAATCTTTGCACTCTCGAACAGGCCCAAAACATATGTCCCAAGGTGGCCATTGGGGCAATGCATTTTGGACAATTTCCAGATGCTCCGTATCCTGCTCTCTGGGCTCTGTGTGGCGATACATATAAACGGAGTATAAATTTATATTGCAGCTCCCAATGTCGTGCGAATGGCGAGGTGCGGAGAACAGACAACAAAAAGTTTTGTATCATACTATCTGTCACCTCAGCTGCCAGGTCTGCAGACCAGTCCTGTGCTTTCTTCTTGTAGTCTATGTCCTCCGTGGTGTCTAACAAATGTTTATGATGGTACTTTAGCGGGACTTCATTTTGAGATCCCAGTGTCAGGGCTGTGCTCAGCGTGTCTTGAACATCTTCACATAGGTTGATCCAGCCCACTGATGTGGCATAATGTTTCACGTGATTTGATTTTATATTTGTTATATCTACTATAATCCAAAAATTCCTCATGTACAAACAGTTCATTCATATTTTACCAACAGTTCTCAATTAGATACTTCTTTCTCTAGTCCCCTATTTTCCTATCTCTCCTTGTCCCCCTCATTTTTGCAAAGTGGCACATTCAGGATAGGTGGAACATACTGGTTCCCATGCGCCTAGGGTTCAGGGTGATAGGATTCTGAAATAATCAATATATGCCCAGTCAAGAAGCAGACGTATAGCCAGACCTCAGTTTTTTTTTTTTTTTTTGGGGGGGGAACAACATTTTGCCCTGCCTCCCCGTAGCTCTTTAGCCCCACTGCAACCCCATATACCTGGGCTGCCAGGGATCCCCAAGCCCTGCCAGCAGAAGCCCTCCTCCAGCCGATGTTTGTTTTCCTGAGCCACCACGCTACCTACTCTGCTTCCCCCCCTCACCCCCCCCCCCCCACTGCACGCAGGCTTGATTTTAGTGAAATTGAGCATGCATGAGAGAGGCCTGCCATCTACTCATGTAGTTTTTATGCTTATTTATATATTGCAGATTTAAAGAAAAAATTGGGGACGCAAACAAACTGGGCAACACATTAATAATGGGTGATTTCAATTACCCCGATATTGACTGGGTAAATGTAACATCGGGGCACGCTAGGGAGGTAAAATTCCTTGATGAGATCAAGGACAGCTTTATGGAGCAGCTGGTACAGGAGCCGACGAGAGAAGGAAAAATTCTAGACCTAGTCCTTAGTGGAGTGCATGATCTGGTGCGGGAGGTAATGGTGCTCGGGCCACTTGATAACAGTGATCATAACATGATTGGATTTGATATTAGCTTTGAAGTAAGTATACATAGGAAATCAAATATGTTAGCGTTTAACTTTAAAAAAGGAGACTATGATAAAATGAGAAGAACGGTGAAAAAAAAAAACATAGAGGAATGACTTTGAGGGTCAAAAATTTACATCAGGCGTGGATGCTGTTCAAAAACACCATCCTGGAAGCCAGTGGCGTACCGAGGGTGGGGCGGTGGGGGTGGACCTCCCCGGGTGCCAACCAGTGGGGGGGTGTCCTCTGGCCTGCCAACTAGTGCCTTCCCGTAATGCTGCATGCACCAGTGCGGTGGCGCGCACTTTACACCTCCATGGCGTGGCTGCTCGTCTACTTCCAGCCTGATCCTGGCCAGCAGCTCCACTTGACATCACAAGTCACAATGCCTTCCTCCCCCTGCGTCACCCTGCGTGTGTGCCAGTGCGCCTTGCGGTTGCGGCCTTGAAGTTCCTGCTGCACTGCAGTCCAGAGAGTAGCCGCGCACATCTCCTTGAGTCCTCTGGCCCCGGCTGTTTGCTCCTCACTCCTCTCCATCCCAGGCTCCCAGCTGACTGCTTCACTGCCCAAAGCTTCCGCCTGGCCTGGCCTTCCTGCACTGGCTGCTACTAGTGCACTCTCCTCCTCTAACCCTGCTGGCCACAGGCCACCAGTCGGGACTCGGCAGAGCAAAAGAAAAGAATCTTCTCAATCACTTCAGCCAGGTAATAGCCCCGTGGCACGGATCCATTATTTATTTATTTATTTATTATTTATTTAAATTGCATTTGATTTTCGCTGCTGCTGCTGCTGCTTGAAGTTTGATGACAAGAGTACTAGAGCAGCAAGCTGCAGCCGGGGGGGGGGGGGTGTTGTTGACGGGGGTCATAATGTGAAAAGGAAGGATGGGGGGGGGGCAACAACACTACTCTGGTGGATGGGAGAGAAAGAGGGCATGATGATGATTGAGAGGACAGGAGCGGATGGCGCTGGAAATGAGAAAAAAGGGCAGACCAGACATTGGAAGGAAAGGGGCATAGAAAGGAGGCAGATGCTGGTTGCTGGATGGAAAGGGGCAGAGAGAGAGAGAAGGGGGTATACGCGGAAGGCAGGGAGAGAATGGGCAGACACATATGCGGCTGGATGGAAAGGGGCAGAGAGAGGGGGCAGACTCTAGATGGAAAGGCAGCCAATGGATGAAAAGGGACAGGGGCAAACACTGGATGGAAAGGGGCAGAGAGAGATGGGGGCATACACTAGATGGAAGGGACAGAGAGCAGATGCACACATCATGCACTGGATGGAAAGGGGCAGAGAGAGGAGGCAGACTCTAGATGGAAAGGGGCAGAGAGAGGGGGCAGATGCTGGATGAAAAGTGAGAGGGGCAGACACTGTCTGTTTCTTTTCTGACCATTTATCTCATTTCATGATTATTGCTAAAAATAATTTTTTCATGGGGGAGGGGGGTTAAAAAAAGGTCGGCCCCGGGTGTCAAGTATGCTAGCTACACCACTTCTGGAAGCCCAGGCCAAATATATTCCGCGTATTAAAAAAGTAGGACGGAAGACCAAACGACAATCGGCATGATTAAAAAGTCAGGTGAAGGAAGCTATTAGAGCTAAAAGAAAATCCTTCAGAAAATGGAAGAAGGAACTGACTGAAAATAATAAGAAACAGCATAAGGAATGGCAAGTCAAATGCGAAGCGCTGATAAGGAAGGCTAAGAGGGACTTTGAAAAAAAGATTGCGTTGGAGGCAAAAACACATAGTAAAATTTTTTTAGGTATATTAAAAGCAAGAAGCCAGAAAAAGAATCGGTTGGACTGCTAGATGACCGAGTAAAAGGGACGATCAGAGAAGACAAAGCCATAGAGGAGAGATTAAATGAATTCTTTGCTTCGGTCTTCACAGAGAAAGATTTGGGTGGGATACCAGTGCCGGAAATGGTATTTGAAGCTGACGAGTCGGAGAAACTTAATGAATTCTCTGTAAACCTGGAGGATGTATTGGGGCAGTTCTACAAACTTAAGAGTAGCAAATCTCCTGGATCGGATGGTATTCATCCCTGAGTACTGATAGCTCTGCAAGCTCATTTTTCAGTTCTATTGTTAGAAATATGTAATTTATCCTTAAAATTGAGTGTGGTACCGGAAGATTGGAGGGTGGCCAATGTAACGCTGATTTTTAAAAAAGGTCCCAGAGGAGATCTGGGAAATTATAGACTGGCGAGTCTGACGTTGGTGTCAGGCAAAATGGTAGGACTATTATTAAGTTTACTGAACAATTAGGACAATACCACTATCTTTGAAACAAATGAAATTTTACCAACTGAAGTGGCTCAATCAATAAACATTTGCTCATACAACTAATTTGTTTGAACTGTTTTTGACTATTTTTAACTTTTTTTCAGAAGGAAAAAGCCTCTGTATTCCCGTTATCAGTGCATATTAATGCCTGTCTACTGGGATAAAATCTTCATTGGCTCAAAAAACCTTCTATTATTTTTAATGAACACACTGAAACGTTACGACAACACTTATCTTTTAGTGTCGTCCTTGCCGTTGCAATTTAGCTTCACTTTAAATATGCCGACGGGGTCCCGTTTCGCCGTGCAGGCTTTCTCAAGGAAAACATCTGTTGCTATGATGTCAATCTGCTTCAGCAAACAAAAGTATGATTAGTTTCTACTTACATGTCACCTTCCTGCTTATAATAACATTTCGTGATCTATTTTTCTGACCTATTTTTCTGACCTATTTTTCTGACCTATTTTTCAGCCCTGCCGTGCTCACTATCTGAACAACGTTATCTTTGACAATGGCATCTTTGTACTACTCTGCTGTGATGTCACTATTCTCTGATTGGCTAGCCCTTTCTTTGACTTAATCTTAAAGGACCCGTGTTATAAAAATGTGGCCCATTGGATTGTAGTATTCAGGCCATTGGGTTCAAGAGACTTGAGTCTAAAGATCCACCTTTGTTCTAACTGTAAAAGTAATCTGGCTCTATGGCCCCCCCTAATGTCTGCCACCACTTGGTCTAGTACTAAACATTTGTATTCTGCAAACTCATGTTTTAAAATGTTCGAATGGGCTACTAGGGGCGAGCCTAATTGTTTTCTTTTCACACAAGACTTATGTTCTAAAAGTCTTGTATGTAGTTGTCTAGTAGTTTTGCCCACATAGATCTTCAAGCAAGGGCATTGTAATAAGTAAACAACATGATCTGACTTGCAATTGGTATATGAATTAATTTGGTATTTTACCGCATCTACCGGATTTGTAAATTCCTTGCATTCAACCATCATATTGCAGCTACTACAACTATTGCATTTCAGATGTCCTCTGATTGTTGTAGGATTGGATTTCTCCTTCAATTTAGCTGGACTCAAATGCTCCTTTAAATTCTTACCTCTGGAATGTGCAATACGTAAAACTTTATCAGTGAACAATGGGTGAGACTGTACTATATCCCAATTCTTTCGTATAATGTTGGAAATTTCTTCTCCACCTATTGTGAAGTTCAAAATGAAAATTTCTGATGACTCTACTGTGTCCCTATCTGGATTTTTATCCAACAATAAATAGTCCCGTTCACTGTATTTAGCTCGTTTATATGAATCTTTTATAATTTTAGCTGGGAGAACTTCCCTATGAGGAAAGGCTAAAGCGGCTAGGGCTCTTCAGCTTGGAGAAAAGGCGGCTGAGGGGAGATATGATAGAGGTCTATAAAATAATGAGTGGAGTTGAACGGGTAGATGTGAAGCATCTGTTTACGCTTTCCAAAAATACTAGGACTAGGGGGCATGCGATGAAGCTACCATGTAGTGAATTTAAAACAACCGAAAAAAGTTTTCTTTACTCAACATTTAATTAAACTCTGGAATTCGTTGCCAGACAATGTGGTATAGGCGGTTAGCTTAGCGGAGTTTTAAAAAGGTTTGGACGGCTTCCTAAAGGAAAAGTCCATAGACCGTTATTAAATGGACTTGGGGAAAATCCACTTTTTCTGGGATAAGCAGTATAAAATGTTTTGTACTTTTTTGGGATCTTGCCAGGTATTTCTGACCTGGATTGGCCACTGTTGGAAACAGGATGCTGGGCTTGATGGACCTTTGGTCTTTCCCAGTATGGCAATACTTATGTACTACACCACTTTTAGCTGACAAAGCAGTGTACAATCTAAAAACACAAAGACCATAAAGAAAGGAGCTACAAAATCAATAGGAAGGACACCATTTATATCTACATTCCAATAGTGGAGAGAGTGAAACAACACACAGACAGACTAGCAGAAAGGCAATAAAGAGGGTGCAGTTGAGAGTGCAACTGAGAGAAACTATTTACAATTCTGCTAGGATAAGCCTGCTAAAATAACCACGACTTAATTGCAGCTTTAAATCGTAAAAGGGAAGGTTCTCCATGAACAGGCAGAGGTAACAAATTCCAGAGCACAGGGGCAGTAAAAAAGAAAGCACTATAATGGATAGACTCATAATTAGCTACTCAAGGGCTGGGCAGAACAATACAGTAATCATTAATAGATCGAAACATTTGAAGAGGGATTTATGGAATAGTCAAATAATGTACATAAGAAGGAGTACCCATACAAAACGCTTTAAAGGCTAGAAGTAGGATTTTAATCTTAATCCAATATTTAGTGGGTAGCCAGTGATGTTCCTTGAGGAAAGGTGTCACATGCCCAAACCAGTCAGAATGACAAAGCCAATGGATGGCACAGTTCTGTAGAGTTTGTAGTTTCTTCAGAAGGGAATGTGAAATACCAGAATAAACAATATTACAACAGTCAAGTCTAGTCATAAAAAGGGCAAGTAAAAGCATGTGTCATGTAGAGACTGTTTCCTTGTCTGGGCTCATCTCACCTTCTGGAGGCCAGAACTGGTGGCTGCTACAAACTGTTACCTGTTCCAGATTTCAACCCAGTCCGGTCCGGATCTTCCAGACTGCTAGACTTGCTCTTCTTGTTTGTCCCTGAACAGCACCCGTAGCTGCCTTCTGATTCCTGCAGCTTGAACTTCAGCTGTTGATGGGCTTTATTAATCACCTAGAAACTTCTGTGTTTGCCTTTGCATCGTCTAAGGTCCCTGGTATGTGGGTGTGCTCTGCTGTGCACTTCTGCCTAGTCCAGTTTATTGTCTGAGATTCTTGCCTGATTCTAGTCTAGTCTTTGTGTAGTTTATCTTGTACTGTATTGCTTGTTTCCCAGTCTTGTTTCTTGTTTGTATTTCTCTGTCTTGTTCTTGGTTGTCTGTGTTTCTTGTTTAGTGGCTGCCTGGCAGCTTTCAGTTCTGTCTCTTACCCGTCTGTGTTTCCTTTCTTAGTGGCTGCTTTGCAGCTTTCAGTCCTGACCCTTAAGCCTGTCCATTTCCTGCCTAGTGTAGTTTTGTCTGTCTGTGAGTCCTAGCCCAGTTTCCTGCCTTGCTGCCCATGTATATTCTTTTCCCCTCTGACCCTTAGTCCCTGTTCAGCCTAGTTGGTATCCAGTTCCTGCCCTGTCTGATAAGTCCTGCCGGCCGCCTGCACCCAGGGGCTCAACTCCTGGGGAAGGGCGATCAAGTGCAGGTGAAGTCTAGCTGTCCCTGTCAGAGTTCTGCCGTGTCTCTGGTGTGGGGTGGTTTGCCTGCCACTGCCGCTCCTCGGCAGTGGCCCAAGGGCTCACGAACCTAGTCTCTGCCTGAAAACATGACAGCATGAAAGGAAGAATGACAAATAGGTTACGTACAGTACTTAGTTGACGTAATGTGAAAAATTCCGCTTAGCATAGAGCTGAAACCTGAGGAGCAAAGGATACCTGATAGTCAAAAATAATTACAAGATAACAAAATTATTCAACTGGGGTTATTGTTGTACCTAGCAAATGCAAATTGGAGGTTGGGTGAGATAGGGATCCTGTAAGCCAGTGTTTCCCAAGTCCAGTCCTGGAGTACATCATCCAGTCAGATTTTTACAATATCCACAATGAATATGCATGAAAGAGATTTGCATATAAGGAGGCAGTGTATGCAAATCAAGTTCAAGCATATTCATGGTGGATATCCTGAAAACCTGAGTGGTATGGGGTACTCTAGGACTGGACTTGGGAGACATTGCTGTAAGCCAACAGTCTACAGTCTTCTCTTGGTTAAGGACCAACTGATTTGTCGCCTGTCATTGAGCAATCTTATCTAAGCAAATTTCTAATGGACTAATATCAAGATTCGCTGGATTAGTATGGTATAGAAGAAGACTATCATCAACATTAATATGAAATGAAATGGAAAATTCTTGAATGAATGTAGCCAACGGACTTAAGAACAAATAAAATAACAGAAGAGAGAGAATAGAGCCTTGCGACACTCCACAATGCAAGGGATCAGTGATTGGTTCTGAAGATGAAGCAATAACCATGAAAAACTGATTTTGAAGAAAAGATTGAAACCAACACAATACTGTACCTATTAAACCCAGATCTTTTTGAAGGAGCAGTCTCCAGAATTGCCCACAATATTCTAAATGAGGTCTTGCCAGAATCTTATATAGGGGCATCATCACCGTCTTTTTCCTGCTGGCCATTCTTCTCCCTATGGGTTTCCACATGTGAATATTTACACTTGCTCCCATGGTTTCATTTTAGCCAGAATTTCTGCAGGATTTGTGCTTGTACTTTATAGAGACTAGTAAAAAAAAAAGCCCGTTTCTCATTGAAATGAAATGGGCGCTAGCAAGGTAATGACCTTCTGCCATTAATGTTCTCCCCCTCCTCTCCCCCTCCTCTCAGGACCCCCCCTGTCATCTCAGGACCCCCTCCCTCCTCTCTCGTCTCAGGACCCCCCTCATCTCAGAACTCCCCCTCATCTCAGGACCCCCCCCCTGTCCTCTGATGTCTGCGACTCCCCCTCCTCCCATTTCCGCTGGCCAGCGCCTCCCTCCCTCTGTCTCTGTGGCCTCTGCCAGCAAGGAGGACATGTGCGGGTGCCCCAGCCCCTCGTGTGTGGCAGCTGCTGTTGAAGAAGTTTTACCTCCTGCTCGTCCGGCAACACTGAAGTGCAGCAAGTACAGACACTGCTTGTTTCAGCTGTTCCTCTGGTCCCGCCCTCATTTCCTGTTTGCAGAAGGGCTGGACCACAGGAACTTCAGAAAGAAGTGAAACCACAGAGTTCCCTCGAGGGCAGGGCAGTGATCAGGAGTGCGATTACGAACCCTACGAACACTACACGGCTTCACTGCCATGCTGCCACAGAGTCAGCTTCAGAACGTTGGAGGTGCGAATTATATATATAGATGTGGGGTACCTAAGTTTCTTTATAAAATAGGCTACAAATTGGCACTTTCTTACCCTTTCAACTTAGGCAACCTGTTATAAAATTACCCTCTTCCTGTAAACTTGATGTCAGGTGGTGTTTCATTTGTGGTCTAGTTTGTGTCACAACTGTGGCCACTTTCAGACTCACCTTGGCCTCAGAGGTGGCTCCAGACTGTTTTTTCCTTGCATTGTTGCATATTTTAGTACTTCTTCTGTGTTTCAAGCCTCACTCTGGTGTTCAGTGTGTTTCAAGCCTCTTTCCTGGAGTCATGACATCATCAGTGAAGGCTCTCATAAGGAACTTGAGGATATTCAAACAGGGCTTTTGCAACTTCAAAGGTCTCTAGGTTTTTCTGTGTGCTTGTTTAGTACTTTTGCCTGGTTTCTTGCTTGTTTGCCTGTGTGTTTGTTTAGCACTTCTGCCTTGTTACTTGTTTGTTTGTCTGTCTGTGTGCTTGTTGAGCACTTCTGCTGTGTTACTTGTTTGTCTGCCTTGTTACTTGTTTGATTGTGTGCTTGGTTAGCACTAGAGAGTTGTACAGGGACAGAAATCCAATCCATCCCCACTGGAATCTAACCAGTCCCCATAGGGAATCTAACGGTACATTAAAAAAACATTTCTGTCTGCTCTCTGGGTTCGAGCCGCAGCACTGTAGGCGAGGAAGGAACAGAAATTGGAACACTCTGGTGCGCACATGTAAAACTTCTGTGATTCACTGGCACTGTGTGCTAAGAGATCACCAAATGCACACAGCAGTAGGTCAGGTGACATCTGATGCTCTTGCCTATGTCAGAGCTGAGGTCTGCGCAGCAGCCCGGGAGCAGAGAGGATTAATAGTAACATAATAAAACGACAGCAGATAAAAACTGGACCGGTCCATCCAGTCTGCCCTGTTACCACCATCCATTTTCAACACAAATTTTAAAAAGGCATTTTTTGTAGGTGCGCTGAAAAATAACTATGCGCGCTCCAAAAACACTTGTCTATACTACCGCAGGCCATTTTTCAGCGCACCTTAGTAAAGGGACCTCTTAGTAACTTGCATGCTTGAGCTTTGTGAAGGAGTGGCATAATGGTTAGTGCAGTGGGCGTTGATCCTGGCAATCTGGGTTTGATTCCCACTGCAGCTCCTTGTGACCATGGGCAAGTCACTTAACCCTCCATTGCCCCAGGTACAAAAGCTTAGGTTGTGAACCCTCTAGGGACAGAAAACGTACATGCATATAATGTACACAGCAATGATTAGTAGTAGAAGCCTGATCAAAACACTGTCTTACATTTATATTTCAGGCATTTAAATGATTTGTTTATGCCATAAATGGGGGCTAAGATACATATATTTTCTGATTTTTAACCATGGCCCTCAATGCTAACTTTGTGTTTAAATTTTCTTGTATGTGTGTACTAAATCATGGGGGGGGGGGGGGGGGGGTTCATGTTTTTTGACCCCAAACAGTTCAGTGACTTAGAGAAAGTATTCCTCCTGTTAACACATCTTTTCAGATTAAGATCACATTGTATGACTGGCTGCATATTACACCATTGTGTTTGTGCCTCTGTTTCTAATATATTTATTTATTTTACTTATTATTTGTATTTGGTTCTCTTTTTTTTTTTATTTTTTTATTATTTATTAATTTTAATTATAATACAAACAAAGTCAGGTTTGTAAGGCAATACAGAGAGTTATTAAGGAAAAAAAAAATGAATATATATATTCCATTTAAACATACATGTCAAACTTATTTATCTTATCTCGCTTCCTTAGACCACCATAAAGTGAAGGGGGAGAGTCCAACAAAATTAAGGAGAATTATTACTCTAAAAGAGAAGGAAAAAAAAACTTAGCACAAATTGGCATAGTCCTGATTTTACTTTCTCTTAGTTCTTACTTGCTGATATCAATCATTCTTCCTGTTCAGCTAGATGGATTTTTAGCGTCCAGAAATACCTTTAGCTGAGATGGCTCAAAAAAAAAACGTATTTAATGCCAGACATACGAATTATGCATTTGCATGGATATGCCAAGGTAAATATTGCACCCAGCGCTTTCACTTCATCTCTCAATGCAAGAAATTGCTTTCGCCTCTGCTGCGTTATCTTGGTAACGTCAGGGTATACCCATATTTTCTGCCCACAAAACAGGGCTGACGAGTGTTTAAAATACATTTTCATAATCATATTCAAGTCCTGTTCAAAAACCATAGATATTATAAGGGTCCCTCTTGAAGTTATTTCTATCATTGAGTCTTCCAATAATGCTGTTAAATTCTGAATATCTATTGCTGGAGGTTGAGGTTCTTCTCCTTGCTTTTGCACTTTAGGTAAATAATAAACCTTATTACAAGGTGGAATATCCGCTGGGGAAAACTTCAAAATGTCCTGCAAATATTTTTTTAAAAAGTCTCGGGGAGTCAAAGCTGGTGAAATAGGAAAATTCAACATTCTAAGCGTGAGGCGTCGGTTGTAATTTTCTATCTGCTCTAATTTACGAGCAGTGAAAACTTTATCCTTCACAAGAGAATCAACAGTTAACTTAACCATTTTTATTTCTTCTTTTACTGTGGCAAATTGAATAGCAGATTCTCTTTTAATTTCCTCATGGGATTCTGACATTAAAGTCAACTTACTTGCAACCGTGGAAACTTCTCTTGTAGATTTAGCCACCTCAATAGTCAGTCTCTGGTGCGCCATCCAAATAGCTTCCATTGTCACCTCCTGGGGCATTTCCAGCTCCAGTGTATTCTCAACCGCTGTTCCAGGAGAGAAACCGCCAGTTAGGGATAAGTCGTCGACCACATCGGTTCCCGCTTGATCCCCAAACTCCACTCTGGCTCCTGCGGGACAAGGAGGCGGATTCAGCGTCGGCGGCGATAAGGTGATATCTAGGCCCCTGGCCAACGTCGCTCCTTCGTTGTCGGCCAACGCGGGGATCGCCAAACCGGTATCGAGTGGTAAGCTTCTCACGAAGCGGTCTAACGTCTGCTGGTTAGGGGGCGACGTTAGTGCAGTTGGCGGTTGCACTTTTGTCGTCCCCTTTCTTTTAGTGTGGGGCATAGTAGAAATCGAGGAAAAAAGTCTTAAGAATAGCCAACAAACAATTCGAGAGCTTCCGTGAGCACAGCTAGGACGCCATCTTGCTCCTTGTATTTGGTTCTCTTAAACTTATAGTGGGTGAATAGTTATGAATAGTTTTTAACTCGGGACCTAGAGCAATCTCCTATTC
Organism: Microcaecilia unicolor; assembly: GCF_901765095.1. NCBI lineage: Eukaryota > Metazoa > Chordata > Amphibia > Gymnophiona > Siphonopidae > Microcaecilia > Microcaecilia unicolor. Next base: position 98,171,895 of record NC_044038.1, read on the forward strand.
CAGCATAAAAAGGTATCATCTTATTTTCTTTTCCATGTTTTATTTCTATTGATTACCTTTAAAAGTGGACTAACATGGCTACCACACCTCTCTACTCAACATTCTAATCAAAATAACAAAAATAATATTGACAATTGTGAGATTATACACATAAATGTGATTCAAATTTGATAACATTCTTTTTAATCTATCTACTTTTCTTTAATCAATTATTCACATTACAACTTATACCACTCAGATCTTTCATTTCAACGTACTGAGCTGTTGAACAAGTTGATATATGTTCTTACACAAACTATCTATTCTAAATAAAGCTTGTTGTTAATAAGCTATATATCAAAGAAAAGGATCTTTTCTTAAACAGTTGTTTCACTATATTATGAAAAGTCAAGCATTGGCTAATGTTAAATCCTTACTTATCAAATCATTAGCTTAACTAACACTTTACTACTTCAGTAAACATAAGAATAGTTACATTCTTTTTACAATATACTCACATTACATCTTATCAAATCTCAATTCTTCCATACAGCGTTCTTAGCTGTTGAACAGATTAGTGTCTATTTTTTTCAACCTAACTTTTCTGCTTAAAACTCACTACCAATTATCCATCCTCCAATGAGAAGATCACCTTTCTTAACCAATCAATTCACTGCATTATTTAAAGTTACCAATCAGTGATTGGTAAGAACATAACACAATCTTCATCAATCAATTACTCTAATCTACTGCATTCCTAGATTGTTACCCAATTCAACTAAACAGAGCAATGTCTCAACATTCCTCTAATTAACATTGTTAGCTGTAGAATGCACACCACTCAATTAGGTTATTTAAACCTGCTGGTTCCAATTAGTTCAAGAGCTAAATCCATTCTTTCCTTAAAAAGTATCAGTTAAAGCATTTTTGTGATACTACTTATGCAGTGTATGTAATTCTTTGCCAATGTGAAAAGCCATATGTGGGGAAAACAACACAAAGTTTTAGACTAAGATTAAATGAACATTGGAGTAATATAAAAAGGGAACGGATGGAAGCACCTTTAGTTAGTCATTGCAATAAGTTTGGACATATTTTTGATAATTTGAAATGCTTTATAATTGATGTGGTGAAATCAAACATCAGAGGAGGAGATAGGAGTAGGCAACTGTTACAACATGAGCAAAAATGGATTTATCCCTTGAATTCATTGGAACCAGTAGGTTTAAACAATCTAATTGAGTGGCATGCATTTTACTGTTAACAATGATCATTGGAGGAATGTAGAGACATTGCTCTGTTTATTTGAATTGGGTAATGATCTAGCAATGCAGTGGATTAGAGCTATTGATTGATGAAGATTATGTCATGTTCTTACTAACTATTGATTGGCAATTTTGAATAATGCAGTGAATTGATTAGTCAAGAAAGGTGATCTCATTGGAGAAGGGATAATTGATGTGCTGAAATTAAACATCAGAGGAGGAGATAGGGATAGGCAACTCTTTCAATAAGAGTAAGAATGGATTTATCTCTTGAACTAATTGGAACCAGCAGGTTTAAATAACCTGCTGGTTATTATGTAAGGAAAGTAAATAAAAGCAAGAGAAAAAGGAAACCGATATGGTTCTCCAAGCAAGTGGCTGAGAAAATAAAGGCTAAAGAGTTGGCGTTCCAGAAATATACAAAAACTAAAGAAAAGGAACACAAGGAGGAATACAGGATGAAACTGAAAGAAGCCAAGAGAGAGATACGTCTGGCGAAAGCGCAAGCGGAAGAACAAATGGCTAGAAATGTAAGAAGGGGTGACAAAAATTTCTTCAGGTATATAAGTGAAAGGAGAATGACTAAAAAGGGAATTGTAAGACTAAAAGATACTGCGAACAGCTACGTGGATAATGATGAAGAAAAAGCAAATTTGCTAAATAGATACTTTTGTTCTGTTTTCACAGAAGAAAATCCTGGAGAAGGACTGCGATGGACTGCAAAAAGTATAAATGAGATTGAAGTGGATAGAGCACCGCTCACAGAAGAGAGTGTGTATGAACAGCTTGAAAAGCTAAAGGTAGATAAAGCCATGGGACCGGATGGGATCCACCCTAGGATATTGAGGGAGCTCAGAGAGGTTCTGGCGGGTCCTCTTAAAGATTTGTTTAACATATCCTTGCAGATGGGAGAGGTTCCGAAGGATTGGAAAACGGCGGAGGTGGTCCCTCTTCACAAGAGTGGTGATAGGGAAGAAGCTGGAAACTACAGGCCGGTAAGCCTCACTTCAATTATTGGAAAAGTAATGGAAGCAATGCTGAAGGAAAGGATAGTGAATTTCCTGGAAGCCAATAAGTTGCAAGATCCGAGACAACATGGTTTTACCAAAGGGAAATCGTGCCAAACGAATCTCATTGAGTTCTTTGATTGGGTGACAGGAGAATTGAATCAGGGACGAGCTATGGACGTAATCTACTTAGATTTCAGCAAAGCTTTTGACACAGTTCCCCACAGGAGGCTCTTAAATAAACTGGAAGGGCTGAAGATAGGACCCGAAGTGGTGAACTGGATTAGGAACTGGTTGACGGACAGAAGCCAGAGGGTGGTGGTAAATGGAATTCGCTTGGAGGAGGGAAAGGTGAGTAGTGGTGTGCCTCAGGGATCGGTGCTGGGACCGATTCTGTTCAATATATTTGTGAGTGACATTGCCGAAGGGTTAGAAGGTAAAGTTTGCCTATTTGCGGATGATACTAAGATCTGTAACAGAGTGGACACCCGGGAGGGAGTGGAAAACATGAAAAAGGATCTGAGGAAGCTAGAAGAATGGTCTAAGGTTTGGCAATTAAAATTCAATGCGAAGAAATGCAAAGTGATGCACTTAGGGAATAGAAACCCTCGAGAGATGTATGTGTTAGGCGGGGAGAATCTGATAGGTACGGACGGGGAGAGGGATCTTGGGGTGATAGTATCTGAGGATCTGAAGGCAACGAAACAGTGTGACAAGGCGGTGGCCGTAGCTAGAAGGTTGTTAGGCTGTATAGAGAGAGGTATGACCAGCAGAAGAAAGGAGGTGTTGATGCCCCTGTATAAGTCGTTGGTGAGGCCCCACCTAGAGTATTGTGTTCAGTTTTGGAGGCCGTACCTTGCGAAGGATGTAAAAAAGAATTGAAGTGGTGCAAAGAAAAGCTACGAGAATGGTAAGGGATTTGCGTTACAAGACGTATGAGGAGAGACTTGATGACCTGAACATGTACACTCTGGAAGAAGGAGAAACAGGGGTGATATGATACAGACGTTCAAATATTTGAAAAGTATTAATCCGCAAACGAAACCTTTTCCGGAGGTGCGAAGGCGGTAGAACGAGAGGACATGAATGAGATTGAAGGGGGCAGACTCAAGAAAAATGTCAGGAAGTATTTTTTCACGGAGAGAGTAGTGGATGCTTGGAATGCCCTCCCGCGGGAGGTGGTGGAAATGAAAACGGTAACAGAATTCAAACACGCGTGGGATAAACATAAAGGAATCATGTTCAGAAGGAATGGATCCTAAGGAGCTTAGCCGAGATTGGGTGGCAGAGCCAGCCGGTGGTGGGAGGCGAGGATAGTGCTGGGCAGACTTATACGGTCTGTGCCAGAGCCAGTGGTGGGAGGCGGGGCTGGTGGTTGGGAGGCAGGGATAATGCTGGGCAGACTTATACGTTCTGTGCCCTGAAGAGGACAGGTACAAATCAAAGTAGGGTATACACAAAAAGTAGCACATATGAGTTTGTCTTGTTGGGCAGACTGGATGGACCATGCTGGTCTTTTTCTGCCGTCATTTTACTATGTTACTATGTAACCTAATTGAGTGGTGTGCATTCTACAGCTAACAATGTTAATTAGAGGAATGTTGAGATATTGCTCTGTTTAGTTAAATTGGGTAACGATCTAGGAATGCAGTAGATTAGATCAATTGATTGATGAAGATTATGTTATGTTCTTACCAATCACAGATTGGTAACTTTAAATAATGCAGTGAATTGATTGGTTAAGATAGGTGATCTTCTCATTGGAGGAAGGATAATTGGTAGTGAGTTTTAAGCAGAAAGGTTAGGTTGAAAAAATGCATACTAATCTGTTCAACAGCTAAGAACGCTGTATGGAAGAATTGAGATTTGATAAGATGCAATGTGAGTATATTGTAAAAAGAATATAACTATTATTATGTTTACTGAAGTAGTAAAGTGTTAGTTAAGCTAATGATTTGATAAGTAAGGATTTAACATTGGTCAATGCTTGACTTTTTATAATATAGTGAAACAATTGTTTAAGAAAAGATCCTTTTCTTTGATAGCTTATTAAAACAAACTTTATTTAGAAAAGATAGTTTGTGTAAGAACATACATCAACTTGTTCAACAGCTCAGCATGTTGAAATGAAAGATCTGAGTGGTATACATTGTAATGTGAATAATTGATTAAAGAAAAGTAGATAGATTAAAAAGAATGTTATCTAATTTGAATAGCATTCATGTGTATAATCTCACAATTGTCAATATTATTTTTGCTATTTTGATTAGAATGTTGAACTTGGTGTATACATGAAAAAGATAGGATGATATTATGACAACATATATTGATTTGTATTAGACATATATTCTGATATTATCTACTAAAGTAAATAAGTGCTAAGCTATACTAATGATTTTGCAAGTAAAGCTTGGACACTAGCCAATGTGTGATTTTTCACAGATGTAATTGTTATGTATTTGTTTTATAGGTGATCACAAGAATATGTGATACCATCTTGTTAGATATTATAAGAAAGTTGATACACGGCTCCTGATAAGCATTTAAAGTGAAACGGGTTTGGCCACTGTCGAGCCATAACTAAGTGCTCAAAAATTGTTTGTTACGTAAAAAGAAGAGCATGTTTGAAATAAAGGAAGATTGGAATTTTAAATACATCATGTTGATTATTTGATTAAGCATTTATTACTGGACTCTTCACTAGTTGTTGTTTGATTATCTGAGTTAGAGCCACAGTAGCCTTCCTCTTTTTGGTTGATACTTAAGGTTCATGGCAGTGCATTCAGGTACCTGGAGCACAGGGCCGTGCCTAGGGTCTCTGGCGCCCCCCTGCAGCCTATCAGTTGGTGCCCCCCCCTGCAGACTATCAGTTGGCGGCGGCGCCCCCCCCCCCCACACGTGAAAATGATCGCTCACCACTTGCCACACTGACAGGAATTGTCAGCAATATTCTTAGAAACAAATTGCTATACATTGCAAAATAAGATAGCAGATGTACTGTAAATTCTCAAAGTTGGACATATTCCAAAACACTAAAAAGAAAATAAAATGATTTTTTTTCTACCTTTGTTGTCTGGTGACTTTCTTTTTCTGATCATGCTGGCCCAGTATCTGATTTGGCTGCTATCTGTCCTCTTAACTCCGTTTCCAGGGCTTCCTTTCCATTTATTTCTTTCCTTTCCTCCTTTCTTCTTCATTTCTGGTCCTCAGCTTCTGCCTATTTTCTTCATCCATGTGCAGTTTTTCTCCTCTCTTCCTTTTCCCTCATTTCATCTCTCTTCCCCTCCCCTCTATGTCCAGCAATTTCTCCTCTCTCCCTGAGCCTTGCCCTCCCCAATCCATGCCCATCCATGCTCCTCTGTCCCCTGCCCCCTCCATTCATCCTTTTCCAGCAATTCCCCTCTCTCCCTGAGCCCTGCCCTCCCAATCCATGCCCATCCATGCTCCTCTGTCCCCTGCCCCCTCCATTCATCCCTTTTCCAGCAAATTCCCCTGTCTCCCTGAAGCCTGCCCTCCCAATCCATGCCCATCCATGCTCCTCTGTCACCTTGCCCCCTCCATTCATCCCTATCCAGCAATTCCCCTCTCTCCCTGAGCCCTGCCCTGCAATCCATATCCATCCATGCCCATCTGTCCCCTCCATTCATCCCTATCCAGCAATTCCCTCTCTCCCCTGAGCCCTGCCCTCCCAATCCATGCCATCATATGCTCCTCTGTCCCCTGCCCCCTCCATTCATCCCTTTCCAGCAATTACCCTCTCTCCCTGAGCCCTGCCCTCCCAATCCATGCTCCTCTGTCCCCTGCCCCCTCCATTCATCCTTTTCCAGCAATTCCCCTCTCTCCCTGAGCCCTGCCCCCTCCATTCATCCCTTTCCAGCAATTCCCCTCTCTCCCTGAGCCCTGCCCTCCCAATCCATGCCCATCCATGCTCCTCTGTCCCCTGCCCCCTCCATTCATCCCTTTCCAGCAATTCCCCTCTCTCCCTGAGCCCTGCCCTCCCAATCCATGCCCATCCATGCTCCTATGTCCCCTGCCCCCTCCATTCATCCGTTTCCAGCAATTCCCCTCTCTCCCTTCCATGACCCCCCCTCGCATCCATGCTCCTCTCTCTCCCATGTCCCAGCCTGGCCCGCCCTCTTCTCCCCCCCTTTGCATCCATGCCCCCCCTTCGCATCCTTGCTGTCGTTTCTCCCCTGCCCTCCCGCTCCCATTGTTCAACTACCCACCCTCTTCTCTTCCCCCAACATCCCTTTTCTTTTTTTTTCTTTTTAAATTTACCTCCGTGGCGGCGGTTCCGGCAGCGCAGTGTCAGGGAAAGAGGCGGTGCTCCCGACGTCTAGCCTTCCCTTCGCTGTGTTCCGCCTTCTTCTGACGTCATCCTTGACGTCAGAAGAAGGCGGAACACAGCGAAGGGAAGGCTAGAGACGTCGGGAGCGCCGCCTCCTTCCCTGACGCTGCGCTGCCGGAACCACCACCACGGAGGTAAATTTAAAAAGAAAAAAAAAAGAAAAGGGATGTTGGGGGAGGGCGAGCGAGGTGAGCATGGTGCGGCGGCGCCCCCCAGAGGGAAGCGCCCCCCTGCCATGCTTACCTCGCTTACCGGGTTAGCACGGCCCTGCTGGAGCAGTTTTAGTGGATGCAGTGCATTCAGAGAGGCAGACCCAGGCCCATACACCCCCTACCTGTTATGTTTGTGGAGGAAACAGCAAGCTCTGCAAAACCCACCACAAACCCACTGTACCCATATATTAGGTGCCCCCCTTTACCCATAAGGGCTATGGTAGTGGGTTTTGGGGGGGGGAGTTGAGATGCTCAGCACACAAGGTGAGGGAGCTATGTTCCTGGGAGCATTTTATGAAGTCCACTGCAGTGCTCCCTAGGGTGGCCCAGTTGTTGTCCTGGCATGTCAGGAGGACCAGTGCACTAGAAATGCTGGCTCCTCCCATGTCCAAATAGCTTGCATTTGGATATTTTTGACATGGACGTCTTTGGTTTCGAAAAACACCGAAACTCAAAGACGTCCATGTCTAGAGACGTTGGAATTGAAGGACGTCCTTGGATTTGGATGTCTCTGATGGTATTTTCGAAACAAAAGATGGACTTCCATCTTTTTTCAAAAATACGGTTTTCCCCGCCCCTGGATTTGGACATTTTGCAAAAACATCCAAATTGCAACTTGAACGTTTCTTTCGAAAAATGCCCCTCTTAGTCTCCTTATGGCTCACACAACATCATTTACTACCCAATCCTGAAAAATCACAAATGGTTCTTTTTGCTACTACTACTACTTATTTCTAAAATGCTACTAGCCGTACGCAGTGCTGTACACTTGATCATGCTTGACAGAGCTTACAATCTAATTAGGACAGACAAACAGGACAAACAAGAGATAAGGGAATATTAAAGTGAGGATGATAAAATAAGGGCTCTGAACAAGTGAATAAGGGTTAGGAGCTAAAAGCAGCATCAAAACGGTGGGCTTTTAGCTTAGATTTGAAGATGGCCAGAGATGGAGCTTGACGTACCGGTTCAGGAAGTCTATTCCAGGCATATGGTGCAGCAAGATGAAAGGAATGGAGTCTGGAGTTAGTGGTGGAGGAGAAGGGTGCAGATAAGAGAGATTTACCCAGTGAGCGGAGTTCCCGGGGAGGAATGTAGGGAGAGATGAGTGGAGAGGTACTGAGGAGCTGCAGAGTGAATGCACTTATAGGTCAATAAGAGGAGTTTGAACTTTATGTGGAAATGGATAGGAAGCCAGTGAAGTGACTTGAGGAGAGGGCTAATATGAGCATAACGACACTGGCAGAATATTAGTCATGCAGTAGAATTTTGAACAGATTGAAGAGGAGAGAGATGGCTAAGTGGGAGACCTGTGAGAAGCAAGTTGCAATAGTCTAAGCGAGAGGTGATAAGCGTGCGGATGAGGGTTCTGGTAGTGTGCTCGGAAAGGAAAGGGCAAATTTTGGTGATATTATAGAGAGACAAATTACAGGTTTTAGCAGTCTGCTGAATATGTGCAGAGAAGGAGAGGGAGGAGTCGAAGATGACCCCAAGGTTACGAGCTGATGAGACAGGAAGGATAAGAGTGTTATCCACAGAAATAGAGAATGGGGGAGGAGGAGAGGTTGGTTTAGGTGGGACGATAAGAAGCTCAGTCTTGGTCATGTTTAGTTTCAAATGGTGCTGGGACATCGAGGCAGCAATGTCAGACAGGCAGGCTGATACTTTGGCCTGGATTTCAGCTGAGATTTCTGGTGTAGAGAGGTAGATCTGGGAGTCATCAGCGTAAAGATGATACTGAAAACCATGGGATGAGATAAGAGTACCAAGGGAAGAAGTATAGATGGAGAAAAGAAGAGGTCCCAGGACAGATCCCTGAGGTACACCAACTGACAGTGGGATAGAAGTAGAGGAAGATCCACTAGAGTATACACTAAAGGTACGCTGAGAGAGATAAGAAGAAAACCAGGAAAGAACAGAGCCCTGAAATCCAAGTGAGGACAGCGTATCAAGGAGTAGGCTGTGATCAACAGTGTCAAAAGCAGCAGATAGATCGAGAAGGATGAGGATAGAACCACAGGCATAGGCGGTCGGTGGCCCAACTGTTTGGGGAGGCTAAAGGGGGCGGGGTTAGGGGTGGGGCCAGGGGTGGAACTTAAATCCATAATTGTCTGATAACACACAGAAAAAAAAAATAAGTCACATTTAATACCTTGTATTAAACTTAGATATTAGATATGTATCATATGTCAAAGAATAAAGTGGTTGCTCAAAGCATATACTAACCACAATCACTCAACTGCAAAACACTAAGCACAACTTTGTGCAAGAATACACACAGAACCTTACTGTACCATAAATATTACACTGGGCAGAACCTAATACACCAATATACCACCCATACGGAAAATGCAGGCCGTCAACAATATGAAACAAGGATCATAATATCACAATTCTCATGTAGAGCCACAAAACATCCTAATTCATGTTTAATGTGGGATAAAATGCCATACATAAGTAAATAAATATAAACATTTAATGTTGAGCAACTGATTCTCAAAGTGGACATATTCCAAACACTATAGTGAAAATAAAATGATCTTTTCTACCTTTGTTGTCTGGTGACTTTGTTTTTCTGATCATGCTGGCCCAGTATCCGATTCTGCTGCTATCTGTCCTCTTAACTCCATTTCCAGGGCTTCCTTTCCATTTATTTCTTTACTTTCTGCCTTTCTTCTTCATTTCTTGTCCTCGCTCCCCTGCCCCCACTCTAGCCATCCATACCCACCCATTGATTCTCTCCTCTCCCCTGCCCCCCTCCAGCCATCCACACCCACCCACCCACCCATTGATTCTCTCCTCTCCTCTCTGTTCTCGGGCAGATTTTCTAACAGGAGCTGCTCATCCAATCAGAGAGCTCTATTTGAATGCAGATTAACATACAGACACTCTAATGGAAATTTTTAGTCAAAAACACTAGCTAAACCCTTTGTTTTTGGATCAAACTTCACATTTTTGATCAGAGCCATGCCCTAACATTAAGGCTGTAAACATTTCCAACAATTTTTACCCATAAATATGCAAAGAAGAACCTCCCAAAAATGGACTAATTTGCATATGGCTTGAGCAAATTTGAGTACATGGCATACCAATCTTACTTCCTAGCACCTAAATTCTGCAATTAGATTTAATGCAAATACTTTTAAAACTTATTTTTAGCACTTTTAAAATTTCAGGGGTCAGTGCAAGTCTCTTTGGTATGAAGTGCTCATGTGCAGGAATTCATCCTAGTTAAATATCTCCCTGGCAACCCAGGACACCTCCAGCCAACCCCCCTGCTCTGCTCTCCCAGCAGTAAGGTAATCAAATTACAACTGGTTATACACAAGGCTAGAGACGGCTTTCACTGCAGCTGCATTTGGGCCATAGCCAGAACAGTTTGCATGAAAAGTCAGCCTTTCTCCTCCCTCCCTCCTACTGTTTTACCCATGCCCCCTCTCCTGCTTTTCTATTAATGATTGTATTTCCACCCCAGCTCCTATTGTATCTATCCTGTTGTCCGTTCTGTGCCTGCCTATGTGATTTCACTACTGCTAGATTGTATGCCACTCAGACGTGTTTGATGGGCAGGATAGAAAGTCCTTTAATAATCTTGAAACTTAAAATTATGCCTAAAAGTTTAGATTTCTTTGTTAGTTGCAATATTTCTCCTGTAACTATTTGTAAAGATTTTTGAGGCAAAGAATCATAGTCCCCAAACCAAACAATATTAGTCTTTTGTCTATTGAACTTTTAAAAAAAGTTTGCACTAGACTTCAAGAATAAGATGCAAGATGGCCGCATTAGCCTGATATGCTGTTAGTGGTTCCATCTGTGTCCTCAGCTTTTTTTCCCCCACTATGCTGAAGCGATGAGGCAGACCTGCTGCTTGAGCCTCCCAGTGTGTTGCTATGGATGTTTTTTCATGAAGCTTGAGGGTTACAGGAATATTGAGAGGCAGCCTACTTGATTTGGCTGGGTTGAGAGGGGAGCCTGTGGTGTTTCTTGGGCTAGAAACCACTCTTAGCCCCGATGGAAGAGTTTCTTCTCCATACTCATGCAACAGCAGTTTGCCGCTTCTGGGATTGCCTACTGGGGAATCAGGAAGTGTTACCAGTGCAGGGCAGTGTGAGGCTTCTGTTCAACCAGTCCTTGCGACTGAGGTGTGAGGTGGAGGTTTTGACTTCTTCAAACCTCCTGGGAGTCTCTTGCCGGTTTCAGCTCTTAGTGAAGAGGTGATTGAAATCACTCGGTAGGATTCAGATGGTAATTCCTCATCATCTCAGGTACCTGCAATGCAAATTCCTTCTTTCTTGGTGGAGAGGCTGTCTGAGGTGACTTGGATAATCTTTTGAGCTTAATTTCTGACTTAGGAAAAGCTTTATGTCCTCAAATTCTGAATCTACAGAAAAAAGTATCTGAGGTTGAATTAAAAGTGGAAAAGAACATGGAAAATTTACAAACATTGTCTAATCGAGTTGTTAAGCTTGAATCTGATTTTGCTGAAACTCGGAAGCTACAAACTGTTATTGAAATATGAGGAGCAAAACTGAGACATTTGAAAATTTCATTAGACTTAATAATCTATGTTTTAAAATTTTTTCCACGTGTATTAACTGTTTCACATATAGATACGTTGATGAGATATATTAAAGACATTTTGGGGATCCCTGAAGAGAATTTACCACCTTTTACTGAGATTTATTATTTACCATCCAATTTATCAGAGAGACAGAATAATGTGGAGCAAAATGAAGTTTCTTTGGATTTCTCTGCTGTTTTGAAACTCTCAGATACAGAGATGGCCACAGCTGCAACTTTGGTTGCCTCTGTGGTGCTAGCACCAGATAAAAGCTGGCTTATGAAATTGTTCTTCAAGAATAGAAATAAGACCTTCTTGGGTTTTAAAGTTCAGATGTTTCCAGATGTAGCCAGAGACATTCAAAAAAGACATACACAGTTCCTACTGATGAGACCAGATGTACTTCAGCTCAGCATCACATTCCTTTTTAGATACCCCTGTAAATGCATTGTTAAATACCAATCTGTGAAGTACATTTTCTTTGAGCCTTCTCATCTTTCTGCCTTTTTAGTGGCTAAGCGAGTAGTAGGTAATCAGGGAGATACCCCTGAAGGTAGCTAACTCTTCATGAAAATAGCTGTATACTCAGGCACATCAGGTTATTTTTCTTGACAAGTTTTCTTTTTTATTAGATCCTCTTTTTACCGCAGTCTTGGATCAAAATTGTGGACGAGTGATATTTCTTTGTATTTAAATTATTGATGTATGATTTTTTTTCTTTTGTTTATTATTGTCTTATTTTTATCACTTCACTGTATAAGTATTTACTTGGTTGATATTTATAAACTGCATAAAAAAAAGTTTGCACTAGCCCAAGACTCAAAGAAATATTTTCTGATTAACATCGATAAAGTCTGCTCAAAAGTATCTAATGCAGGACAAAGTAAAACAAATATCATCCGCATAAGTCAATATTTCTATTGTATTCCAAGAGAATCCAGACACCAAGTGGCCTCATATAAACATTAACCCCCTTGTTTACTAAAGCTTAACTCAAAGTTATCTGCAGCAGGGCCCATTTTATTCCTATGGGCCCTGCTGCAGATAACTCAAGCTAAGCTTTAGTAAACAACCCCAGGACAAAATGCAGACTTTAAAAATATATCTGTCCTAGACACTAATACTAAACACAAACTTTCACCCTTAATAACAACCTCATTAAATGGTCAAATACTTTATAAAAAGCCATGTTTTCAATGATGGTGAAGCATATTCAAAAGCATGAATTAATGAGACAAAGCCAACATGAATTTAGAGCTAAAAGAAAATCCTTCAGAAAATGGAAGAAGGAACTTACTGAAAATAATAAGCAGCATAAGGAATGGCAAGTCAAATGCAAAAAGCGCTGATACAGAAGGCAAAGAGAGACTTTGAAAAAAAGATTGCATTGGAGGCAGAAACACATAGTAATTTTTTAAAGGTATATTAAAAGCAAGAAGCTGGCAAAAGAATTGGTTGGACCGCTAGATAACTGAGGGGTAAAAGGGGCAATCAGGGAAGACAAAGGCAAGCGGAGAGATTAAATTAATTCTTTGCCTTTGTCTTCACCGAGGAAGATTTGGGAGAGATACCTGTGCCAGAAATGGTATTCAAAGCTGATGAGTCAGAGAAACTGAATGAAATCTTTATAAATCTGGAGAATGTAATGGAGCAATTTGACAAATTGAAGAGTAGGAAATCTCCTGGACCGGATGGTATTCATCCCCGAGTACTGATAGAATTGAAAAATGAACTTTCAGAACTATTGTTAGTAATATGTACTTTATCTTTCAAATCAAGTATGGTTCTGGAAGATTGGAGGGTGGCCAAAGTATTGACGATTTTTAAAAAAGGTTCCAGAGGTGATCCGGGAAATTATAGACCGATGAGCCTGACGCCGGTGCTGTCAAAATGGTAGAGACTATTATAAAGAACAAAATTACTAGGCATATTCAAAAGTATGGATTAATGAGACAAAGTCAACATGGATTTAGTGAAGGGATCTTGCCTCACCAATCTATTACATCTCTTTGAAGTGGTAAACAAACATGTGGATAAAGGTGAGCTGGTCGATATTGTGTATCTGAATTTCCAAAAGGCATTTGACAATGTTCCTCATGAAAGACTCCAGAGGAAATTGGAGAGTCATGGGATAAGAGGTAGTGTACTACTGTGGATTAAAAACTGGTTAAAAGATAGGAAAGAGACAGTAGGGTTAAATGATAAGTATTCTCAATGGAGAAGGGTAGATAGTGGGGTTCCTCAGGGTTCTGTGCTGGGACCGTTGCTTTTTAACATATTTATAAATGATCTAGAGATGGGAGTAACTAGTGAGGTAATTAAATTTGCTGATGACACAAAGTTATTTAAAGTTGTTAAATTGCAAGAGGATTGTGAAAAATTACAAGAGGACCTTACGAGATTGGGAGACTGGACATCCAGATGGCAGATGATGTTTAAGGTGAGCAAGTGCAAAGTGATGCATGTGGGAAAGAGGAACCCAAACTACAGCCACATAATGCAAGGTTCCACATTAGGAGTCACTTAGCAAGAAAGGATCTAGGTGTCATTGTTGCTGATACGTTGAAACCCTCTCCTCAGTGTGAGGTGGCAGCTAAGAAAGCAAATAGAATGTTAGGTATTATTAGAAAAGGAATAGAAAACAAAAATGAGGATATTATAAGGCCTTTATATCATTCCATGGTGCAACCACACCTCAAATACTGTGTGCAGTTCTGGTCACCGCATCTCAAAAAAGATATGGTGGAATTAGAAAAGGTACAGAGAAGGATGATGAAAATGTTAAAGGGAATGAAACGGTTTCCATATGAGGAAAGACTAAAGCTGCTAGGGATCTTCAGCTTGGAGTGGAGACAGCTGAGAGGAGATAGACAGAGGGCTATAAAGTAATGAGTGGAATGGAATGGGTAGATTGTTTACTCTTTCAAGAAGCCTAGGACTAGGAGACATGCAATGAAGCTACAATGTAGTAAATTGAAAACGAATTGGAGAAAATATTTCTTCACTCAACATGTAATTAAAGAGCAGTTAGCTTAGTGGGATTTAAAAAAGGTTTGGACAGCTTCTTTAAAGAAAAGTCCATAAGCCATTATTAAAATGGAGAAATACATAAAATGTATTGTTTTGGGATCTTGCCAGGTATTTGTGTCCTGGATTGGCCATTGTTGGAAACAGGGTGCTGGGCTTGATGGACCTTTGGTCTGTCCCAGTGTAGCAATACTTATGTACAAATGGCAGATGAAATCTAATGAGGACAAATGCAAATTGATGCACACTGGGAAGAATCATCCAAATCATAATTACTTGATAGTAGGGTCCACCTTTTGAGTCAACATCTATGAAAAAGTGCTGAAATCTTCTCAGCATGTGGCGGCGGCCAAAAAAGTGAACAGAATGCTAGGAATTATTAGGAAAGGGATGGTAAATAAGACCAACAATACTATAATTCCTCTGTATTGCCCCATGGCGCTACCTCAGCTTGGGTATTGCATTCAATTCTGGTTGCTGTATCTCAAAAAAGATACAGCAGTGTTAGAAAAGGTTAAAAAAGAGTGACCAACATGATAAAGTGGATGGAACTCCTCTTATATAAGGAAATGTTAAAGGGGTTAGGACTCTTCAACTTGGAAAAGAAACAGCTGAGGGGGAAATATGATTGAGGTCTACAGAATCCTGAGTGATGTAGAATGGGTAAAAGTGAATCAATTTTTTACTCTTTCAAAAACTAGAATTAATAGGGGACACTCAATGAAGTTACATAGAAAAACTTTTAAAATAAATAGGAGGAAATATCTTTTCACTCAACAAATTGTT
Organism: Microcaecilia unicolor; assembly: GCF_901765095.1. Taxonomy (NCBI): domain Eukaryota; kingdom Metazoa; phylum Chordata; class Amphibia; order Gymnophiona; family Siphonopidae; genus Microcaecilia; species Microcaecilia unicolor. The sequence continues at coordinate 98,187,080 of NC_044038.1, forward strand.
AAGCCCTAGAACCAGAGGTGTAGCCAGGTTTTGATCTCAGGGGGAACAGACTTTTATAAAATAGGCGCCAGTTGGTGTCAGCTACACAGCAGTGTGTGTTGTTGCTCAGGGGCTGTAGTGGGCACTGATTAATACAGGCTATCTCTGTTGCATCCTGCCTACAAGGAAACGGTAAGTTACATCAAGAGGCAGGACGCAGAAGAGATCCCTGGACTGGCCAGAGCAGGCAACCTGTCTTCTTAACTACAAAGTAAAAATATTCAAATCGTGACCACCACCTCAGGAATAGCACACACATTCTTTCCACTGCTAGACACCTTGTTTAAATCAGATGGGCATTTGTGGTGATTCTACAGGGTGTGAAGAACACTAGTCCTTCCTGAGCATTTTTATTTTAGGTGACAAGGGCCACCAAAGGTGGCCATTGCCCCAGAGCCTACTTTCAAATAGGGCTAGCCATTTTGTAAAATAACACAAACCCCTGCAGAAAGACACCCAAAACCTATACTGAAAACGTACCACACCATAACAGCCCTCATCCACCTAAGAAATGACTGCTATAAATATTACATTGGGACCTAGAGAAGTGTTCCCCTAGGTGGTCCTGGAGTCCCCCTTGCCATTCAGGTTTTCAGGCTATCCACAATGAATCTGCATGAAAAAGATTTGCATGTAATGGAGGCATTATATACAAATCAATGTCATGCATACTTATTGTGGATAGCCTGAAAACCTGACTGGCAAGGGGGTACTCCAGGACCAACTTGGGAAACACTGCCCTAGAACACAAAACTTACCACACCATAACGCCCTAACCCACCTATGAACAGACAGTGCTATATATATTACACTGGGCTCTAGAGCACCAATTAACCTACTATTGGGAAACTGGAACAAGCTGCACTGTTACACATTCCTGCACAGATGCTACGTGCTAACAGAATCCTTCACCTTATGCACACAGTCCCTCATCTATATAACATAAGAGTAGTCATATTGGGTCAGACCAATGGTCCATCAAGCTGAGTATCCTGTTTCCAACAGTGGCCAACCCATGCCACAAGCACCTGGCAGAAACCCAAATTGTGACAATATTCCAATCTAATACAGAATAGGGAGCCACAAAAAACAAAAGGAAGCCACCACCACCACCACCACCAACAACAACAACAACAACAACAACAAAAACTGAAATAGAGAACCCCCCTCCTCTCTGCCCAAGGAAGCCAGACTCTATAAACAGTGCAATACTGGTAAAAAAAAAATAAAAAAGAAACAGAAATGCATTTTCTCCTGTACTTTGCAAAATAAAAATACAAAGCAGGTGCATCTCAGTCCTTACAAAGTATTAAATAAAAATATTTTTTCTACCTTTGTTGTCTGGGAATTTGGCTGGTCCAAATCTCTTTTTCCATGTTTCATGAGTCAACCTTACAAATTCTTTTCCAGGTTGGCCTTTCCATTTCTTCTCTCACCTCTTGTTTTTTCTTTTCCTTCTCCACATCTGTTTGGCACTGATCTTTTGTTTTATGTCCCCACTATCAAATAGCTGTGTCTAGAGCTGCCAAGTGATCCAGTTACAGAAGGGAGACTTTTCAACCAGTCCTAGTGTGAACTCACATTTGCAGGCCCTGATTCTACCCATCAAAATCTGTGCTGCAGTACATCCAAAATGACTTAAGAAAATGCACTCAGACTCCTGCAGGGTTGCTAATTTGAAGGTATCGGAGATGTGCATTTTCAAATACTGTCATATTCCTAATATCAAATTGAAAATAAAATACCTTTTTCTACTGTTTTCTACTCTGTGACCCTACTTCCTCCCCCTTTCCAGTAGTGCCTTCTCTGTGTCCCTATCTCCTCCTCTTTCCAGTAGTGCCCTGTGTCCCCATTTCTTCTTTCTCCAGAACTGCCTCTTTGTGTTTGAATGTCCCTACCCTCTCCCTGTCCAGTATTGACTCTGTGTCCTTCTCCATCCCTGTCCAGCATTCACTATATTCTTCTCTCTCCCCATGTAAACCTTTTTCCCTGTCTGTTTCAGCGCTCCCCAGTGTTTCATGTGGAGGGGCTGTTATAGGGACACTCTAGCACATGTTATATTTGTGCAGATATTTTTTTTCTTCTAGTCAAGGCCACTAAAACAGACATCATGTTATGAGAATCAGATGCTCAACATTCAGAGTTTCTCTCTATTTATTTATTTCATTTATACCCTACATTAAACATGAATTAGGTTGAAACAAAACAGAGTAATCCATTTGTGCACCTAAAAGGTAAACTACAAAACAGATGAAAATGTGATTTCATGTGCCCCAATGAAAGGAGAATTTAATTCTACTCAGTGGCGTAGCCAGACTGCCAATTTTGGATGGGCCTGAACCCAAAGTGGGTGGGCACAAAATTTTCTCTCTACCCCCCTCCCCCAGCAAAATTTACTCACGCTAATCAGATGCATTTGTCACACAGGGTAAAGTGCTGCTTTTCAGTGCATCAGATTTCAGAAAATTTATTTAATAGCCTAACACCCTTTTCAGTGAGCTTTCAGAGGCCAAAACCTCCTGCCTCAGGTCAGTATAATGCTGTTACGGTATCCTCGCCTGACCTAAGGAAGGAAGTATTGGTCCCTGAAACTTCATTAACACAGGTACCATATTACTTTATCCTAAATTAAAAATAAAATTATTTTCTTTACCTTTCTTGTATGGCCATTTACTTTTTCTCATTGTGTCGCTCCCAGTCTCTAGATTCTGATTTCCTTCGTTTTCGCTTAACTCTTCTGCCACGGTTTCCTGGCCATTTGTCATTTTTCTCTCCTTTTTCTTTGCTTTCTTCAATATTTTTCTGCCTCTCTCTCTCTGTCCTGATTTAATTCATTCTTACTATCCATTCTTTAATTTCCTTCATCTACTTATGGCTTTTCATCTTTTTCTCACCCTTGTTCTCCCCATGCCCCTTCCTCTTATTCTCCAGTCTTTCACTACTCCCCTTTTCCATCCAGCAGCTCTCCTCTTTCTCTCCCTATCCTTCCAGTGTCTCCCCTCTCTCTCCCCATCCTTCCATCTGTTTTCCCTCTTTTCTCCCCATCCTTCCATCTGTTTTCCCTCTTTTCTCCCCATCCTTCCATCTGTTTTCCCTCTTTCTCCCCATCCTTCCATGTTTTCCCTCATTCTCTGCCATCCTTCCATGCTTTCCCTCATTCTCTGCCATCCTTCCATCTGTTTTCCCTCTTTTCTCCCCATCCTTCCATCTGTTTTCCCTCTTTCTCCCCATCCTTCCATGTTTTCCCTCATTCTCTGCCATCCTTCCATCTGTTTTCCCTCTTTTCTCCCTTCCATCTGTTTTCCCTCTTTCTCCCCATCCTTCCATGTTTTCCCTCTTTCTCCCCATCCTTCCATGTTTTCCCTCATTCTCTGCCATCCTTCCATGTTTTCCCTCATTCTCTGCCACCCATCTGTTTTCCCTCTTTTCTCCCCATCCTTCCATCTGTTTTCCCTCTTTCTCCCCATCCTTCCATGTTTTCCCTCTTTTCTCTTTTCCTCGAGGCCCGCCCTTCATGCCAGCGCCAGCCCCAGCTCCCATTGCCGGCCACTGCTGCTTTTCCTGTTGAGCAGCAGGGCCGGCGCTACAAAAAGAAGAAGCGCTAACGCTAAGGATGAAAAATGTTTAAAAAAAAAAAGCGCGGCACCGGCAGGCACTGTCTAGGCAGCCTTGAGGCATTGGCTGCTGGCTCGCAGGCTCCTCTCATCTCTTACGTTACTGCCCCAGCGTCGCTCCAGAGGCAGTGACGTAGGAGACGGGAGGAGCCTGCGAGCCAGCAGCCAATGCCTCAAGGCTGCCTAGACAGTGCCTGCCGGTGCCGCACTTTTTTTAAAAAACATTTTTTGTCCTTAGCGTTAGTGTAATATATGGTAACATATATTAAATGTTTTTTCCTGGGGCTCTGGGGGGGGCTGTGCCAGGGTTTTGGTGTAGGCTGCTGGCTGGAAAAGGTTTAAAGTTGGTTTGGGAATTATTAATGGAGTTAGCTGAAGAAAGTGTGAGATGTTTCTTAAATGTGGTTTTATTTTTCAAGAAATAAACCATGATTAAGTGGGGATTGTACTTTAAAATGTTCCTTTCTGTTTTGGGTACAAGTCAGGTTAATATTTGACTTTAAAATTCTCTGTATAGGAAGTTTTGCATTTACTTCTATGGGGGAGGGAGATTCTAAACAGATCAGAGAAAAAAAACTGTCTTTCTCTGACAAGCTGATTGGTTGAGTGATGTCAGATCCTCTAGGGGGTGGGGGTGAGTTGCCAGGGAGACTGGAGTGAGCAGAGAGACCAGGGCTGTGAACATGGATTGAAAAAGAAAAAACGTATAGTGCGTGTCTGTGTAAAAGTAAGAATAAAAGTATGGATTTTGTGAGTTTAAAGTGAAATGTGATATTGAAAAAGGGTACTTTAATATTGAAAGTGAGTGAAGGTGAGCTTTGGTGCTGAGAATGAGATGATTTGAGCTTAAAAGTGAGTACTTCAATAAACAGACTGCCTTTTTCATGATTGTGTTGCTGAATACATGTGGGGGAAAAACTGATGTATTTTGGGTGGGAGAGAGCTGTACTAATAGAAAGCTGTGCGAAGTTTTAAACCAAATTTAGTTTGGTTTGGAGTGAAACAGGTATGTATGTCCCAGCATGCAGTGAATGGAATGGTTAAGTTCTAAGGGAATTTAAGGTCATGGAAGACTCATTCCGAGTCTGTAGGCTCAGGTATTAAGTGGACACATGGCTGCCTACTCTTTTTAGAATAGGGGAAAACAGTTGAGACTCAGGTTCTGAGAGACTGTGATTTCTGCTGGTAGCTATACTAAGTGAAAGAAACTATACTGTGATTTCTGCTGGTAGCTATACTAAGTGAAAGAAACTATAAGGGTGTCAGGAAAAAGTGTGTAAGGATTTTAACTCTGACACAGGGGAAGGACTGAGAGGCGAATCTGTGATTTGAAGGAAGAAGCCATTAAGCTGTGTCTGGGGGGAAGGTGTGTTGTTTGTGAGAATTCTGAGTTCAGTGCTAGCAAGGTTTGGAATCTGACTTCAGAATAAAGAAAATCCAGCACTGCTGTTGTCTGAGTGTGCTGTATTCTCCAGATTGATCTGATAGCTGTGAAGGGAAAAGTTATGCTTTTATGTGAAATCTGTGAGATGGAATGTTGAAGCCTGCTGGATCATTTTAGACTAGGGAAACAACAGTGAGAAATAGGTTTTGTAGTGAGAAAACCTTTAACTTATTTTATTCCAATTAGAGAGTTTGGCCACAGTATTGAGAATTGGTTAATAGTCACCAGAGCCTGAACAAGAACAGAGGGAGTTCAAGGGTCTTGCCTCCATTTATTTTCTTTATAAGTGAGGTTTAGGGAGAAGAAATCTGGGGGAGTCATCCTCTGAAGTGTTCCGGCTGAGCTCCAACGCAAGAAAGACATCACCTAAATAAATTCAACCACAGCTAAGTGACATTGCCAAGGGTGTTGAAATAAATTTATTATTTTTTCACAACATTTTAAGGGAAAACAAAGGAACAGACCATCAGATATTAAAAATCCATGAGATCCCTGCAAAAACACCAATAGTGCACACAAAGAGACCAATTTCTACATCAGGAAAGAGAATAACCACAAATATCTGATTTTGATAAAAGACAATTTAAATACTTATCTGAAAAGGTTCTTTTCCACCTTTTTAGGTGAAACAGACAAAGTTAAGGGTATACATGAAGTTCTACATTTGAATGTTGAATATGTTATTGCAGTTCTATTAAGCCACACATTAATTGTGAATTTGAGTTTATTGGAATGAAATTTTGCTTGCATTTGTATCCAATAAAGAAAAAGATAATTTGCAAATCTGAAAGTTTGGTCCTTCCATTTCAGGAACAAATCCTAAATTTAGATTCTTTTTCTCCTTTATTCTTTGAGAGTAAAGGACGAGGTTAGTTTATTTGTTCCACTCCCTCGGCTGTGAGTGTGTGTTCCCTGGATATTCGCCACGACTACAACCATCAGGTATCTGGGAGCACATCACTACAGTCCAGCCAAGAGGGGTGGTAACATTAGCGCTTCTTCTTTTTGTAGCACTGGCCCTGCTGCTCAACAGGAAAAGCAGCAGTGGCCGGCAATGGGAGCTGTGGCTGGTGCTGGGCGGGCCTGGGCTGAAATTGGGTGGGCCTGGGCCCTGACTCTACTTTCATTTAATTTCAATATATTCTATCTTCCCATGGCATATTACAACAACAGTTAAGATGAACACATCAGAAAACAGGATATCCTCACTGAAATCTGTATATCTGTATCGTATAGACGCCGAACTGGATTCAACGAATCAGCACTGCAGCGTTACTTCCTTGAAGCACATGGCCACGGAGGAAGACGAACTATGCAGATTGCGGGTCGGACCTCGGCTGGCGGGGGTTGGGGCCCCCCGCCAGCAAAAGTAAGCAGCGGGGGAGGGTTGACGGCGGGGAGGGGGGCCAGGGCGAAATCTGCGGGGGCCCAGGCCCCTGTGGCCCCACGCAGATACGCCCCTGGTCTGGGGCCCCACGCAGATACGCCCCTGGTCTGGGGCCAAAGCAAAGATGGAGCCAGGAGTTATCCAGATACCACCGATCTTCAATGCTGGTGCCCGGATAACTAATGGGGCTAGTTGGATTGCATAAATATAAATGTTTCATAGACATGCCCACAATATTCAAAACTATTTAACTGGCCAGAAATGGCTCCTTGCTGGTTAAATAGTATTTAAGTGCCTAATCATGGATATTCAGTGGGAGATAACCGGTTATCTTCCGCTGCATATCCCTATATTGCATGACATAGCAAGTTAAGCATGGATATTCTATGCCAAACCAGCTATGTTGAGTGGTCAAAATAGATTGCTTAAATAGCAGGCTACTGTTGCTTGCTAAAAAGTTAATCGATTAGCGCTGAATATTAGCATAGCTGGTCAGTGGCGTAGCAAGGGCGGGGCGGTGGGGGCGGTCCGCCCCAGGTGTCAGCGGGTGGGAGGGGTTCTCTGCTCCTGCTACTCCCACCCTACCTTTAAAAAAAATCAGTGAAGCTTCGTGGCAGGCAGCGCCTCACGTCTGCCCTGCTTGTAAAAGAAGTAGATCTCCTCGTCGTCATCGGGCCTCACTGTGTCCCGCCCTCCTCTGAGGTAACTTCCTATTTCTGCAAGGGCGGGACACAGTGAGGCCTGACGAGGAGATCTACTTATTTTACAAGCAGGGCAGACGCGAGGCGCTGCCTGCCACGCCGCTTCACTGATTTTTTTTTAAAAGGCAGGGTGGTGGCAGGAGAAGAGGGCTGTCATCTCGACGGAGCTGGTAGGCGAGGCGAGACAGGTCGGAGGCCCAGATGGGGGAAGGGGATGGGGTGCCCAGATGGGAGAAGGGGGTGGGGAGCCCAGATGGGAGAGGGGGAAGGGGTTCCCAGATGGGAGAAGGAGGTGGGGTGGGGTGGGGTTCTCGGGAGAAGGGGGTGGGAGTGGGGTTCTCAGATGGGAGAAGGGGGCTGGAACTGGGGTCTGAGAAGGGGCCATGCCTGGGGCTGGTGGGAAAATGGGGCATGCCTGGGTCAGGTGGGAGAATGGGTCTGGGGCTGAAAAGGGGGGCCCTAATGCAAGGTATGTGGATGAAGGGGGCTGGAATTGGGGGCTGAAAAGGAGGGTAGGTGGGATAAGGGGGCTAGTACTAGGACTGGGGGCTGTAAAGGGGAAGGGGCTGAAACTGTGGGGACTGGGGGCTGAAAAGGAGACTGAGAAGTGGCTGGGGCTGAAGCTCGGGACTGATGAGAGAAGAGGGCTGGGGCTGAAAATGGAGACTGGTGGGATAGTGGGGCTGGAACTGGGGGCTGAAAAAAGGGGCAGAGAGAGGGGACAGATCCTGGATGGAAGGGGGAGTGAGAGGGAGGACAGACCCTGGATGGATGGGAGAGGGAGGGCAAATGGTGGATTGAAGGGGCAGAGAGAAAGGGCAGACAGTGGATGGAAGGGATAGAAAGGGCAGACAGTGGATGGAAGGGATAGAAACGGCAGACAGTGAGTGGAAGGGGGAGAAAGAGAGGGCAGACAGGGGCATGGATGGAAGGGGCAGAGATAGAGGGCAGATGTAGATGGAAGAGCAAGGGAGAGAGGGCAGACATTGGATGGAGGGGATGGCAGAGAGACAACAAAGACAGATGCTGGATGGAAGACAGTGAAAAGAAGATGAGGAAAGTAGAAACCAGAGACAACAAACTGTAAATAAAATATATATTTTTATTTTTTTTGCTTTAGGATAAAGTAGTATTGTAGCTGTGTTAATAAATGTTTATAATAGAACATGTAAACAAGGTAATCTTTTTATTGGTCTAATTTAATACATTTTGGCTAACTTTCGGAGAACAAAACCCCCTTTCTCAGGTCAGGATAGGATACTGTAACAGCACTATACTGTATTGACCTGAGGAAGGATGTTTTGGCCTCTGAAAGCTAAATGTATTAGTCCAATAAAATGGTATTATTTTATTTTCTATATGTATTTTATTTCTATTTGTTAATTTGTAAAGTGGTGATTGGTTCTTGATAGTTTTTTTTTTTCAAATTTACATCTGCTGTCTTTATATTTTGCACAGTACTAGGGGACATTTTCTGCTTCTGTGGTGTTGCATTGTATGCAGAGTCTGGCATCTTGGGGGTTCAGTTTAATTTTTGTCTAAATAGAAAGTATTATTACTTATTCTATAGTGGATTAGGGTGTATCTGTGTTTGTGAAAAAGACATGGCTTTCAGTTGGCATTGACTGTGCAGGATCATGGATCTGTATTATTTTGTTTGGTTTCGTTTTACAATAGGTGAATTGATGTTCTAGTGCTCACTGTAGTGTTTAAGATGCTTTCCTTTTCCTTGTGTGATTCATAGAAATGACTGCTTATGGTATGGTAGAATTGCTCTATAGGTCCTGAGTGTTTTGTATTCTCGGCATGCCTAGTACTAGATTTTGGAGGGGGGTGTTAAAAAATGACCGGCCCCGGGTGTCAACTACCCTAGCTACGCCACTGTAGCTGGTTAACTTGTTAGAGGCCAAAATAAACCCAGATATTCAATGATGGTCACTAGAAATGGCCCGGCCTTGAATATCCAGGGTCAGCGCCAATCGTGGCACTTATGCAGGCTGCCTTCCATGGGCTGAATATCGGCCCCACAGTCTGTGTCCCTTGGAGCTTACATTCTAGTCAAGAGAAACTAACAAGACATAAAGACAAAAAGTAGTTAAAATGCTTAGAGTTAATAGGGAAACTGTGAAGAACTAAACCAGATGGGCTATAGGTGGGATTAAACATGGTAGTTGCATCTTAGAGTGAAAGTGGAAGGAATGGAGCTCTTAGGAGGTGATACAAAACTGCTGGTGGATGGGACAGGTAAGAACCCAGAAAATGGTGATTAGGCGGAGTTCGCTTGTAGGCAGAACCCATGTACTGCAATTGGGAAAATCAGAACTCTGCACAACCAATCTATGAAATGAGATTGAGTAGTGATGTATATTTTGAATTATACTGTGTTAATATAATTGCTTTACAGAGTTTGTGTAATTTTCTGGTTTTCAGGCATGAACATCCTGAGGTGTAAGATAACAATGGATCACCGGCAAGGTACCATTTTAAAATGTACGAGATTTTAAAAGGCTGCTGCAGTTTTTATTATCTGCCTGCTCGTCTCTGCAAAAGCAGTCTTGTACTTCCTGGCTAGCAGTGCAAAGCATTTTGAAAGTCATGGTCTGGTGGGGTGTTTCACTGTAAAACACTTCCTACACACAGACCAGCCTTCTCTTAACCAATAATGTCCAAACCAGAAAAAAACATGTTGATACCCCAAAAAGAATTAAAGAAGAACAGTTATCAAATTCCTTCACTTTGACTCCAATCTCATACTGCATTCCACCAATTTCTGAGTTAGCATTTGATATTCTTAATGTATACCTTTAAGAACAAAATTGCCAGCTGGAAAGGTCGACTTTATTAACTTGTGTTCCATGGACAAGTTTACTTGGCTCAGTGCTTGGGGCTTGGGGCTTGGCTTTATCTGCTTCCGTATACTTTGAGATAGGAAATAAAGCTGAGGCTTTTGTCTTCCAACCATTGCTTCCAATAAATATATAGCAATCGGGACTGAGACAAAGGGTAGAAACAGATATGAATGAGGGATTGACCTCAATAAAACACTATTTATTATTCTCCGAGGACAAGCAGGCTGCTTGTTCTCACGACTGGGTTGACGTCCACGGCAGCCCCCACCAACCGGAACAAAACTTCGCGGGCGGTCCCGCACGCAGGGCACGCCCACTGCGCATGCGCGGCCGTCTTCTCACCCGTGCGTGACCGTTCCCGCTCAGTTCTTTCTTTTCCGCGCTGGAGAGAGCCGCGTTCGTCTCTCTCTCTCTGTCAGCCCCGGAAACCGGATCGCGTTTTTGCGCGAATTTTTTCTTCTTTTCGTTCTTGGTTCGCATTTTTCTCTTTTCTTTAAAAAAAAAAAAAAAAAAAAACGCGCGGAATTTTGTTTCCCTCGTCGAGGTGTGATTTTTACCACCACCATCGACGACTTTGACTTCGCCAACACGATTTTTCCGTCGATGTCCTCGAAGGTCCCGAGCGGATTTAAAAAGTGTGGTCGGTGCGGCCGGCATATCTCGCAGACCGACACTCACGCTTGGTGCCTCCAGTGCCTCGGGCTGGAGCAAGATACCAAGTCGTGTACCTTGTGTCTCGGTCTCCGGAAATGGACACAAGTAGCGAGGCAAGTTCTTCGGGACCGGCTTTTTGGAACTTGCGCTGGCCCCTCGACGGCATCGGTATCGACGGCCGGATCTTCGGTACCGGTACTGATGTCCACGAAATCGGCACCGACGGCATCGACCCCAGGAGCACAGGTCCCGTAGGCCCGCCGGAGACGGGAGGGGTGAGAGGCCGCGCGGGCAATCGGCCCCAGTCACTCCCTCTACCCAGGGCCCTCGGGACCGAACCCTGTCGGACCCGATTCCTCGAGGCAGAGGGGGATCTACTTCTTCCTCGTCAGTCCCACCGAGCGCCGATGACGGGCACCGCAAAAAGGCGAAGAATCACCGTCATCGGTCGCCCACGATGCACCCGGCTCCCGGCGCCAGAGAGGAGTTGACGCCGAGGAAGCGCCAGCGTCGAGAGGAGAGGTTCCCCTCTGTAGTAGAGGTACCGCCACGGCAGGGTGCCAGCACTTCGGTGCAGTCTCCTGGACCCGAACAGCTTCCGGCACCGACACCGCTACCGGCCCCCTCGCCTTTCCCGACAGCGGGCCTGGACGAGTGCCTCCGAACCATCCTTCTGGGGATCCTGGAAGGGCTGATGCGCCAGACTGTGCCGGCGCCGGGGGTGCTTGCGCCCTTGGCGCCGTTGATGGCGGCGCCGGCGTGCTCTAGCCCGGTGCTGAGGCCTTCGACGCCGACGCCGCTTGCGGTGCCGGTCTCGACCGCCACGCAGGTGGAGTCCCCATCGATGTCGATGGAGGGAGCTTCATCCCCGCCGGCGCGGGAGTCCACCACTCGACGACGCCACCGAGGCCTCGGTGCCTCGACGTCGAGCCGGGCCCGGTTGAGGACTGAGCTGCAAGATCTCATGTCTGACACTGAGGAAGAGGCCTCGTGGGGGGAGGAGGAGGACCCCAGATATTTCTCCTTAGAGGAGTCTGTGGGCCTTCCCTCCGACCCCATGCCTTCACCAGAGAGAAAGTTCTCGCCAACTGAGAGCCTCTCCTTTGCCTCCTTCGTCAGGGACATGTCTATATGCATTCCCTTCCCCGTGGTCTCTGTGGATGAGCCGAGGGCTGAGATGCTCGAGGTCCTCGATATCCATCACCACCTAGAGAGTCCTCCACGGTGCCATTGCATAATGTCCTCAAAGAGACACTGCTTCGGAACTGGTTGAGACCATTATCTAATCCCACCATCCCCAAGAAAGCAGAGTCCCAATACAGAATCCACTCGGACCCAGAGTTAATGCGGCCCCAACTGCCTCATGACTCGGCGGTCGTGGACTCTGCTCTCAAGAGAGCATGGAGTTCGAGGGATACCGCTTCGGCGCCCCCGGGGCGGGAGTCTCGCACTCTGGACTCGTTTGGGAGGAAGGCCTACCAATCTTCCATGCTCGTGACCCGCATCCAGTCTTACCAGCTCTACACAAGCATCCACATGCGGAATAATGTGAAGCAACTGGCGGACCTGGTTGATAAGCTCCCGCCGGAGCAGTCCAGGCCTTTTCAGGAGCTGGTCAGGCAGCTGAAGGCGTGTAGAAAGTTCCTGTCCAGGGGTATCTATGACACCTGTGACGTGGCATCTCGAGCTGCGGCCCAAGGTATAGTGATGCACAGGCTCTCATGGCTGCGTGCCTCTGACCTGGACAACCGCACCCAGCAGAGACTGGCCGACGTCCATTGCCGGGGGGATAATATTTTCGGTGAGAAGGTTGAGCAGCTGGTGGACCAACTGCATCAGCGGGAAACCGCCCTCGACAAGCTCTCCCACCGGGCGCCTTCAGCATCCACCTCAGCAGGTGGACGTTTTTCCCGGGCCAGGCAGGCTGCGCCCTAAGCCTATAGCAAGCGTAGGTACACCCAGCCGGCCCGAAGGCCTCATCAGGCACAGGGACAGTCCCAGCGCACTCGTTCCCGTCAACAGTGTGCGCCTAAGCAGCCCCCTGTGCCTCCACAGCAAAAGCCGGGGACGGGCTTTTGACTGGATCCATGGGAACATAGCCGCCCTCAAAGTGTCCGCACCGGACGATCTGCCGGTCGGGGGGAGGTTAAAATTTTTTCACCAAAGGTGGCCTCTCATAACCTCCAACCAGTGGGTTCTCCAAATAGTGCGGTGCGGATACGCCCTAAATTTGGCTTCCCTTCCACCAAATTGTCCTCCGGGAGCTCAATCCTTCAGCTCCCATCACAAGCAGGTACTTGCAGAGGAACTCTCCGCCCTTCTCAGCGCTAATGCGGTCGAGCCCGTACCACCCGGGCAGGAAGGGCAGGGATTCTATTCCAGCTACTTCCTTGTGGAAAAGAAAACAGGGGGGATGCGCCCCATCCTAGACCTGAGAGGCCTGAACAAATTCCTTGTCAAAGAAAAGTTCAGGATGCTTTCCTTGGGCACCCTTCTGCCAATGATTCAGAAAAACGATTGGCTATGTTCCCTGGATTTAAAGGACGCATACACTCACATCCCGATACTGCCAGCTCACAGACAGTATCTCAGATTCCGCCTGGGCGCACGGCACTTTCAGTATTGTGTGCTGCCCTTTGGGCTCGCCTCTGCCCCACGGGTGTTTACAAAGTGCCTAGTGGTGGTAGCGGCGTATCTACGCAAGCTGGGAGTGCACGTGTTCCCGTATCTCGACGATTGGCTGGTCAAGAATACCTCGGAGGCGGGAGCTCTCCGGTCCATGCAGTGCACTATTCGCCTCCTGGAGCTGCTGGGGTTTGTGATAAACTACCCAAAGTCCCATCTCCAACCTGCCCAATCTCAGACGGCTCAAGCCTTCCTTCCAGAAGCGAGGGCAAACAACCTCCTGTCCCTGGCTTCCCAGACCAGAGCGTCTCAGCAGATCACAGCTCGGCAGGTGTTGAGACTTCTGGGTCATATGGCCTCTACAGTTCATATGACTCCCATGGCTCGTCTTCACATGAGATCTGCTCAATGGACCCTAGCTTCCCAGTGGTATCAAGCCACCGGGAATCTAGAAGATGTCATCCGCCTCTCCACCAGCTGCCGCAATTCACTGCGCTGGTGGACCATTTGGACCAATTTGACCTTGGGGCGCCCATTCCAAATTCCACAGCCCACGAAAGTGCTAACGACGGATGCGTCTCTCCTGGGCTGGGGGGCTCATGTCGATGGGCTTCACACTCAAGGACTGTGGTCCCTCCAGGAAAAGGATCTTCAGATCAACCTCCTGGAGCTCCGAGCGGTCTGGAACGCACTGAAGGCTTTCAGAGATCGGCTGTCCTGTCAAATTATCCAAATTCGGACAGACAATCAGGTTGCAATGTATTACATCAACAAGCAGGGGGGCACCGGATCTCGCCCCCTGTGTCAGGAAGCCGTCGGGATGTGGCGTTGGGTCTGCCAGTTCGGCATGCTTCTCCAAGCCACATACCTGGCAGGCGTAAACAACAGTCTGGCCGACAGACTGAGCAGAGTCATGCAACCGCACGAGTGGTCGCTCCATTCCAGAGTGGTACGCAAGATCTTCCGAGAGTGGGGCACTCCCTCGGTGGACCTTTTCGCCTCTCAGACCAACCACAAGCTGCCTCTGTTCTGTTCCAGACTACAGGCACACGGCAGACTAGCGTCGGATGCCTTTCTCCTCCATTGGGGGACCGGCCTCCTGTATGCTTATCCTCCCATACCTTTGGTGGGGAAGACCTTACTGAAGCTCAAGCAAGACCGCGGCACTATGATTTTGATAGCGCCTTTTTGGCCCCGTCAGATTTGGTTCCCTCTACTTCTGGAGTTGTCCTCCGAAGAACCGTGGAGATTGGAGTGTTTTCCGACCCTCATTTCGCAGAACGACGGAGCGCTTCTGCACCCCAACCTCCAGTCTCTGGCTCTCACGGCCTGGATGTTGAGGGCGTAGATTTCGCTTTGTTGGGTCTGTCTGAGGGTGTCTCCCGTGTCTTGCTTGCCTCTAGGAAGGATTCCACTAAAAAGAGTTACTTTTTCAAGTGGAGGAGGTTTGTCGTTTGGTGTGAGAGCAAGGCCCTAGAACCTCGTTCTTGTCCTGCACAGAACCTGCTTGAATACCTTCTGCACTTATCAGAGTCTGGCCTCAAGACCAACTCAGAAAGGAATCACCTTAGTGCGATTAGTGCTTACCATTATCGTGGTAGAGGTAAAGCCATCTCTGGAGAGCCTTTAGTCGTTCGATTCATGAGAGGCTTGGCTTTTGTCAAAGCCCCCTGTCAAGCCTCCCTGCAGTGTCATGGATCCTCAATGTCGTCCCACACCAGCTGATGAGACCTCCTTTTGAGCCACTGAATTCCTGCCATCTGATAGTAACTTGAACTGGAAGGTCATTTTTCTTGGTGGCAGTTACTTCAGCTCGTAGGGTCAGTGAGCTTCAAGCCCTGGTAGCTCATGCTCCGTTAGCTAAATTTTCATCACAAACAGAGTAGTGCTCCGCAACTCACCCAAGTTCCTGCCGAAGGTGGTGTCGGTTAGTTCCATCTAACCAGTCCAATTGTCTTGCCAACATTCTTTCCCAGACCGCATACCCGCCCTTGCTGAAAGTCAGTTTGCACACATTGGACTGCAAGAGAGCATTGGCCTTCTACTTGGAGCGGACACAGCCCCACAGACAGTCCGCCCAATTGTTTGTTTCTTTAGACCCTAACAGGATAGGGGTCGCTGTCGGGAAACGCACCATCTCCAATTGGCTAGCAGATTGCATTTCCTTCACTTATGCCCAGGCTGGGCTGACTCTAGAGGGTCATGTCACGGCTCATAGTGTCAGAGCCATGGCAGCGTTGGTGACTCACTTGAAGTCAGCCACTATTGAAGAGATTTGCAAGGCTGCGACGTGGTCATCTGTCCACACATTCACATCACATTACTGCCTCCAGCAGGATACCCGACGCAACAGTCGGTTCGGGCAGTCGGTGCTGCAGAATCTGTTTGGGGTGTAATTCCAACTCCACCCTCCAGGACCCGAATTTATTCTGGTCAGGCTGCACTCTCAGTTAGTTGTTCTTCTTAGGTCAATTTTCTGTTATGCCCTCGCCGTTGCGAGGTTCAATTGACCTGGGTTCTTGTTTTGAGTGAGCCTGAGAGCTAGGGATACCTCAGTCGTGAGAACAAGCAGCCTGCTTGTCCTCGGAGAAAGCGAATGATACATACCTGTAGCAGGTGTTCTCCGAGGACAGCAGGCTGATTGCTCTCACCTACCCTCCCTCCTCCCCTTTGGAGTTGCGTTTTGATC
The DNA here is from genome assembly GCF_901765095.1 of Microcaecilia unicolor. Taxonomy (NCBI): domain Eukaryota; kingdom Metazoa; phylum Chordata; class Amphibia; order Gymnophiona; family Siphonopidae; genus Microcaecilia; species Microcaecilia unicolor. The sequence continues at coordinate 98,203,082 of NC_044038.1, forward strand.
AATTTTGCTTGTCATTCAACTGAGCGGGAACGGTCACGCACGGGCGGGAAGACGGCCGCGCATGCGCGGTGGGCATGCCCTGCGTGCGGGACCGCCCGCGAAGTTTTGTTCTGGTTGGTGGGGGCTGCCGTGGACGTCAACCCAGTCGTGAGAACAATCAGCCTGCTGTCCTCGGAGAACACCTACTACAGGTATGTATCATTCGCTCTCTCATTGTATCCAGCCTTTCACTGTCTTGTAAAAGATATTTTCATCTATTGCCTTATCTTTTCACACAATAATCTTCTTATATGTTCATGGGATCTGCACAATCTGCTGTTATTTCAGCCCATATCAGTGTTGAAGACAATTTTATTGAGTTTAGTGAGGGTTCTGGGGAAGGCTACAGCACATAAAATCTAATATCATGTTCTCTATCTTGTATTTAAGAATAAAAAATGACAGAGCAGAATTTATCTCATCTGAACTCTGCATATCAATTGAATGGATTCCTCTGGAGTTTTTTTTTTTCGAGCTACAAAATATTGCTCATGTTCACCCTTTTGTGAATGCTGCAGCACAGATTTTCATTAATGCTGTTATTTTGCTCTCCCCTAATCACTGTAACTCTTTCTTGTATGGCTTCCATGAGTACCAAATCTCTCATCTTCATAGAGTCCAGAGCACCTCCCAGGAAAAGGATCTAGATGTTATCATTGATGATATGTTGAATCCCTCTGCTCAGTGTGCAGCAGTGGCTAAGAAAGCAAATAGAATGTTAGGAATTATTAGAGAAGGAATGGTGCGACTAATCCTCGAAAACTGTGTGCAATTCTGATCACACATCTCAAAAAAGATATAGCACAATTAGAAAAAGGACAACGAAAATGATAAAGGGGATGGGGTGACTTCCCTATGAGGAATGGCTAAAGCAACTAGAACTTTTCAGCTTGGAGAAGAGACGGCTGAGGGGAGAAATGATAGAGGTCAATGGAATGGCTATAAGTAAATCGCTTGTTTACTGTTTCCAAAAATATTAGGAATAGAGGGCATGCAATGAAGCTACTAAGTTGTAAATGTAAATTTAAAACAAACTGGAGAAAAGATTTCTTCACTCAATTTATAATTAAACAATGGAATTCATTGCCACAGAATGTGGTAAAAGCAGTTAACTTAGCAGGGTTTAAAAAAGGTTTGGATAATTACCTAAAAGAGAAGTCCATAAGACATTATTAAGATGGGTTTGGGAAAAATCCACTGATTCTTTCTAGGATAAGCAGCATACAATCAGTTTTACTCTTTTGGGATCTTGCTAGGTACTTATGACCTGGATTGGCCATTGTTGGAAACAGGAAATTGTGCTTGATGGACCTTCAGTGTGCCCCAGTATGGCATCGCTTATGTTCTTGTGTTTCCACAAATTCCAAAAACATAGGAACCTATCACTTCAGCTCTCAGAAAATTCTATCAGGCCTCTGTCTTTTTTTAGACTTATCTTCAAAGTTGTTTTCAAAATGGCTCTGGCATTACTTGTTTCCACATTTCTAACTCTAACTATTTCTTTAGGAGGAGGAATGGAGGGGCATGTTAATGGTCAGAACAGTGGTCTCAGAACCAGATTGGCCAGGTTGAAAACCTACTGCAGCTCCTGGCAACATTAGGCATAAGTACAAAAGTATTGCCATACTGGGAAAGACCAAAGGTCCATCAAGCCCAGCATCCTGTTCGCAACAGTGGCCAATACAGGTCACAATATACCTGGCAATTCCCCAAAAAGTACAAAACATTTTATACTGCTTATCCCAGAAATAGTGGATTTTCTGCAAGTCCATTCAATAACTCCGCTAAGCTAACCGCCTTTACCACATTCTCTGGCAGCAAATTCCAGAGTTTAATTACACGTTGAGTGAAGAAAAACTTTCTCCGATTCATTTTATATTTACTACATTGTAGCTTACTCGCATGCCCCCTAGTCCTAGTATTTTTGGAAAGCGTAAACAGATGCTTCACATCTACCCATTCAACTCCACTCATTTTATAGACCTCTATCATATCTACATAAGTACATAAGCACTGCCACGCTGGGAAAAGACCAAAGGTCCATCAAGCCCAGCACTCTGTCTCCGACAGCGGCCAATCCAGGCCCCAAGAACCTGGCAAAAACCCAGAATTTAATAACGATCAATGGACTTTTCCTTCAGGAATCTGTCCAGACCCCCTTTAAACTCAGCAAGGCCAGCTGCCGTCACTACCTTCTCCGGCAATGAGTTCCAGAGTCTAACCACACGCTGAGTAAAGAAAAACTTTCTCCAATTAGTTTTAAACCTACCGCATTCAAATTTCATCTTGTGTCCCCTAGTTCTATTATTGTTAGAAAGCGTAAACAAATGCTTCACATCTGTCCGCTCTACCCCACTCATTATTTTGTAGACCTCTATCTTATCACCCCTCAGCCGCCTTTTCTCCAGGCTAAAGAGTCCTAGCCGTCTTAACCTCTCCTCATAAGGTAGTCGTCCCATCCCTTTTATCATTTTCGTCGCCCTTCTCTGCACCTTCTCCAATTCCTTTATATCTTTTTTGAGATGAGGCGACCAGAACTGAACACAATACTCCAGGTGCAGTCACACCGTGGAGCGATATAACTGCATTATAACATCCTCATGCTTGTTTTCCATCCCTTTTCTAATAATACTCAACATTCTGTTCGCCTTCTTAGTCGCCGCAGCACATTGAGCGGAAGATTTCAACGTTCTATCCACGATGACTCCCAGATCCCTTTCTCGGTCTGGAACTCCTAAAGCGGAACCTTGCATGACATAGCCGTAATTCGGGTTCCTCCTTCCCACGTGCATCACTTTGTACTTGTCAACGTTGAACTTCATCTGCCATTTGGACGCCCAATCCCCCAGTCTCACGAGGTCCTCTTGTAATCTTTCACACTCCTCCCGCGACGAGATGACCCTGGATAACTTTGTGTCATCTGCGAATTTAATTACCTCACTAGTTACTCCCATCTCAAGGTCATTTATAAATATGTTAAAAAGCAGCGGTCCCAGCACAGACCCCTGAGGGACCCCACTAACTACCCTTCTCCATCGAGAATACTGACCATTCAACCCTACTCTCTGCTTCCTGTCTTTTAACCAGCTCTTAATCCATAATAATACACTGCCTCCGATCCCATGACTCTCCAGTTTCCTTTGGAGTCTTTCATGAGGCACTTTGTCAAACGCCTTCTGAAAATCTAGATATACAATATCCACCGGCTCCCCTTTGTCCACAAGCTTGTTCACCCCCTCGAAAAAATGCAGTAGATTTGTGAGGCAAGACTTCCCTTCACGAAATCCGTGCTGACTTTGTCTCAAGAGCCCATGCTTTTGTACGTGCTCCGTAATTTTATTCTTAATAATAGCCTCCACCATTTTTCCCGGCACCGACGTCAGACTCACTGGTCTATAATGTCCCAGATCTCCTCTGGAACCCTTTTTAAAAATCGGCGTTACATTGGCCACCCTCCAATCTTCCGGTACCACACCTGATTTTAGGGATAAATTGCATATTACTAACAGCAGCTCCACAAGTTCATTTTTCAGCTCTATTAATACTCTGGGATGAATACCATCTGGACCCGGCAATTTACTACTTTTTAGTTTGCAGAACCGCCCCATTACATCCTCCAAGTTTACAGAGAAATCATTTAGTCTTTCCGACTCGTCCGCTTCAAATACCTTTTCCGGCACCGGTATCCCTCCCAAATCCTCCTCGGTGAAGACCGAAGCAAAGAATTCATTTAATTTCTCCACTACAGCTTTGTCTTCCCTGATCGCCCCTTTAACACCACCGTCGTCCAGCGGCCCTACCGATTCTTTAGCCGGCTTTCTGCTTTTAATATACCTAAAAAAAATTTTGCTATGTGTGTGCGCTTCTATTGCTAACTTTTTTCAAAGTCCTCCTTAGCCCTCCTTATCTCCTTTTTGCATTTGGCTTGACATTCCTTTTATGCTTTATCTTATTGTCTTCCGTCGGTTCCCTTCTCCATTTTCTGAAGGATTGTTTTTTGGCTCTAATAGCTTCCTTTACCTTACCGTTTAGCCACGCCGGCTGACGTTTGGTCTTTTTTCCTCTTTTTCTAATACGCGGAATATATTTGTCCTGTACTTCTAGGATGGTGTTTTTGAACAGCATCCACGCCTGATTCAAGTTTTTTACCCTTTCAGCCGCTCCCCTCAGTTTTTTTTTCACCGTTCTCCTCATTTTATCATAGTCTCCTTTTTTAAAGTTAAATGGTAGTGTATTTGATTTCCTGAGTTCACTTACTTCGTAGCCAATATCAAAACCGATCATATTATGATCACTGTTATCAAGCGGCCCTCGCACCGTTACCCCCCGAACCAGATCATGAGCCCCACTAATGATTAAGTCTAGTATTTTCCCTTCTCTCGTCGGCTCCTGAACCAGCTGTTCCATGAAGCCGTCCTTGATTTCATCAAGAAATTTCACCTCCCTTGTGTGTACCGACGTTTCATTCACCCAGTTTATATCCGGATAATTGAAGTCACCCATTAATATTACATTGCCCTTTTTAGTCGCTTCCCTAATTTCCCTTGTCATTGCCGAGTCCGTCTGCTCGTCTTGGCCAGGCGGACGGTAGTACACTCCTATCACCATCCCTTTTCCCTTTTCACGTGGAATTTTAATCCACAAGGATTCCAGTCAGGGTTTTGTCTCCTGCAATATTTGCAGCCTATCTGAGTCAAGGTTCTCATTTACATACAGCGCTACCCCTCCTCCAATCCTATCCACCCTATCGCTGCGATATAATTTGTAGCCCTGTATGACTGTGTCCCATTGGTTATCTTCCTTCCACCAGGTCTCAGAGATGCCTATGATATCCAGTTTTTCATTGTGCGCAATATACTCCAGCTCTCCCATCTTATGCCTCAGGCTCCTGGCATTTGCGTATAAACATTTCAATGTATGCTTGTTCTTATTGTTATTACGTTTAATACGTGGCATTATTATGTTGTCTTCCGTCTGGTCATTATTCATTTTATTTAAGTCTATCTGATCCTCTATGATTTCTTTGTCGTCCTTACTCACAAGTAACCCTTTTTTCCCTATCTGGGTGATATCCTCAAAAGATATCATCTTCTGAACCATGGGCTTTTGAGCGACTGTCGGCCTTCCCCCCGTTTCTAGTTTAAAAGCTGCTCTATTTCCTTTTTAAAAGTTGACGCCAGCAGCCTGGTCCCACCCTGGTTAAGGTGAAGCCCATCAGATCGGAATAGGCTCTCCCTTCCCCAGAATGCTGACCAGTTCCTGACAAATCCAAAACCCTCCTCCCCACACCATCGTCTCATCCACGCGTTGAGACTCCGGATCTCTGCCTGTCATTTGGGCCCTGCGCGTGGAACAGGTAGTATTTCAGAAAATGCTACCCTAGAGGATCTGGCTTTGAGCTTCCTTCCTAAAAGCCTAAATTTAGCTTCCAGAACGTCTCTCTCACATTTTCCTACATCGTTGGTACCCACGTGTACCAATACGGCCGGTTCCTCCCCAGCACTATCTATAATCTTGTCCAGGTGCCGCGTAAGGTCCACCACCTTCGCACCAGGCAGGCAAGTCACCAGGCGATCCTCACGTCCACCAGCCACCCAGCTATCTACATGCCTAATGATTGAGTCGCCAACTACAACAGCAGTCCTATCTTTTCCCCTGTGGGCTGTAATCGGAGACATATCCTCAGTGCGAGAGGATAATACATTCTCTGGTGGGCAGGTCCTGGCTACAGGAGTACTTCCTACTTCACCAGGGCAATGCTCTCCTTCTAGGAGACCTCTCTCCTCCGAAGTAGCACAGGGGCTACCCGACTGGAGGTGGGACCTCTCTACAACATCCCTGTAGGTCTCATCTATGTACTGTTCTATCTCCCTCAGCTCTACCAAGTCTTGTACTCTAGCCTCGAGAGAACGGACCTGTTCCCTGAGAGCTAGGAGCTCTTTGCACCGGGCACACACATATGACTTCACACCAACTGGGAGATAATCATACATGCGACACTCTGTGCAAAAGACTGGGTAGCACCGCTCTCGCTGCTGGACTGCTGACTCCATCTCATTAATATGTGAGTATTTCGATACATAAATAATAGCTACAAATTTAAGGATGTTGGGTAGACACAGTGTCTTTAGGATTTTGATATAATGTGTTCTGTTATTGTGTGATTACTGTTTGGATGAATGGATGTATTGGGACTTAGTGGGAGCAGCACTTGCTTATTACCTTAATTAGACACTGACTATAAATGAAGAGCTGCCCCAGGGGTGGGTGGGCAAACTAAATGTGGTGCTTAGTCCCCTTATCTCCCTTCAGCTGCCTTTTCTCCAAGCTGAAGAGCCCTAGCCGCTTTAGCCTTTCCTCATAGGGAAGTCGTCCCATCCCCTTTATAATTTTTGTTGCCCTTCTCTGCACCTTTTCTAATTCCACTATATCTTTTTTGAGATGCGACGATCAGAATTGAACACAATATTCGAGGTGCGGTGGCACCATGGAGCGATACAAAGGCATTCAGACATCCTCATTTTTGTTTTACATTCCTTTCCTAATAATACCTAACCTTCTATTTCAACGTATCATCAACGACGACACCTAGATCCCTTTCTTGGTCCGTGACTCCTAACGTGGAACCTTGCATGATGTAGCTATAACTCGGGTTCCTCTTTCCCACATGTATCACTTTGCACTTGCTCACATTAAATGTCACCTGTCATTTAGACACCCAGTCTCCCAGTCTCGTAAGGTCCTCTTATAATTTTTCACAATCCTCCCGCGATTTAATGACTTTGAATAACTTTGTGTCATCAGCAAATTTAATTACCTCACTAGTTATTCCCATCTCTAGGTCATTTATAAATATGTTAAAAAGCAGCGGTCCGAACACAGACCCCTGGGGAACCCCACTAACTACCCTTCTCCATTGCAAGTACTGACCATTTAACCCTACTCTCTGCTTCCTGTCTTTTAACCAGTTTTTAGTCCACAATAGAACGCTACCTCCTATCCCATGACTCTCCAATTTCCTCTGGAGTCTTTCATGAGGTACTTTGTTAAACGCCTTCTGAAAATCCAGATACACAATATCAACCGGCTCACCTTTATCCACATGTTTGTTCACCCCTTCAAAGAAATGTAGTAGATTGGTGAGGCAAGATTTCCCTTCACTAAATCCATGTTGACTTTGTCTCATTAATCCATGCTTTTGAATATGCTTGAATATGCAAGTGACTTAACCATTCATTGCCTCAGATACAAACGTAGGGGTCGATATTCAAAGCGATTTAACAGAGCAGGAGAGGGTCCTGTCCAGTTAAATCACTTATATGGGGCTATCCAGGGATATTCTGTGGCATTTAATCAGATAGTGCTGCTGAGTATCCTCTCCTAAGCTGAATCTGCCTATGTTGTTGGTGATCTGGTACAGTCTCGCCACCTATGCAGTTAAGTGCCAGTGTTCAGCACTTAACCAGATAAGTTAACCTGGGCAAATTGAACCGCAGAAAAAACACTGTCCTATCTTTGTCCAGTTCCACCTATCAGGTTATGGGCTGAATATCAGTCTTAATCGGATAAAAGCCAGACAGCTGTAATACCCGGATACATTGGCGTAGGAAGGGGGGGCGGTGGGGCGGTCTGTCCCGGGTGCACACCGCTGGAGGGGTGTCAGCTCCGCTGGTTCCCTGCTCCCTCTGCCCCGAAACAGGTTACTTCCTGTTCCGGGGCAGAGAGAGCAAGGAACCAGTGGAGCCGACGCAGCTCCCAGCGACGTGCACTCGGGGGCGGATTGGCCCTCTCGCCCGCCCCTCGCTTCCTAATGCAAGTAAGAAAGCGCTCTGGAGGGGGGAGGGTGTGCACCGAGGGGGGAGGGGGTGCCCTGCTGCACCCGGGGGGTGTGTGTGCACAGCGGCGACCCGCCCCGGATGCCAGCCGTCCTCGCTACGGCACTGCCCGGATATTTAATTCTGGTGCCATAGACATGGCTGGGCTTTGAATATCGGAGCACAATGCTTGCAGTGGTTAAAAAATCGCTCAGCTTTGTTGGCTGGAAAAAAAAAAAATATATATATATATATATATATATATATTTTAATCCAAGAGATTTATATTGAAAAAAAGCTTTTACACAGTATACAGAATACAAAAACCTTTACGTTATAGTAAATGCTGAAACATAGGCATAGAATCACAGAGTAATATGAAATTACATAAAGGGTGCTATTTTCAGGGATTATTAGACATGTAATTTTCAAAGCTGGACCATGTTTTTGAGACAGAGATAGTTTTGCCTAATTTATCTGCCAGAGAAAGTTCAAATTTGTGTATTTGCAGCACTGTATGCCACCACAAATATGTGTTTAGAGAAGTGTTGTCTTTCCAGTTTAAAAGTACTGATTTCATAGCCCAAAGCTAATAAAATATGCTAGAGTTTTTTGTCTTCTTTTGAAAAAAACAGAGTCCAAGAAGTACCTGGAAATATACTAAAAGAGTAAAACATATTTTATGCTGCTTATCCTAGAAAACAGTAATGGATTTTCCCAAGTCCATCTTAATAATGACTTATGGACTTTTCTTTTAGGAAATTATCCAAACCTTTTAAAAACCCTGCAAAGCTAACTGCTTTTACCACATTCTTTGGCAACAAATTCCAGATTTTAATTACAGGTTGAATGAAGAAATATTTTCTCCAATTTGTTTTAAATTTACTTCTTAGTAGCTTCATTGTGTGCCCACCAGTTTTTGGAAAAGATTAAACAAGTGATTCACATCCACAATTTCCACTCCATTCAGTATTTTATACATTTCTATCATATCTCTCTTCAACTGTCTCTTCTCCAAGCTGAAGAGCCCAAGCCTCTTTAACATTTCTTTATAGGGAAGTGATCCCACCCCCCTTTATCATTTTCATTGCCCTTCTCTGTAACTTTTCTAATTCTGCTATATCATTTTTTAGATTTGGTGAAATAATGAGTGGCATGGAATGCCTCTGTTTAACTCTCTAATGAGACCTCATTCAGAGTACTATGTACACTCTTGAAACTATACCTTCCAAAAGGCCCATTTCTGACTGAGATGAAACGGGCACTAGCAAGGTTTTCCTCAGAGTGTGTATATTTGATGTGTTTGACTGTGTGTGTGTGAGAGAGAGAGAGAGAGAGTGAATGTGCGAGTGTGTGTGTGTGTGACAGAGAGAGAGTGAGACTGTCTCCTCTCTTCCCTGCCCCCCCTGCAGCCACCCAGCGAGTCTCCTCTCTCCCCTGCCCCCCCTGCAGCCACCCAGCGAGTCTCCTCTCTCCCCTGCCCCCCCTCTGCAGCCACCCACCGATTCTCCTCTCTCCCCTGCAACCACCCACCGATTCTCCTCTCTCCCCTACCCCCCTCTCCAGCCACCCAGCGAGTCTCCTCTCTCCCCTGCCCCCCTCTCCAGCCACCCAGCGAGTGTTCTCTATCCCCTGCCTCCCTCTCCAGCCAGCCAGCTCCTATATCCCCTGCCCCCACCTCCAGGCACCTAGCGATTCTTCTCTGTCCCCTGCCCCCCCTGTAGCCACCCTGCGATTCTCCTCTCTCCCATGCCCACCCCCTCCAGGCACCCACCGATTCAGATTGTCCTCTCCCCTGCCCCCCCTCCAGCCACCCAGCGATTCTCCTCTCTCCCCGCCCCCCCCTCCAGCTACCCTTTGGTTCTACTATTTCCCCCCGTAGCCACCCTGCGATTCACCTCTCTCCCCTGCCCCCCCCCTCCAGTCGTCCACCGATTCTCCGTCGCTCCTTTGAAAAACCTGCCCGTCTGTAGCCTTCCCTTCCAGTTTGTTCCCTGTGTCTTCTGACGTCATTTCCTCTTTTCGCGAGGGCAGGACTCTGAGGGAACAAACTGGAAGGGAAGGCTACAGATGGGCAGGGCTTTCAAAGGAGCGACGGAGAATCGGTGGGTGCCTGGAGGGGGGGCAGGGGACAGAGAAGAATCACTGGGTGCCTGGAGGGGGAGGAGGGGAGATAGGAGAATCGCAAGGTGGCTGGAGGGGGGGGGGCAGGGAAGCGAGTAGAATTGCTGGGTGGCTACAGGGGGGGCAGGGGACAGAGGAGAATTGTGTGGCAATGACGGTCCGGGCAGGCAGTTGGGCTTTTTTTTTCAGACCGTTCATTGGCTCCTCTGTCTTGTGATGTTGCGGGACAGTGAGAGCCAATAAAACGGTGAACTACAGTGCCAGGGAGTCAGCTTCAGAATGTTGGAGGTGCTTTTTATTATATAGGATATATATATATATATATATATATATATATATATATATATATATGATGAATTTTGTCTAGAGGGTGGCTACTAAAATGGTCAGTGGTCTTCTTTTTTTTGTAATCTGCAATGAATCCAATATAGCAGATATATAAGAGGTGTGTAGAATAGAATAGATTAGAATAAAGCACATGGGGACAGACTTAAAGACCTCAATGTGTATACTATGGAAGAAAGTTAGGAGAGGGGATATATCCTGACTTTAGTCTAACAAAGGCTGACTCCCATTTGCTCCAGATTACATTGACAAATGTTTTATTCTCTACATACCCTCCTATTGCCTCAACTCCTCACAGACTGGAAATTTACTCCTCCCCTCACATTTCACAAGAACATCTCCCTTGACATTGTCCTTTGCTGCCAATTAAGTAAGGAAATATAGTAAGCCTAAATAAACATACATATACATATGTAGGTCCTAAACTCTGAAATTAACCGCCAGCTCACCTACAGCTCAAAACCTCATACTAAATCCAAGTCCTCATTTAAATAGTATTTTTTATAGAAACCTTTGGTTCAGCAGCTTAACTGTTCTCTTTTCCTTCCCTCCAATTCCTTCCTGCTCCTGCTTTTTTTTCTCTTCCCCTCCTACTGTTCCCCCTTGCTCTCATACTTTATCTTTACTTTGTAAACCCCCTTGGTGTATATCAAACCGTAGTAAATAAATAAATAAATAAAATATGCAAAAATGTTTAAATACTTCTGTGGCCTAAATGCACATGAAACAAGTCTCTTTGGACTGTAAGCTCAGAAATAAGGGGGTTATAGGATGAAGATTACAGACTAAGGAGAAAGCAGTGAAAATACTTCATGGAAAAAGTGATGAATTTATGGAACGGTCTCACAGTGAAGATAGTGAAGACAAACCTGTATCTAAATTCAAGAAAGCATGGAATAAGTACATAGGATCTCTGAGGAAGAGGAAAAGATAGTAGATGAAGGAAAGGAAAGGAATGGATATCAAAACTGAGAATATTATAATGCATTCTATCATTCCATGGTGCAACTGTATAGAAAGTTTGGTCATAAGTACATAAGTATTGCAATACTGGGACAGACCAAAGGTCCATCAAGTCCAGCATCCTGTTTCCAACAGTGGTCAATCCAGGTCACAAATACCTGGCAAGATCCCAAAAAAGTTCAATACATTTTATGCTGCTTATCCCAAAAATAAGCAGTGAATTTTATCCAAGTCATTTTAATAATTGTCTATGGACTTTTCTATAGAAAGCCATCCAAACCTTTTTTAAACCCCGCTAAGCTAACCGCCTTTACCACATTCTCTGGCAATGAATTCCAGAGTTTAATTACACGTTGAGTGAAGAAAAATTTTTTCTGATTCATTTTAAAATTTACTACTTTCAGGGGCATAATCGAAAGAGAAGGATGCCCATCTTCCGACACAAATTGGGAGATGGGTGTCCTTCTCTCAGGGTCGCCCAAATCGGCATAATCAAAAGCTGATTTTGGCGTCCTCAACTGCTTTCCGTCGCGGGGACGACCAAAGTTCAAGGGGGCATGTCGGCACCGTACCGAAGGCAGGACGGGGGTGTGCTTAAGAGATGGGCATCCTCGGCTGATAATGGAAAAAAGAAGGGGGTCCCTGACGAGCATTTGGCCAACTTTACTTGGTTCAATTTTTTTTAAGACCAAGCCTTGAAAAGGTGCCTGAACTGACCAGATGACCACCAGAGGGAATTGGGGATGACCTCCCCTTACTCCCCCAGTAGTCACCAACCCCCTCCCACCCCCCCCCAAAAAAAATTAAAAACATTTTTTGCCAGACTTTATGCCAGCCTCAAATGTCATACCCAGCTCCATCACAGCACCTCCTTTTCCTGCAGGCCATTCCTCTCCCAGTGCACTTTTGTCATCACCTTTTCTACCTGTTTGACCACTTTAAGATCATCAGATATGATTTTGGTCATGTTTAATTTCAGGTGGCGTTGAGACATCCAGACAGCAATGTCAGACAAGCATGCTGAAACTTTGGTTTGGATGCAAGGTGGGATATCAGGGGTAGAAAGGTAGATTTGGGAGTCATCAGCATAGAGATGGTAGGAAAAGCCATGGGATGAGATTAATGAACCAAGGGAAGAAGTGTAGCTAGAAAAGAGGAGGGGACCAAGAACAGAACCCTGAGGTACGCCGGCAGGCAGAGGGATAGAAGTAGAAGAGGATCCACCAGAGTGAACACTAAAGGTGCGGAGGGAGAGGTAGGAAGAGAACCAGGAAAGGACAGAGCCCTGGAATCCAAGTGAGGACAGGGTATCGAGAAGTAAGTTGTGATCGACACTGTCAAAAGCAGCAGAAAGATCAAGAAGAATGAGGATGGAATATTGACCTCTGGATTTAGCCAGTAATAGGTCATTGGAGACTGTAGTAAGCGCAGTTTCGGTTGAGTGGAGAGGGCGAAAACTAGATTGTAGTGGGCCAAGAATAGCATGTGAGGAGAGAAAATCAAGGCAGCAGTGGTGAACAGCACGCTCAAGTAATTTGGAGAGAAAAGGGAGGAGGGAGATGGGTTGGTAATTAGAGGGACAAGTAGGGTCGAGTGAAGGCTTCTTAAGGAGAGGTGTGACCACAGCATGTTTAAAGGCAGTAGGGACAGTCGCAGTGGAAAGTGAGAGGTTGAGAATGTGACAGATAAAAGGAATAACAGCAGGTGAGATGGCATTAAGAAGGTGGGTGGGAATGGGATCAGAGGAACAGGTGGTACATTTTGAGGAAGAAAGGAGAAGTGTAGTTTCCTCTATAGTAACTTCAGGAAAGGAGGAAGAGGAATGAGGGGAAGGAGAGAGAGGGGAACGGACTAGTGGAGGGAGAGGTGGCGAGGTAGAGAATTCCAGGTTTATCTTTTGAACCTTGGGCTGAAATAATTCAGCAAGGGTCTGAGGAGATAATGAAGGGGGAGTTGGGGGAGGGGGCACCTTGAGGAGAGAGTTCAATGTTGTGAAGAGTAGTCGAGGGTTAGAGCCAAGAGAGTTGGTCAGTTGGATATAATAATCCTGTTTGGCAAGTAAAAGAGCAGATTGGAAGGAGGTCAGCATGAACTTAAAGTGTAAGAAATCAGCAAGGGCCCGAGATTTCCGCCAGAGGCGTTCGGCGGAGCGGGTACAGGAACGTAGGTAGCGGATATTAGAAGTCAGCCAAGGTTGGGGTTTTGTACTCAGAGTTCCAGTTCCAGCCGAGATGCTGAATCTACTCCGGGTCCCGGTTCGGTTCCTGAGTCCAGTCCTGATTCATGTCATGATTCAAATCCTGATTCCAGTCCGAGTTCCAGTTCAAGTCCTGATTCCAGTCCGGGTCCTAGTCCCGGTTCGGCTCCTAATTCCAGTTCAAGTTCCTGTCAGGATGTTGACTACCGTCTGACTTTCCAGTCCAGTAATCCAGGTTCATGTTTTGAAACCCATCAGTAGGTTCCACCACAGTTACCCTTGGAAACCTGAAAGCTCCTGTAGGGACACGGGAGCCTTGAGGGGGAGGTACTGTCATGATTGTGGTTGTGACCCCTCTCAAACTCACCTTATTTCCGGTGGTCAGCTTCCGAGCTGGCTTCTGTCTGTTCTTCCTGAGTTAGCTCTGTCTCTGTCTCTGTGTGCTGGCTGCTTCCAGCATGGCTCTAATTACTCCACTATACTGCACCGGTGTATGTTAAATCTCTCTGTGCTTCAGTATGCTTTCTGCCTGTATCCTGGAGTTGTGACATCATCAGTCAGGGCCTTGATAAGGAACTGGTGTTCTTCTATTCAGGGCCTTTGCATCTCCAAAGGTCGAGGTTAGTTTGTATGCGGTTTGCATTTCTGCCTTGCTTCTAATTGGTGTGCCTGTGGCACTTCTGTTTGCTCTTGTCTTGAGTTCTGTTCTTTGTCTGTGTTTGTCAGCTACTGAAGCTTCAGCCATTGCTCTGTTCTCTGTCTGTGTTTGTCAGTTAATTGCACTTCAGCCTTATCTTGTCTGCGTGCCTGTGGGCACCTCTGTTTTGATTCCAAACCTGTCTGCTTTTGGCTTCCTTTCCCTCCTGTCTGAGTACCCTAATCCTGAACCCTGTTTCAGTCAAGCTTGTTTCTGTATCTGATACCCTGTCTTGAGTCTCCTGAATCCAGAAGTCCAGAACCCTGTTCTAGTCAAGCTTGTTTAGAGTCCTGTGTGCGGTGTGAGAATCCTGTTGGTCCAGTCTGTCTGCAGGCTCAGTCCAGTAAGTCCTGCTGGCCGCCTGCACCTGGGGGCTCAACCCCTGGGGAATGGTGGTCAAGCGCAGGTGAAGACCAGCTTCTCTGTCCTGCTTATTCCATGCTTGCCTACTGCTATAGTTCAAGTCCTGTGGTTCCAGTTCGGTTGTTCCAGCCTTGCCAGTCTACAGCTTCTCCTGCCTTGCTTGTTACCCAGTCCTGGTTGGGGTCTTGCCTACTGATGCCGCTTGTTGGCAGTGGTCCAAGGGCTCATGTTGCTCCAGTGTCCGAGAGCCTAAGATCGTGACATATACTTAATCAGTTAACAGTCTGAATAAGTCCACTAACCAATTAAGTGTCAGCTCCACCCTGGGGTCACCCTGGTACTAACCAGACAGTGCAGAGGTGGCTTGTGTTTGTATTGAGCAGCATACCTCTGTAATCCTCAGAAGGGACCTAGGCATTGTATGCCATGTTTGAAGAAGTGAAACCAATATCCAATCCTGGATTTATTAAAAATCCTTATCACACCCCTGCTGTGAATGATTCCCTGCCTGAGACCAGGTAATCCCTGCAGTTATGGGTATATGGGATAGGGCAGAGCTAGCACTGAGTGGTCTGAAAGAAATAACATTAAACTGCCACTGATAATATCCAATTTATACCAAAGTCCAGATATCTGCAATAGCCAAAATCAACCTCTTCCAACTGCTTGCATACTGTGTTTGAAATGAAACTAATCTCCATTCCTAAGCAGCAGTGTCCTGTCAGATCTGCCCACTAGAAGTACAAAGGTGGCCTGCAGAATGTGGAATATTGTGGAATTGCTTTCATCCTGCATCTGTATGGACAGAGCCAGTGGGATTCTGCTGCTTGAATTGAGTGACACTTTAGGACCAGAAGTGTCCCTTTTATCCTGGAGCTTCTTCACAAGGAGGTAAGGGGGGAGTCTTCTTGCCCACTACATCTTTTGAAAGGGACTCAGGAGCACTGGCCTAGTGGATAGAGCACTGGTCTTGATATCCAAAGGTGGCTGCTCCTTGTGATCTTGGGCAAGTCATGTAACCCTTCATTGCCTCAAGTACAAAATTAAATTGTGAGATCCCCAGGGACAGGGAAATACCCAGTGTTCCTGAATCAAACTCACCTTGAGCTACTACTGAAAAAGGTGTGAGCAAAATCCAAATTAATAATAATAGTAAATTTAGACCTGCATGGAGAGAAAGGAAGCAGCCTAGAGAAGGGCTACCAAAATGAAGTGGAACCTGCATGAAACCTATGAAATGAAACTTATAGACCTAGAAATGTATACCTTATAAGACATGAAATATGATAGAAACATTCAAATACCAGAGTGACATAAATAATACACATGAAACAAACATTTTTCAGTGGAAAAGAAGGTCTAGAATAGCATGATAAGAAGCCTAAAGACAGTAGACTCAAAAGTATCATTAAAACATATTTCTTCACAGGTAGGGTGCATGGAACAACTTAACAGTGGAGGCAGTGAAGGCCAAAACAATAATTCAGAAAAGCTTAGAATAAACATAGGTGAATTCAAAGTCAGAGATCAACTGGCCATTATGGTATTGCAACTGGAAGTGAATTGGGACAGTAGATTGATCTTGGAGTTTTCTACTACTAAATTGTAGGCTTGTAGCTTCCTAGGAGATGACAAACAAAATGAATACTATATCACTGATGAAAAAACGTTAGCACTAAAATTCAGTGACCAATCTTCAAGCTTTACAAGGTCTCTGTTATGACTGGAGAAATGTGAGCCCTTGTGCCCCGACTGAGCACGGCTAGGATGGAGTGACACCGCACTTGGTCAGGCAGCCAGACAACCCCTAGCTTCATCTGGGGAGCGACCGCCGTTCCCTGGGAGTTGAGCCCCCAGGTTCGGGCAGCCACCAGGACTTCTGGAACCGGCAGGGTTGCACGACCACTGACCAGACAGGCAGGCAAACAGACACATTCCAAAAGCCAGGTAAATCCGTAGGGCAAAGAGTAGTCAAAAACAGTCCAAGGTCAAGGCAGGCAGCAAACAAGCAAGGTCTGGGAAACAAGCTGAGGTCTGGAACACTGGAAATGAAGGCAAGGAGCACCGGCGTGGACCTCAAACACAATTGAGGCCGAAGCAACGAAGGACTGGAGGCAGGGCTTTAAATAGTGTAGGAATCAGTCTCAAACATGTGCAGCTGATCCAAGATGGCTGCCCCCATCAGCAGAGTAGCACAATGCCCAAATATGGGCTTCCTTCCTGTTCTTGTATACAAGATGGCTGCCCCCTCCTGAGATAGCCAAGATGGTTGCTGTCCTTGCTCCAAGCCGGATGATGGCTGCCGGACTAGGAAACTGAAACATGGCTGATTCCCCTGGCCGTGATCTTGATGCAAGCTAGATGATGGCTGCCAGACTTAGGAAACAGAAACTGAAAGACCTTCCTAAGCCTGATCCTCAGCCCTTTTTGAGGATCCCATGGCCCGAGCCAGTCTGGAGGAGCGCCGAACAGGTGAGGAACGTGACAGTCTCTTTGCAAGGGTCTGTACACTACCTACAGAGTTTGGTATCATCTGCAAAGAGGTAAATCTTACCAGACAACCCTTCTGCAACATCGCTCACAAAGATGTTAAAAAGAGCTGGGCCAAAGACAATCCCTGTGGAATGCTACTGGCAGCATCCTTTTCCTCAGAACCCACCTGTTCACTGAGACCTTTTGTCCTATTAATAACTAAAGTCTCCTTCACTCTACTCTCACCCACTCTCTCTCCTTCCTCATTCTTTTGATTTGTAAACTGAATAGAAGCTTCAACAAGGCCATTGTGGTATATCAAGTAGAATAAATAAATAAATAAATTTACTACCACCCTCTTTCTCCTTCTATTTAACCACTTTTGCACACTAGTTTTGGCTAAGTTTAAAACCTTAACATGCTTTAGTAAATAGGGGCCAATGAAGTTAACTTAGCAGGATTTAAAAAAGGTTTGGTTAAGTTCCTAAAAGAAAAGTCCATAAGCCATTATTAAGATGGACATGGGAAAATCCATTGCTTATTCTAGGATAAGCAACATAAAATCTGTTTTGCTGTTCTGGGATCTTGCCAGGTACTTGTGACCCGGATTGGCCACTGTTGGAAACAGGATACTGGGCTTGATGGACCTTCGGTCTGTTCCAGTATGGCAATGCTTATGTTCTTATGTTCATATTCAATAAAACAAAATAGAATAAAAATCCTCAAATTTCATTGGAGCTTTTTTTTTTTTTTTTTACATTGGTTCTGATTTGAAACGCAATGATGTGAAGCAAGTCTGTTTTTAGTATTTCATTTTCTTTCAAAAAAATGTGTATCCTAATTCTCTGATAATATATTTTATGGAAGAACTTAGGTGACAATTCTATAAATGTTAGGCATCAAAAATCTGTGTGTTAAAGTATTCTATAGTGGCATCTGAACACCCAGATTTTGTTATAGAATAGAAGTACAAGTCAGCATTTGCCACCATCATTTAGGTGCTATCACGTATGCCACGTAAAAAACAGGGGTAAATGTTAGCTCCTAAATGTTGGCACTTATCCCCAAAATCTATAAAGTGTGCCTTGTGTTCCATGCTGAAATCCAAGCGTATTCTCTAACAGTGCGCATAACTTCATTGGCTTAAGCTAATCAGCATTGTTAACAGCACTTAACAAGCAATAATGAGCACTACTTGGCAATAATTAGAATTTATGGAATAGTGTTTAAGTGCAATAACTACCGTTTAACCTCATTTTGGTGCACTATATAGAAAGAGGGGGGTTAATGTCTTCTTAAGGTGGGAGTTCTGGTAGAAAACTTGATTGTTCCAGCAGGTGAGGAATGAGGTCAGATCCATCTAGCTCAAAAAACACTACAGTTCTAATGAATGTTTACAGAATTACTCAACTGACATATTTCCAAGCTTCTGCAGATATCTTAGAATTCTTTATTTTATTGTTCTTGCAAAATAGTTAAAATAAAGGCACTTATTCATGCAATTTTTGAGAGGAGCAGAAAGGGTAATTTGTTCATACAAAACCCTTTCTTTCTTGCTCATTGTTTTTCAGATATGCAAATTAAATGATATGTTAGCACAGGGTGTGCACAGGAGGCACTGAGACCTTATAAAACATCTAGGATATAGCCCTTAGCAGTTAGCACCCAATGGCTCACTCATCAAGTGCAGGTAAGCTGACTTCTTACACTGAGCAAACATGCAGCAAATACCCAGAGGTTCTTCTGTACTGAGCAACACTCTGAATTATCTTCATGGTCAAGAGCACAGGGATAGCAAATTGTGGGCAACAGAAAGTATATAAAAAGCCTCCAGGTTGTGTATTTCTTCCCTGTACCATGTGAGATAGAAGGGAGAGGAAAACCTGAGTATTGTCTTTGTTCCCTGAGGTGTGTCATAAAGGAAGAGAGAAATGCTAGAAATTCATATATGCTAGTCTTGATTCCCTGCAACCTGCAATATAGTGAAATAGAAGAGATAGAAATGTCTCAGGGTGAACTTTATTGCTCTGTGTGATACAGTGAGAAAGATATGACGGAAATGTCTAAGTGTGGTCTTTATTCTCTGCTCCATGTGATATAGTGAGATAAAAGGGATAAAAATGCCTCAGGATGGCCTTTACTCCCTGCACCATGTGATATAGAAGGGCATTTTCGAAAAAGAAAGAAATCTACTTTTTTGTTTCAAAAAATACTGTTTCCAAAAGGTTTTGTGCTTTGGTCGTTTTGTTAAAACAAACAAACAAAAAACAAATAAGTGCAAAACATAGAAATTCAAGCCATTGGAATGTAGAAGGAGCCAGCATTTTTAGCAGACTGGTCCCCCAGACATCCCAGGAGAGCAATGGAGCACACTAAAGGGCACTTCTGTGCACTTCATAAAAATGCTCCCAGGTACATATCTCACCTTTTATGCCCTTATCTTGTCCCCTTAGCTCTTCAAAACCAACCCAAAATCTACTGTCCCCCACTGTAAACACCTGTATTTGGGTACAGTAGGATTTTGGTACTTTGGGAGGGGTCACAGTTTCTACCACAAGTGTGACAGGTAGAGGGAGATAGGGACCTGGTTCCTCTACTCCATAGTGCACTGCACCGACCACTACACTACTCCAGAGACCTGCATGCTGCTCTAATAGACCTGGCGCTAACATCTGAGGCTGGTAAGTCATATTTTTATTCACGGTTTTGGGTGATGGGAGTAGGTCAGTGACCATTCGGGGGGGGGGGGGGGGGGGGGGGGGAGGGTGAGAGTCATCCCTGATTCCCTAGGGCACCTTTTTGTGCCTTATTTATTATAAAAACAGGTCTAGCTCAAAATGTTTTAGTTTTCGTTTTGCTTTCTTGCACTATGGCTGAAAAACGTCTAAGTCTTACAAATGTCCATATTCCGTCCCTAACACACCCCTTTGAGATTTGGATGCACTGCAGATGAATAGCATAGAAAAATGTCTTAAAAAATAGCTTTTGAAAATACTGATTTGGACGTTTTTGTGAGAAAATTGTCCAAATGGGGCTGTATCATAGGCGCCCCGTATAAGAGGCTTGGGGAGGCTAAGCCTCCCCAGCGCAAATGCAACCTTCCTCTTCTCTTTTGGAGCACTGCTTCCGAATCTGTGGCAGCAGCATACAATATAAACTGGAGCTTCCCCTCCCCGCTCTGCCTTTCGGTCTGACTCTCTGCTCCCCGATTCAGTGGCCGTCAATAAACAGACTATGTGCGGGGCCATAGAGCTCTGCACGTCACTGACAGCTCTGCCGGTTCCTGCCTGAACAGGATGTCGCATCATGGAGGGTGGGACCAGAAGAGCTGTTAGCTTCGCCGTGCAGCGATCTATGGCCCCGTGCACAGTGTTTGTTTACCGATGGCCACTGAATCGGAGAGGCAGCAGGTTTGGCAGCAAGGCATGGAAGGGAAGTTCCAGTTTCTTTTTCTTTTTGTGGCTAGGGGGAATTAAAAAGAGAGAGAAAATGCTGGAGGCAGGAAATGGGAGGAAAGAGAGAGGGTGATGGGGGAGGGAAGAGGTAGAGACACAATGATGGACATTTTGGGAGGGCAGAAAGAGAAGCAAAGCTAGATGTTTTGGGGGAGAAGAGGCAGATGGGCAAAGCTGGATATTAGGGGGAGAGAAAGAAACAGAGGAGCAAAGCTGGATATTGGGGGGGGGGGGGGGGAAGAGACAGGAGCAAAGCTGGATAGTGGAAAGAAAAACAGGCAGTGCTGCATGGTGGAAGAAGGTTGAGGTGTATAGTGAAGAGATAGTAGGGGGAGAGACAGAGGTGCATTGTTGTATGGGGAGAGATAGAAGAGATCCATATGGTATGTGAGGTAGAGTGAGCTGGGAGAGAGGAGATCCTGGATGCCTGGGGCAGGGGAAGAGAGAGAAGAGATGCTGCATGGCAGGGAGGGGGAAGAAAGTTAGATGGAGGGAGAGAAACAGAAAAGAGATTATGGTAGGCAGGGAGAGAGACACACACACACACACAAGATCCTGGATGGTGGGGTGGGAGAGAGAGAGAGAGAGAGAGAGAGAGAGGAAAAACAGATCCGATATGGCTGAGGGGGAGTTGAGACACACAAACACCCTGGGTGAGGGAAAAAGATGGAAAACAGGGAAAATGAAGCATGGATAAGGCTGAGTGGTCAAAGAGGCAGAAAAATGGAAGAAAGTAGAAAAGAAATTATCACTGTCAGAGATGGATGTAGTAGAAGATGTGAAGAAGACATGCGAAGAGAGGAAAATGATAAATGGATAGGAGATATGGAAAGAGTTAAAAGAAGACAGGCAGTAATCAGAGACTGCTACTTGCACAATTAGAAAAATTAGATGCCAGATAGCAAAGGTAAAATTATTTTTAATGTAGAATGAAGTAGCCATGTTAGTCCACTTTACAGGTTAATAAATAAAAATAAAACAAAAAATGTAAAATAAGATGACAACGTTTTATTGGACTAAATCCATTTTTTGACTTGCTTTCAGAGGTCTAAACCTCCTTCATCAGGTTAG
This sequence comes from Microcaecilia unicolor, assembly GCF_901765095.1. NCBI lineage: Eukaryota > Metazoa > Chordata > Amphibia > Gymnophiona > Siphonopidae > Microcaecilia > Microcaecilia unicolor. Next base: position 98,224,622 of record NC_044038.1, read on the forward strand.
TAAACTCCAAAAAGCTAGTCAAAAATGTATTAAATTAGTTTGATAAAAAGGTATCACCTTATTATACATTTTTGTTTCAAATATTCATTTTTTTTAATTTAGTGAGTGGAATGTGTCAGTTTCTGAAATTTAAATCTGTTGGTCTGACTCAGTATGACTATCTTATATTACAGTCAATTTGCTTTATGGGTTCTGAGTGACTTTAAGGTTTTGTATTACTTTTCAATATGCCTAATATTAGAATTTGGACTTGATTTAGCTCATAGCATTCTCAGTAGTAGCTCAACTTTCACTTGCTAACCTTGAATCTCACTAATTGGGGTGGTACTTTTCACATTTGGGATGGGACACCCTTGGTATCTCTGCACTCTGAAAATTGGACCTTAGCACTGGTGCTTTTGTGTCATCCAAACATTCTGGCTGCCTAGTCTGTAGAAATGCACTTTCCTTCCAGCTATACTGTTCAGCCATCAAGCTCTCAGTTTGAGCAACCACTTTATTCTTTGACATATGATACATATCTAATATCTTCTAAATTTAATAAAAGGTATTACTATTTTACTTTTACTTATTTTTTTCTATGTTGTCAGATAATTATGGATGTAAGCCCCACCCCTGGCACTGCCCCTGACCCTGTCCCCTTTAGCCTCCCCAAACAGTAGGGCTACCGTCCGCCTATGGGCTGTATGCTGCTTTTTAGAACATTTTTTCTTTCAAAAATGAGCTCCATAGTGAGATAGAAGGGATAGAAATGCTTCATGGTGGTCTTTATTTCTTGCACCATGTGATTTATTGGGATAGAAGGGGTAGAAATGTGTCGTGCCATCCAGCATAGGTTCCATACTTGGTCACTTTTGGCCTAGCATTTTAATTTAATAACTTGTCTTTCCAAACCTATGATCAAGGCAAGTTACAGTTCAGGCACAGTAGGCATTTCATGCACCGGGTGACCTATAATCTAAGTTGGTGCATGAGGCAATGGAGGGAACAGCAGCTGATGAAAATTATAAAAAGAAGCACAATTTGATCGCCCTCCTTCCTGGTTCTCAGTCTACAGACCTAACCACTAGACCACTCCTCTACTCTGTTGTTGTGATGGCTGAGCTAAATAAATGTGAGAAGAGGGTTGTAAAAATGAGGCTAAAATTTTAGGTATACATAATTTAGCCTAAAGGTACCATGGCCCGAATAAGGTTTGGCCTCTGCCTAGCTGAAAGCCGAAAGGAAAAAATAAAAATGAATGAATCCTAAAGGTACTGAAAACTCACCCACAAATATAAGAGTGTGTAGAAATCAGTAACATATAATTAATACCTGCTGTCCAGAAGTAAGTTGTCTCAGAGGTAGTGTGAGGCACAAAATGAAAGTTTGAGTGACTCAAGCAACTGGATAATGAATGCTGGAGAAATCCTGCCTTTACTGAAGACTGTGAAAGACATATTGGGAATGCCTCACAATGGACCTCCACAAGAGTTTCACCACACTTTTGGCTTCAGATGTGGCAGTTTATTTAAAATATTTATAACCTACACCATTCAGCAGTTCTGTACTCACTGGATTCAGATGACAATATTTGTGTCATTGGTGACTTCCAAACAGAAGGTGCCACCCATAATCACTGTGTTATAAGGACACATCACCTCAACAAGAAAAGTCCGGAAGAAAAGGCTTTGAGAGGGACTGGCCATGAGCAAAGCAATGGTGAAATGCACACTGGGACTGTGTTCAGTTCCAGGATTGCTACTGGTTACTCTTAGACTTGCATTAGGAGGTAAATATTCAGCTGGTGGTAGTGAGAGTTTTTTTTTTTTTTCTTTAGTTTTCACCAGTGTTATGCCCACATATACAGTACCAGACCATGTTCAGGCACCAGCATTGAATATCTGGGTTTGTGCAGTACTTAACCAAATAAGCAAAACCGGGTAAAAATTGTGTTTTTTTGCTGTCCGATTTGTCCGATTAGCTTAGGCGGTAAAAGCTGAATATCAGCACTTACCTGCATAAATGCCTAATCCACAACCCAGATTGCCCACAAAATAGCTGGTTTTCAGTTTAGCAGTTAGTGCTGATATTCAAAGGTGCTAATCAGTTAAGTGATACTGAATATCAACGGGTGGGCCTAATGGGTAGTGCAGTAGGTTTTGACCCTAGCAACCTGGATTCAGTTCTTACTACAGCTCCTTGTGACCTTGGGCAAGTCACTTAATCCTCCATTGCCCCAGGTACAAAAACTTAGATTATAAACCCTCTAGGAACAGAGAAAGTACCTGCATATAAAGTGTACAATGCTGTATATGTCTAGTAGCACTATAGAAATTAGTAGTAGCCCTGTGTAAGCAATTTAACTGGCCAAAAGCCTCTCTGGTTCATTTAAATTTCTTTGACTATCTACCCCTAGGTTTTTAAGAACTCAGGCACTGTTTATTTTCTTTTGAATTTTCCATTGTCTAGCGATGAGATAAGCTCTAGCACGGGTAAGCAGCTCTGCTACTCCACAGCCACAATGAGACCTGGATTATAGATTTATTAGAGTCAATTTTAGACTGGGATGGCTGTTGATTATTTAATCTGATTTTGATGCAATAACTGTACATTGGTTTTGTTTGGTTTGAACACTTTCTGTATTGATCTCAGTTTTATTTTAAACCACTTTAAAACTCAATGTGTGCTAAGCAGTACATTAAGTAATTCATTAAATCAAATCAATTCTTAGAACAACTAAGATCTACTGACTAATGGACACTTGAAAGAAATATATGAATATACCTAGTAAGCATTTAGGAAGTGAATTTAGAAGCTTTATATGTGTTTAAAAAACACCATTTATACTTGAAAACTGGCATCCACACATATAATTTAATCTAATCTGAGATTTGTACACCTTACTATTTCCCAGTTTGAGGATCATGGCGGTTCACATACAAGAAACTCACAATAACATGAGGAATTACATGAAATTAAAAATAATTAAAAAAAATATTTATCGTATAGAATAGGCACCATTTATGTATCTAGAATGCACACATTTGAATGGGTGTGCTTTGGATAGATTTTAAAAGGGAGCAGTTATTGTGATGGCAAGAATGGAATGGATGAATGATATGTGATTTTAATGAAGCACAAGCACGAACGCAATATACCCCAAGGAAAGTGAAATAACTGTGTGGGAAAATATAAGTGTATATTGTATTGTGGGGGAACTGAGATCAGGGTGTCATGAATTAGCATATACCTCCTTTAGGTTCAAATAAATACTGTACTGTATGTTCTATTATTTATGTATTGGATGGTAATAGAAAATGCACCATATTATATGGGTAGAGGCTTGAGTTTAAGCTTAATAATATCTAATTTGAGTAGTTTATGATTTACTACTACTACTACTACTATTTAGCATTTCTATTTATACATATCATGTTATAGATACATGTATATACTGGTGGTAAAGATCCATTTAGACTCAGCTGTATGTACATACACAATTAGGAGGCGGAACATCGTATGTGCAATGATGGTTCCATTGTGACACTGCCACATATTCCTCTTGGGGATATAATGGGTGTAAACGGTATGGTCTGAGCCCATTTTAAACACTTTAAAATATTTTGCAACACTTTAAAGTGCATAGACAGAAAAGATAGAATTATTTTGAACCCAAGTTTGTTATAGTGAGTTTATGTTTTGACTTGGTTTGTTGGTTTTGTTCTTCCTGATTTTTTGTAATTTTATAGAAATCTTGAGCCTGTTTTTTTTTTTTTTTTGCCAATTTCGGGACACAGACTGTAGAAGTCTGTCCTTTACTGTCTTTATTGTCTTTTCATTTCAACTATTGGAGTTACAACTGACACAACTCCCCACAGCAACCACCCCACAAACCCTTCAAAATTGCTCTACCCCCAAACTAGTCCCCCACAACTACTCCTACATGCTGGAGGAGGGGGGCGGGCCAGATTAAGCCATCAGCATTCTTTGCACATATGAACATACATTGAGGCCATGGTTTTTTAAATTCTTTTTTTTCTTGTTATTTTTATTTTTCACAACAAACATTCAAATGTTCTGTACATTCTCTGTCATATCTAAGTTTTTTTAAAATTCTAATTCTCAAATAAGTCTTTATTGAACCAAGATAAGATATATAAAAGAAAATGCAAACAAACAGGTGCAACCCACACCTTTGGTTACAGCAAACAGTTATGGATACCAAAGAATACTAAAGTTAACCAAACAATGCAGGCAGCTAAGCTTGAAAACAAACTTCCTCTATGGTACTACAGTGCTTTCAATTTTCACCCAACCCCTCCTTCCCACCCATTCCCATCACCCTCATCTCTCTATATAAAAGGCAACCCCAACGTTCTGAAGCCTCCACGGAAGTTGAGGCGCCCGAGATATCCGGTGTGCACTGGAGTGTCTGCACCGCCCTCGCGTCTAAATGTCATGACGTCGAGGGCGGAGCTATGACACTCGACGACGGCCGAAACGGAAACGCCACAGCGAACAAGGCAAGTAGCTCGGAGGGACGGAGGGAGGGGGCTCCTTGCTAGCGCCCGTTTCATTGCGCTCAGAAACGGGCATTTTTTTCCTAGTATAATAATAAAACAAGGTACAGGCAACCAAAATAAACCAAAGAACAAAAATTATTACTGTACCCTTGAAGAATACTCAAAACCCAAAATTGGGTAATGCAATTTTTTTTTTTTTACATTTGTACCCCGCGCTTTCCCACTCATGGCAGGCTCAATGCGGCTTACATGGGGCAATGGAGGGTTAAGTGACTTGCCCAGAGTCACAAGGAGCTGCCTGTGCCTGAAGTGGGAATCGAACTCAGTTCCTCAATTCCCCAGGACCAAAGTCCACCACCCTAACCAAAGGTCCCCAAACTTTGGTCCATTTCTGAAGATTCTTAGGTTACTTTGCCAACATCTTTTCTATATCATAACATACTACAACCTATAAAGCAAATTATGGTGTGAGAGAACAACCTTACTCTCCCAGGCACTAACCAGCACAAGATTTGCTGTATTGAAGCAGTGCCTAAAAAGAGTAGTTTGGACCAGGGTCAACCCTTCAGCCAATCAGGTAATCAAAACCAGGCCTGGATCCCAAGGTGTCAGCCATCCACCCTACAGTTGAAGTTTATGTATTGTATATCCTTCCAAAATGAATTAATCTTCAGACAGGACCACCAAATATGGCCCATAGTAACCAAGCCCCCACAATGCCTCTAGCAGATGATCCAAGATAGTTTGAAGTCATGTGGGGGTAATATACTGCCGGTATGTTACTTTACTATTATTCTCTTGGATGTTAACTGCAACAGACATCTTTGCTAAGGCAGCCTCCATTTTATTCCATTCTCCCTTCGGATACCATACCCCCAATTCCTCCTCCTATTTCCCTGTATGAAAGAGATGAGTGGGTCCCAATCCCTGAAGAGTCTTATATATAACCAAAATTAAACCCTTGATTCCCCAATAAAACTCACAAAAGTTCTTCCGACAAGTATCCTCATGCTCCAGCTTAGCTTTAATAGTTTTGCAAACAAAAGATGAACAAAATGATGCTCGGGTTGGATATTGTACATACTTGTCAACTCCTTCCAGGTGAGTAACCTGCCATCATTGAAGAGCTGCCCCCATCAAGAGATCTGCAATTTATCCCACTTCCTGAAAACACTAAGGCCTATGTCAGGGGGGAAAGAGGGGTTATCTACTATAGGAGTATGCCTCAACAGCTGGAAATTGTGGTCTTTATTCAGCGTGCCCTAATATTTGGAATACACGTGATGACAGGACTAATGGATTGTAAATACATGGAATCATGGAAGTAAACATATGAGAGAAGACAGCTTAATAGAGCCAACCATATTCCATTCAATTTGAAGCTATAATTTTGAGTCAGAATTTTGGTACCATTCTACAACAGTTTTTGCCTGGGCCACTTTATAATACCAACTCAAATTAGGGAGCACCCCTCCAATTCCTCTAATCTCTGTGCACTATGCAGGACCCAGATATCGAAGTTCTCTTGCAGCCGTATCAAACAATTTTGGGGGACCCCCACTGGAAGGGATTGGAACAGATATAGTAATTGAGGTAGGACATTTATCTTGACAGTTGCTGTTCTGCCAAACCAAAACAAGAGTAACAGATGTCAGCACTCACAATCAGCTCAAATTGTCTACTGAAGTCACAGGTACTTCAAATCAAACAGATCATTATATGTTACAGTTTGCATAGCTCCCAAGTACCTAATATCTCTGCCCACCCACCGAAGAGGAAAGGAAGGACACAAAGAGGACCCCAAAGCATTGTCCAAGAATTAACTTTAAACCCAGATGCTCTAGAATAACATTCAGGGGCCCTTTTGCAAAGGTGCGTTAGGCTGTCAAAATAAGACTACCGCCAGGTTACTGCGCCCCCTGGTGGTAATTTCAGATTTGCCGTGCACCCATACCACCTGGATGACTTATTTATTTATTTTCTCCCACACGCGGCGTTTCCGGTAGTAATTGGCAGTAGGCGCATGCTGACCTGTCACCATGCATGTAGCGTGTGAGCCCTTACCGCTAGATCAGTGGGTGATGTTAAGGGCTCAGGCCAGTTTTAGGCATGTGCTGGCTTCAGTTTTACTGCATGCCCTTTTCCTGTTCCATTAAAAAAAAATTCCTTTTTGGCAGGCATGGTAAAATCTTGCCCAGCGCACACCCGGTACACACGCCTACACTACCGCAGGCCACTTTTTACCGCAGCTTAGTAAAAGGACCCATCAATTTCTTTAAGCACTTTAAGCAGGGTAGTAAGAGGCTGGGAAAGAGTCAGAAGAACATTGTCGGCAAATAAAAACACTTTATAATTCTTACCCCCTTAGACCAATACCTTTAATATTTGGGTTAACCTGAAGCACGCTGCAAAGGGCTTCATCACAAAAGCAAATAGCTTCCTGCCACATACCATGGTCAAAAGAAAATTTAGGAGAGTTGCCACCACTGACTTGCACAAGGCCTGAGGTCCAGAATACAAGGCTGCAACCCGATGCTTAAAACTATTGCCCAAGCTCACATTTTCAAGAACATGATCCATAAAGGCCTAATATACTCTCCTGCTTATAATCGAACGAGAAAAATGCCCAAATTCCGACGTAAATCGGGAGATGGACGTTTATCTCACAAAAACGAATAACGCAGTATAATCGAAAGCCGAACTTGGACGTTTTCAACTGCCCTCCATCGCGGAAGCGTACAAAGTTGACGGGGGCGTGTCGGAGGCGTGGTGAAGGCGGGACTGGGGCATGGTTAGCACCCGAACAGAGATGGGCGCCTTTCGCCTTAATGGAAAAAAAGTATGCGTTTGTAGCTAGAATTTAGGCCACTTTTCCTGGACCCTGTTTTTTCACGAATAAGGCCCCAAAAAGTGCCCTAAATGACCAGATTACCACCAGAGGGAATTGGGGATGACCTCCCCTGACTCCCCCAGTGGTCACTAACCCCCTCCCACCACAAAAAATGATGTTTCACAACTTTTTATTTTCACCCTCAAATGTCATACCCACCTCCCTGGCAGCAGTATGCAGGTCCCTGGAGCAGTTGTTAAGGGGTGCAGTGGACTTCAGGCCAGTGGCGTAGCCAGACTGGCAATTTTGGATGGGCCTGAACCTAAAGTGGGTGGGCACAAAATTTTCTCTCTACCCCCCTTCCCCAGCAAAATTTAGTCACAGTTATCAGATGCATTTGTCACACAGTGGTAAAATGCTGCTTTTCAGTGCATCAGGTTTCAGAAAATAATTTATTTCATAGCCTAACACCCTTTTCAGTGAGCTTTCAGAGGCCAAAACCTCCTGCCTCAGGTCAGTATAATGCTGTTACGGTATCCTCTCCTGACCTAAGGAAGGAAGTATTGGTCTCTGAAACTTTATTAACACAGGTACCATATTACTTTATCCTAAATTAAAAATAAAATTATTTTCTTTACCTTTGTTGTATGGCCATATACTTTTTCTCATTGTGTTGCTCCCTGTCTCTAGATTCTGCTTTCCTTCGTCTTTCTCTTGCCAGGGTTTCCTGTCCGTTCATCACCTATGGCTTTTCATCTTTTCCTCACCCTTGTTCTCCACATGCCCCTTCCTCTTATTCTCCAGTCTTTCCCTACTCTATCCTCTCCCTCCTTCTATCCAGCAGCTCCCCTCTTTCTCTCCCCATCCTTCCAGTGTCTCCCCTCTTTCTTTTGCATCCAGCGTCTCCTTTTTCTCCCTACCCTTCCATCCAGTATCTTCCCTTTTTCTCTTCTCATCCTTCCACCCATCTTCCCTTTCTCCTGATCCTTCCATCTAGTGTCTCTATCTCCCCTCTCCTTCTATCCAGTGTCTCTCTATCTCTCTACCCTTTTCTGTTCAGTCTCCCCTCTCTCTCTCCACATCCTTCCAGTCTCTCCCCTTTCTCTCTGCATCCTTTCATCCATCTCCCCTCTTTCTCTCCCTATCCTCCCATGTCCAGCAGCTCTCTCCCCTCCAGTCCCTTCTTCTTCTTTCTCCCTTGTCCAGCAGCTCTCTCCCTTCCATCCAATCCCCTCCTCCTCTCCATCCCATGTCCAGCAGCTCTCTCCCTTCCCTCTAGTCCCTTCTTCCTCTTCCTCCCTTGTCCAGCAGCTCTCCAGCCCCTTCCTCCTCTCCCTCCCATGCCAGTCCCTTCTTCCTCTCCCTCCCATGTCCCAGCAGCTCTCTCTCTCCCATGTCAGTCCCTTCTTCCTCTCCCTCCCATGTCCTAGCAGCTCTCTCCCTTCCCTCCAGTCTCTTCTTCCGCTCCCTCCCGTGTCCCAGCAGCTCTCTCTCCCTTCCCTCAAATCCCTTCCTCCTCTCCCTCCCATGTCCCAGCAGCTCTCTCTCCCTTCCCTCAAGTCCCTTCCTCCTCTCCCTCCCATGTCCCAGCAGCTCAGCCACTTTCCCTCCAGGCCCGCGAATCCACATCCTTCCCGCGCTGTCGCTGCCCTTTTGTCCCGTGGAGGCAGCGTTCAGCGTTTCCTTCCTGCCCTGTCTTCTCCCCAGGTTCCGCTGCATCGGTCCCTGCAAATGGAATCCTTCTCCTTTTCAGCCGTTGCGCTGCGCTGCCATTCACACAGGCAGCTTCGCTCTCCCCCACCGCGTTCATCTGGCCCTAAACAGGAAGTGCATCAGAGAGGGCCAGATGGACGCGGCAGGGAGGAGCGAAGCTGCCTGTGTGAATGGCAGCGCAGCGCGACGGCCAAAAAGGAGAAGGATTCCAAATTTCCACTTGCAGGGACTCCGCGGGACAAAAAGGCAGAGACAGCGAGTGAAGGTTGTGGATGGGTGGGCCTGGAGGGAAAATGGGTGGGCCTGGGCCCGTCCAGGCCCACCCGTGGCTACGCCCCTGCTTCAGGCAGGTGGACCCAGGCCCATCCCCCCCTACCTGTTACAATTGTGCTGCTTAATGCTTAGTCGTCCAACCCCTCCAAACCCACTGTACCCACATGTAGGTGCCCCCCTTCACCCCTTAGGGCTATAGTAATGGTGTAGACTTGTGGGCAGTGGGTTTTGAGGGGGATTTGGGGGGGCTCAACACACAAGGGAAGGGTGCTATGCACCTGGGAGCTCTTTTACCTTTTTTTTTTGTTTTTGTAAAAGTGCCCCCTAGGGTGGCCGGTTGGTGTCCTGGCATGTGAGGGGGACCAGTGCACTACGAATCCTGGCCCCTCCCACGAACAAATGCCTTGGATTTATTCATTTTTGAGCTGGGCGCTTTCATTTTCCATTATCGCTGAAAAACAAAAATGCCCAGCTCACAAATTGTCGAATAAAACATGGACGTCTATTTTTTTCGAAAATGCGGTTCGGTCCGCCCCTTCACGGACCCGTTCTCGGAGATAAACGCCCATGGAGATAGACGTTTTCGTTCGATTATGCCCCTCTCTGTCAAATGCCTTTTCGGTGTCCACTCCCAACAGATAAGATGGTGTATGTCCGGTCTGGGTTACTTAAATCAAGTTAATCAACTGCTGAATATTATCAGAAGCTTGCCACTGGGGCACCAATCCCACCTAATCAGGATGAATCAAGCCCAGTAATACACAAGCCAGGCAGAACGCACATATTTTTGCCATAATTTTCACATCAACATCCTTACCAGGTGGTAGGAGCTTCTGTCCCTCAACACTTCAGCAGGATTATAGGCACATCTAGAGCTGCCCTCTGTGCAGAAGTGAGGGATGGCAAGACAACTGACGCCAGATAGGCATCCATATCATCTTCCTTTACTTGAGAGTCACAGGTATAAAAGGCCTTGTAGTATGTCAGAAACCACTCCCTAATGGAGGATAAGTGTGTAAGGATGCTACTTCTGCTATCTTTTACCTTAGTCATCATCCTACCCATTTGCAGCTTACGCAAATGGTAAACTAAAAGCTTGCCTGATTTATTAGTATTCTCATAGTGCTTCAGTTTCAAGCAAGCACAATGAAATGCAAGCTCTTCTGCTAGTAATTCAGCCAAGTGGAGGCGAGTACTTTGTAGTTCCTGATATCCCCTATTAGACCCAGTTTGTTTATGCTGGATCTCTAAGCCCTGAAGCCATTCTCTCAGCCCCTGAATCTAATTCATAGTAACATAGTAGATGACGGCAGAAAAAGACCTGCACGGTCCATCCAGTCTGCCCAACAAGATAAACTCATTTGTGCCACTTTTTGTGTATACCTTACTTTGATTTGTACCTGTCTTTTTCAGGGCACAGACCGTATAAGTCTGCCCAGCGCTATCCCCGCCTCCCAACCACCATCCCCGCCTCCCACCACCGGCTCTAGCACAAACCGTATAAGTCTGCCCAGCGCTATCCCCGCCTCCCACCACCGGCTCTGCCACCCAATTTCGGCTAAGCTCCTGAGGATCCATTCCTTCTGAACAGGATTCCTTTATGTTTATCCCACGCATGTTTGAATTCCGTTACCGTTTTCATCTCCACCACCTCCCACGGGAGGGCATTCCAAGCATCCACCACTCTCTCCGTGAAAAAATACATCCTGACATTTTTCTTGAGTCTGCCCCCCTTCAATCTCATTTCATGTCCTCTCGTTCTACCGCCTTCGCATCTCTGGAAAAGGTTCGTTTGCGGATTAATACCTTTCAAATATTTGAACGTCTGTATCATATCACCTCTGTTTCTCCTTTCCTCCAGAGTATACATGTTCAGGTCCGCAAGTCTCTCCTCATACATCTTGTAACGCAAATCCCATACCATTCTCGTAGCTTTTCTTTGCACCGCTTCAATACTTTTTACATCCTTTGCAAGATAAGGCCTCCAAAACTGAACATAATACTCTAGGTGGGTCCTCACCAACGACTTATACAGGGGCATCAACACCCCCTTTCTTCTGCTGGTCACACCTCTCTCTATACAGCCTAACACCCTTCTAGCTACGGCCACCGCCTTGTCACACTGTTTTGTCGCCTTCAAATCCTCAGATACTATCACCCCAAGATCCCTCTCCCCGTTCGTACCTATCAGACTCTCACCGCCTAACACATACGTCGCCCGTGGATTTCTATTCCCTAAGTGCATCACTTTGCATTTCTTCGCATTGAATTTTAATTGCCAAATCTTAGACCATTCTTCTAGCTTCCTCAGATCCTTTTTCATGTTTTCCACTTCTTCCGGGGTGTTCACTCTGTTACAGATCTTAGTATCATCCGCAAATAGGCAAACTTTACCTTCTAACTCTTCTGCAATGTCACTCACAAATATATTGTACAGAATCTGCCCCAGCACCGATCCTTGAGGCACTCCACTACTGACCTTTCCCTCCTCCGAGCGAATTCCATTCACCACCACCTTCTGGCGTCTGTCCGTCAACCAGTTCCTAATCCAGTTCACCACTTCGGGTCCTATCTTCAGCCCATCCAGTTTATTTAAAAGCCTCCTGTGGGGAACCTTGTCAAAAGTTTTGCTGAAATCTAAGTAGATTACGTCTATAGCTTGTCCCTGATTCAATTCTCCTGTCACCCAATCAAAGAATTCAATGAGATTCATTTGGCACGATTTCCCTTTGGTAAAACCATGTTGTCTCGGATCTTGCAACTTATTGGCTTCCAGAAAATTCACTATCCTTTCCTTCAGCATCGCTTCCATTACTTTTCCAATAACCGAAGTGAGGCTTACCGGCCTGTAGTTTCCAGCTACTTCCCTATCACCACTTTTGTGAAGAGGGACCACATCCGCCGTTCTCCAATCCCTCGGAACCTTGCCCGTGTACAAGGATTTATTAAACAAATCTTTAAGAGGACCCGCCAGAACCTCTCTGAGCTCCCTCAATATCATGGGGTGGATCCCGTCCGGTCCCATGGTTTTGTCCACCTTTAGCTTTTCAAGTTGTTCATACACACTCTCTTCCGTGAACGGTGCTCTATCCATTCCATTCTCATTTGTACTTTTTTCCAGTCCATCGCGGTCCTTCTCCAGGATTTTCTTCTGTGAAAACAGAACAAAAGTATCTATTTAACAAATTTGCTTTTTTCTTCATCACTATCTGCATAGCGGTTCGCAGTATCTTTTAGTCTTACAATTCCCTTTTTAGTCATTCTCCTTTCACTACAGTCTTTTTCTGCTGAGAAGATTCCTTTATCAGAAAACTGAGAGACTGTCTCAAGGGCATCCTACTCCAAGTTCCACTGTGGTCCAAAGATGGACCACAGTGGAACTTGTGCCTGAAATATTCTTCCATCAACTGCTTGTACCCTTTCACCACTGCCTCATCCTTAGACAATGCATTGTTCAATGTCCAGCATCTATTTTTTTTGTTACATTTGTACCCCGCGCTTTCCCACTCATAGCAGGCTCAATGCGGCTTACATGGGGCAATGGAGGGTTAAGTGACTTGCCCAGAGTCACAAGGAGCTGCCTGTGCCTGAAGTGGGAATCAAACTCAGTTCCCCAGGACCAAAGTCCACCACCCTAACCACTAGGCCACTCCTCCACTCCACTCCACTATTGCTCCCCTTCTCCAGTATGTCTGAGATGTCCATAGCACATGGAGCATGGTCAGAGAAAGTGATACATACTACCAAGTTTACTTTGGATTTTACAGTCTGAAAATAAATTATGAATCAAGAGGTAAGTCCCATGTGTGTATGTGTGTGGGGGGGGGGGGGGGGAGGAGAATAAAAAGTGTAACTCCTTCCCTAGGATTGTTCTCCCTCCAAATATCAAAAAGACTCAAAACTTGCACAAGATCTTGCAGTCTCCTAGAGACAGTACCATCCATCCCTGATTGAGTGCCAGTACAATTACCTCAGGATACATACAAGTGTTAAAATCTCCACCAATTATCAAGGGGCTCTCCTTTTGATGGCCACTATTTTGGGCATAATTGTTAGCCGAGGTACAAACCTGATGGCCCAAGGAACCTAGGCAAAGAGATAGCATCTCTTAGAATCCCGATGAACTTTAAACCCTGGATGCTGCAATAAACCAAATGAGCAACTCCCTGCTTCTTAGCCCCCAGGAAATCTGAAGCAAAGAAACCAAATTAAAACCACTTATCTTGAGCAATCTTTCATTCCCCTTTCAAGGACAAGTTTCTTGTACCAATTCAATTCAAATCAATTCTTGTATACCGCTAATATCCCCTTTCCAGGGTTCAGTGTGGTTTATATTCTAGGTGAGACAAAAGTAAATAGTGTTAGTGTGAGGTCTGAGAAACATTAGAGACCATTGGTATAATGCATTAGATTAAAAACATTAAGGAAAAGATAATGGAAGATACTAGGAGGTACAAGCCATGATGGATTGCTATGGATCAGTCTTTGGGAAGAGAAAGGTTTTTAGCCTCTTCCTGAAGTTGAAGTAGCTGTTTTCTGTTCTGATGGTCGTAGGAAGAGAGTTCCTTATTTTGACTCCAAGAACAAGGAATAGAGAGCTGAAAATTTTCTAACTGTCTTTTGGAATGGTGATGCTAGCATCAGTAGTTGTTTCAGTCTGTTAGACTGGACTAGACATAGTGAAGTGGTCTTAGCAGTTCAGAGGTGAAGCCCTGAAAAACTAAACAAGCAGCTTTGAACCTGAATCATTCTGCTATGGGAAGCCAATGCAGTTTGTTTAGATGAGTTAAAACACTAGTATATCTATTCAATCTGTATATTAGTCTAGCAGCTGTGTTCTGTATGATTTGCAGTTTTTTTTATATTGACACTTAATACCAAGAAATAGAATGTTACAGTAATCCAAGTGAAGTAGGACTAACATTTGGACTAGTAGTGCGAAGGCTTCTTGGTTGAAGAATGGTCTGACTAGACGTAGCTGTCTCATTTTGAATAGTGTTTTCTTCCATAGCTGGTTAATATGGGAAGCGAAGTACTCTGGTTTCAGATTTGACTGTAAAGATTTGACCTCAACTCCCCGATTTCGGAACCACAGAACCTTGTTTTTTTGCACATTCAATTTCAGTAACTGGTCAGGGCCCAAGTTGCTGACAGCAATCATACCATTCGCTACAGACTGAGTTGGATCTATGTTTGATGCTGTCACTGGTAAGAGAAGCAGGATGTCATCCGCATAGGGTAATAGTAATTCATTAAGTTCCAGGTATATTAAGGCAAGGGATGACATAAAGAGATTGAACAGGATAGGTGAGAGGGGAGATCCGAAAAGTTGGTTGTTTTGCTTGGCAGAATAACTTTGATTTGTAAGGAATTCACAGAACCATTTGAACACAGTCCCTGTTATTATGACTAGAACTCTTATGAGTAGGTTCTTTCTTTGGCCCCTATTTTCTAATTCATCAGGCTTACACAGCACCTCCTCACGCCTCCACTCTAGTGCTGTCACTCAAGAACAGGTATCTGCCAAGGCTTCTGATACTAATCCATAAGCATCTGTAGTTCTTCAAGTTTGCCACATAATTCACATGTCTTCATGAATAGAATCAATTTTTGGCAAGGTCTCAGAATGCACAACCTTAAGCTCACTGCATAGCTCCAAGAGGCACTTCATGAGATCCCAAGTAAGGTCTTGGTTATCCCTGATGTCAAGATACTATCTTTGCTGAAGAGTCAGGGTCTAGACCAGGAGATGCATGACATGATGCAGCCCTACTACCAGTCTCCTGAGTTTGCTTTATAGTTTAATTTGCTTTTCACTTTGCTGGACTTGCATTCATGGGTCATTAAGGCCACAAAATTCACCCAGGTACATAAGTGTCGCCTTACTGGGACAGGCTGAAGGTCCATCAAGCCCAGCATCCTGTTTCCAACAGTGGCCAATCTAAGTTACAAGTATCTGGCAAGATCCCAAAACAGTACAATACATTTTATGCTGCTTATCCTAGAAATAAGCAGTGGATTTTCCCCAAGTCCATCTTAATAATGGCTTATGGACTTTTCTTTTAGGAAGCCATCCAAACCTTTTTTTAAACCCGCTAAGCTAACTGCTTTTACCACATTCTCTGGTAACGAATTTCAGAGTTTAATTACATGTTGAGTGAAGAAATATTTTCTCCGATTTGTTTTAAATTTACTACTTTGTAGCTTCATTGCGTGCCTCCTAGTCCTGGTATTTTTTGGAAAGAATAAGCAAGTGATTTACGTTTACAGCTCACTGGTCACAGCACACTGTGATGGAGGTAGATTGCAGTTTATTTGTCTAGGAGGGAAGGAAGCTCAGCATCTATGAAGCCATTCAGGTTGATACTGTCACTTCCTCCTTTATGTCCTATATTTAGGGGAACCCTGTGAGACATAGGACTCAGAAGGTCAGGATTGGCAACTGTTTGGCTTTTTTCAAAAGTCAGCAGAATTTTATATTAATGGCAAAAAAAAGTAGAAGCTACTACTACTTATCATTTCTATAGCATGAGTGAGGCTCCCTGCCTGTTTCCACTGTAATTAGCAGCAAAGATTGTAGATAGGAAGGCAGTGAGGAAGGCAGCTGTAGTCACAGACATGCTGATGCTTAAAGCTTCAGTGCTTTAGAGAGTAGCGCCTACCTCATACCACAGGAACTGCAGTAAAAAATATCCCCTCCAATGCTCAAAGCTAATGGCATTTAAATTATATGCACGCTGTGAGACTGGAAGTAAGGGGGAGGAACATGCCTGGCACTTGTGCTCAAGAGTTTCATGGTGAGCGCAGCTCTTGTGTGTATGCCCAGGTAAATCCTAAACTGAAGCACATATCGGTGTCATTCTTCTGCACCTTAAAAAAAAAGAAATTCCACTTAAAGGGCTTATATTTAAACACAGAAAACAAGTGCTAATGTGTGCTCTCACTTTAGGATTTGCTCTGATTCAGAAACATTTGTTTCTCAGTACTGGTGCTTAGAGGCTTTCATGGGCTTCCTTTTGCTTCTGAAAGAAATCAAAACTGGCAGACTTTAAACAGAAAATCATATGAAATCCTCTCTTCAAAACATTCAATGTCAGCTCCGAGCTGGAGTTATTTTTCCAGCAGCAAGAGCAGGGTTTCCAAGTTCTGTTCTCTCAGCATTAGGAGAGCATAGCAAATGACCTCATTAACATTTATTTGACAACATTTAAATATAATTTGCGGCCATCTCTGGTGCGTATGTTGTTTCCTGCGCTAAAGCCCTCTGAGCATTCTGTACAGATTAATGCTGGTGCTAGTCCAGCACTAATGGGCTCTAACACAGCACATTAGGTTCTGCGCATCTGCCTGGGAGACTGTAGCTAGGATCCAGCCAATAGGAATGCAGTAGGGGTGAAGCACTGGGAGGCAGCTTTAGTCACAGGAAGGGAGGAGGTGATCTGGAGAAATTTTCTGTGCTGTAGAAGTGAAGTTCCTGTATGTGATAACAGGCAGAATAGGAATGAATCTCCTCCAACACATTTCTATGGGAATATTTGCTGCAGTATACACATACTTATTCACCATAACATAGTAGTTATGGACTTGCACCTTTCAAACTGCCTCCCATCTCAGCTCCTCTCATGATCACAGGCACATAGAAAGGACATATAATACAAGCATATATACACAAACACACACATTTTCATGCAGAGGAGTTGGAAAGAATTCCATGCTTGCTTTCACATTTCTGCATGCTTTCACTACGAGTTCAATTCTTTAATTTCAGTGTTGGATGTAATCCACTGAGAGTGGAGTATAACTATATAATGAATAATTAAAAATAAGATATAGTTATCTGTTCTCCTTTCAGCCACTATAGGCCTGATATTCAAAAAGAGCTCAGTTCCTAAACTTAGAGACCCTTTTACTAAGTGGCGGTAAGCATTAAACTAAAAGGCACTGTTGTTGGATGTGCTCAGGCATTCTGAAGTAGTTCTGGGATCGGCATGCACCAATCCCGTATTAAAAATATAAAATGTTTTTTAGTGCGGGGATGTGTTTGAGGGCAGAGAGTAGGCATGCCCTGCGCTAATCGGTTAGCACAGGCAAATCAGCACATGTTGTCAATTAGCGCGGTTAGCACATGAGCTCTTACTGCCTACAAAATAGGTGGTGGTAAGGTATCACATGGTAATAGCCACACACTAATTGAGAAATTAGTGTGTGGCCATTAATGGAAAAAACTAAATTGTGCCCATTTTACAGCCACGCTAAAAGTGCCCTCAGTGCACCAGAAACCCACGGGCTAAAAATAGTAAAGGTCACTTTTTAGCACAGCTTTGTAAAATGGCCTCTTACACTCCTAAGTTAGATTCCTATGGGGGCCCTTTTACCAAGGTGCGGGACAAAGGGCCCTGCACTGGTGGGAGGGGCCATTTTTTCCCCACACCAGGGCCCTTTTTACCACAGCAGGTCAAAAGACCCCAGGCACACATGGCCATGTGGTAAGAGAACTCTTACCACATAGCTATGCGACGGGGAACCCTTACCGCCTCCCACTGAGGTGGTGATAAAGGCTCCCATGGTAACCCAGCGATAACCAGGCAGCGCGCAGCAATGCCTGATTACTGCCGGGTTACCGCCATGCAAGCCATTTCTGGGTGTTTTCTTTTCTTCCCAGAAAATGCTGCGCTCAGGGTGGGACTACCGCTGGCAGCTGCGTTGGGCCAGCAGTAGTCTCAAAAGAGTGAGCGGTAAGCCCACATTGGGCTTACTGCAGCTCTGTAAAAGGGGCCCTATATTTGTGTCCTATTGTCAGCCAAACTTAGAAGCCTAATCCCCCCTTGTTTACAAAGCCGCGTGGCAATGCTGACACAACCTATTCAAAGAGAATGGGCTGTGTAGGCATTAGCGCAGCTTTGTAAACAGGGGGGTAAATTTGTAACTGAAAATTAAGTTTAATTTAGGAGCTTAATAGTTATCTGGTCAATACTGAGCCAGCAACAGTCAGCTGGCCCCCATTGATATTCAGAGCCAGCTCCTACCCAGGTGACAGCACTGACTATGTGCTTAACATATGGAAAATTCCAAAGAACCACTTCAGTGTATCCAACTATCGTTGTTTTTTAAATATCGTTGTTTTTTATTTAAATCACTTCAAGCAGTCAACTAATTTCATTACTCAAAAGACCTCAGCGATGTCCGTTGCCATTCTAATTCTTGTAATGGCAGCGTTAAACAACATCCATCATCTTCATCGGTCAGCTATCAAAATTTATAGACCGTTTTTTTTATATATAGAAATTTAAATATCAAAATTTACTTAGCTTTCAACTAGCTTTTAGAGTCCACAAATAGGGCAGAGCTGACGCTGATATATCAATAGGGGGTAGACCCTTGAGACAGCTCGGTCTCGGGCGAAACATATGTCGGGCTGACAACCCCCTGAGTCCGGAAATAGATGGACTCTAAAAGCTAGTTGAAAGCTAAGTAAATTTTGATATTTAAATTTCTATATATAAAAAAAACGGTCTATAAATTTTGATAGCTGACCGATGAAGATGATGGATGTTGTTTAACGCTGCCATTACAAGAATTAGAATGGCAACGGACATCGCTGAGGTCTTTTGAGTAATGAAATTAGTTGACTGCTTGAAGTGATTTAAGTAAAAAACAACGATATTTAAAAAACAACGATAGTTGGATACACTGAAGTGGTTCTTTGGAATTTTTGTTTGTCTTCCAACAACTTTCTATAAGACAATAGCCATTTACTATTTAACATATGGAAAAGGCATTTAATAAAATTGCATGGTGGTAAGCATGCAAACAGGAAGTGTGTACCTTTTGTGCTCCATGTTTAAGCATTCCTGGGGGTATAGATTGGGTGGAGAAGAGGGAAATTGTGATGTACATATATATTTTTAATAAAATCTATGAGAACTGTGTAGAACACCCATACATTTACATGTTCTTCAGAGCAGATATTAATTTATGAATTGGAATTTGTTCACTATTAGAGCTGAATCTGGGGTCCTATTTTATAAAGGCACAATAGGCAACTATGTTCTCTTTCTAAAATAAAATCAAACCTCAAGCACATGTATTACCCGAAATTCAATGAGTAAAGTAACAAGATCACCAGGGGAATCAAACCTTTTTAAAAATATCAACCTTAGAAAATATAGCTTGCTAATTAGATATGGCTGAATCAGATCATAAGAGGCTACCAAAAAATTTTCAATAGAAACAAAAAGGCCCCAAAGCTCAATAAGCACGGAAACTGACAACCAAAGGTCAGTATCTCAACTAAAGGTCCATATTATTATCATCAGTCTTATTACATAAACTCCAGAAAAAAGAAAGCAACCAAAAATTAAAAAATTTTAAAAAAATAAAAAACAATTGGAGAAAAACAGTTGCTATCCAAACAACAGGAGAAAAAGTAGTGAAACACTTGCAATCTGAAACAGTCAGAAATATCTCAAACAAAAAATTCCAAATCCTGTCTTAATGAGTTCCAATCAGCTATGCAAATCTCACAAAAATACAGTTCCACAAATACTTAGCTTTACTTATGGAAGGTCAGTTTCATTGTGCCGAAGCTCACCCAGCTCTTCCAAATTTTCAAACTTTCAAACTTCCGGTGTGACAGTCCTCACTTTCAAGCACCTTCTCTGCACATACTCTCCAAAGGTCATTCCCAGCTCAGCCAAAACCCCAACAAGGGCCACTTGTTTCACAAACATGCTGTATCAGGAGGTGGAACCAGAATATTAATACATCCAAAATGGTGTCTAGTATTTATAACAAAACTTCATAGGTGCAGTCAATCACTGAACAGCAAGTTCATAAAACATACATGCTTAATAAAAAGCTTGCCATTCAATAGCAACATTTAAGCCAGTAGATTCAGTATGTTTTAGAGAAAATATCCAGTGTTGTTCATGTTGGCGTAACACTTAAAAAACAAATCCCCACCTCTCCCACCTTCAAAACGTTGTTCAATTATTCAATAGCGTAGATCTTGAAATTTATGCTGAAACTTAATACAATGCTGAACAAGGGGAGCTTCAAGCTTCTAAGCAGTTACACTACTACTACAATGGTGATATTCTATAAGCCTTGTTTTACAAACACAAGAGGCTTGTCCCACATACAATAGCTGACAGGGACAATGGATAGCATAGATAACACCACTTGACTCACATGTAGAACCACCTTTAAGTTGTATTAATTTCTTCTTGTTCCTATCATAGAATGAACTACCTTCTTCAGTAATAGAACATTTACCGCATTTCTGATAACTCCTGCTCATCACTGATTTAACAGTCCAAATGTCTGACTTACACAGCCTATCGGCCAGATTCTTATTCCTGGCATACGCAATCATGCAATCTACATCAGTGAAGCAGGGGTAAGCCTACATAACCCACCAGTGTTGTTCAATGCAAACAGAAATTTTATGAGAAAAGGTGATATATTTCAAAACACATGACATCTTATCCTCAGTTTTTTGATCCAGATGTGATTACAATAATAGATCTCTGTTATTAAAAAGTGCTCATTTAAAAGCCTTCTTAATCATTGAATCAGGATATCAAATTTATTTCACAAACCCTGAAATGAATTCTTAAATTGAGCAGTCGAATCACAGATACGATAACAAAGGAATTGGGAGAAGGAAAGATTTTTTTAGGTGATGGGGATGCATACTTTTATATTGCAACAAGGTATTTCTATCAGTTGGTTAAGTATATACATTAGTATGGACAACACCCTCTTCATATTTCACCTCCACAACCAAAAATGTAATCTGATCTTGATGATATTGAAAATAAAGTTTAATCGTATGATGACATCTATTCAAATCCTCCACAAAATTCAGTAATTCACATTCAGCTCCAGTCCAGATGAGAAAATATGTCATCTTTATGTCTAACGATGTGATTTCTTAACTCCCACTATATCAGCAATAATAACAGCTCAACTTTTAGTAGATAGACTTTCAGTAGATAGACTGTTAAATCATAGAGAGCAACTGCTGATTTATCAGCTTCAAACAGTGACACCGGGAGGTTTACATTTGGAGCTAGAATGGATGTCGTTGTTATAGACCAATCACAATGAATTCCAACATAGCAGACCATTTAGAGTGGAAGGGGGACTCGTTTAATTCCCAGGAAATATTATTTAAACTTGTTAATAAGATGCCGTTATCATCTTAGCAGGGGTTTCCCATAAGTTAAAGCTGAGCTGGTGCTAGAGATGGTTATGGGTAAAAGCTGTAAGATTTCATATTCTATGTTTTGGAACTGTAAGGGATGATTCTCATGCAGTGATTTATATTTTTCAGGGGACAGTCCTTGAGACAGCCCATGGATACACCCACTGTTCTTCAAAATGGGCCATAAAAACATTCGCAATGGAAGGCATGAACGAGGCCCCCATCACTACCCCCTGTAATTGTACATAGATCTTGTCATCAAACAAGAAATAATTATTAACTAAAGCTAAATCTACAAGTTGTGTAAGAAAATCTATAGGGACTGTATGAGGTCTAGGCCAAATTTCCAATACACTTTTGACTACTTTATGAGCCTCTTGCAATGAAATAGAAGTATATAGTGACTGAACATCCAATATGACCAGTTAAACTCGCTCACTAGGCACATGGAGAGACATCAGATGGTTTAAAAATGAGTAGTATCTTTTACATATGAAGTACAAATGAGAGCAGCTTGTTTTACAGGATATTGAGAATATATAAAAGTGGAAAAAGAATAGGAACAAGCCTTCATTCAAAGATAAAAGAATGGGGAAAGTTGGGAGATAGGAGTCCATAAATCTCATGAACAAAAAATATGTTTGCATTATCTCAGTTCAGTAAACTCATATGGTTATCAAACATTCAGATTTATTTATTTTCTGCATTTGTACCCCGCATTTTCCAACCTATTGGTAAGTTCAATGTGGCTTACAATTAGTTTAGGTTTACAAGTATTAAGTTGTGGAGGTCATCAATAGTCTGGTAAGGTTAAGTATGTGATCATGTGATGTGAGGTGGTGGCCGGGATCACCTTAGCTATGTGATTTCATTGGACAGGAATTTTATGAAGAGATGGACTTTCAGTTGCTTTAAGAATGTAAGGTAGTTCATTCCTTTTAGGTCTTTTGGTAGAGAGTTCCAGTTTTTGGTGCAGACATATGTGAAGCCAGTTGAGTATGTGGATTTGTATCTTAGGCCTTGCATGTGGGATGATGAAGGGTTAGATATGATCGTACATTTTTGTTTGTGTTGCGTGGTGATAGATCTATCAAGCCAGCCATATATTCTGGAGCGAGGCCAAAGATTATTCTGTGGACCAGGGTGCATGTCTTGCAGAATATGTGTGCTTTGATAGGTAGCCAGTGTAAGCTTTGGAGTAATGGGCTCGCTCTTTCGAATCAATTGTTTTCCAAACATAAGTCTAGCTGCTGTGTTTTGTGCTGTTTGTAGTCTCTTTAATGTTTGTTACTTGCATCCTGTGTAGATTCCGTTGTAGTAGTGTACATGGGCAAGGACTATGGTTTGGACAAGTGTGCGGAATACGTCTCTGGGGAAATAGGTTTTTATCCACTTGAGTTTCCACATAGTGTAGAACATTTTCTTAGTGTTCATCAAAGGACTGATTGCGATTTATGGTAGCTCCTAGGATTTTTAGTTTGTCTGCTATTGGAATAGGTGTTCCCATGGCGTTGATGTTTGTGAAGTGTTGTGTGGTGATGTTAGTATTAGGCGATTTGTTTTTCCCTGTTCAATTTTAGTTTGAACACTGAAGCTCAGGTTTCCATCGTGCTTATGCTGTTTGAGATCTTGGTGATAATTTCTGATAGATTTTTCTGGCATGGGATGAAGATTGTTACATCATGTGCATATATGAAGGGGTTGTAGCCTTGTTTGGACAGTGATCGAGCAAGGGGTGTCCTCTTTAGATTGAATAGTATAGGAGGGAGTGGTGAGCCCTGGGGGACCGCACAGTCTGCTCTCCATGGGGAGGAGATTGTGGAGTTCATCTTTACTTGGTAGGACCTAGTGGTTAGAAATCCGTTGAACCATTTGTATGCCTTTCCTCCGATGCTGATTTTATCAAGTATTTTTGTAGGATGTGGTGGTCAACCATGACGAATGCGTTGGACATGTCAAACTGTAATGGGAGTATGTTTTTCCCAATTGAGATTTCTTTTTAAAAATTTTGCTAGTAGTGTGATCAGCATCGTTTCTGTGCTATGGTGAGTCCTGAAGCCTGATTGGGAGTCATGGAGTATGCAGAATTTGTCTATGTAGTCTACTAGCTAGTTGGCCATTAAGCCTTCCATTACTTTGCTCATTGAAGGTATAGATGCTACTGGCCTGTAGTTAGAGGTGTCATTGGTGTCCTTTTTGGTGTCTTCTGGAATAGGACTGAGCAGTATTTTGCCCTTTTTTGGAGGGGAATCAACCTTCCCTGAACATGAAGTTGAGGTGGGAGATAAGGTGTTCAATGAATAGGTCAGTGGGTGTTTACATAATGTAGTTGGGACATGTGTACGGCATGCAGTGAGCAGTGGAGAATTTTCATAATGCTTGTGCTACTGTCTCTTTTGTGAGTAGGGAGAAGGTTGTCCAGGTCCTGTCCGCTGGGGTTTCTTTGATGGGGTAATCCATTTTGTTAATAAAGGTATGTAGGTTAGTGTTGGCTTGTGTTAGGCCCTTTCTTAGACTGGGGATCTTTTCCTAGAAATATTTGGCCAGTTCGTTTACCGATGGGGGTGCATTGTTTGCTTTTGTTTGGTATTTAGTAGGCTATTTACCAGATTGTATAATTTTTTCATCTCTCTATAATCTGTGCCTATTTGCTTTTTATAGAACTTCTTTTTAGCCTGTCTTATTTTGATTTTGTATCTGTTTCATGCTTCCCTCTATGCGGTTTTGTTGGTTTCATTCTTGATTTTCAGCAAGGTTCATTCTTGTCTTCTGCAAAGTGATTTTAAAGCTTTCAGGTCTGTATTGAACCAAGGGGCTGATTTGCAATTTCATCCTGTTTTGTTTTGTTTTATCTAGTATGATTGTGCTTCTTTTGTCTCATTCTGATAGAAATTCTTCTGAGTCAATTCTAGGGAACCAGTGATTTTCATATAAAGCTGTCCACAATTTTGTTGGATCAACCTTACCTTGTGATTTATATGGTGATATTGTCTGTGGTGGCCGGGTTCCATGTTCTTTCCAGTAGAGGGTTAGGTTTAGTTTACAGTGATTGGACCATGGAGTTTCAGTCCATCTGAGGTCCTGTATTTTGAAGTCGGTGTCTGGAGAGAATCTGTTTGTGAGTAGGTCTAGGGCATAGCCTTAGATGTGGTGTTAGTCTGGTTGTGAGCCCTTGAGCCCCGGCCAAGGCCTAGTATAGGTGTTAGGCCAAGGCCGAGGGTGGGCCGAGCAGGCACTACACACTACCCCAGCCACCAAGCCCTGTACACACACGCAGCAACCAACTTGCACCTCCAGAAAAAGGAAGATAGGGCAATCAGGTGGGCCTCACGGCCTATCGGGAACCCATTTACTCAGAATTCAAGCATGCGGGCCTCACGGCCGAACCGGAACCGACTCATACATAGGGAGGGGAGAAAGAGACTAAATGAGGGGTCCCCCACGGAGACCGGAGCACCATCAACACCCTTGGTGCTGGCAATCAAGGAGAAAGGGAAGCATACACAGAAACATATCAAGCAGCACCCCACCGCACACAACGAAAGTGAGGGACTGCAAAACAAAGACATTGTAGGCAGAGACCCTCAGCAGACAGGGAAGGGAAAAGTCCGCAAAATGGAGTGCAGAGCCTAACACATACCCAGCACATAAAGGGACAGCACTCTGTAATACAGGTGGTAATTACAGCAAAGAAAGGACTGAAACAGTCACAAAGGGAAGATTGCAGTAAACAGACAACAGCCAGAAGCAGAGAAACTCTGCAGGCAAAGGGTTAACCAAGCTCAACACACACACAGCAACCAGAGGCAGAGAACATTGCAGACAATGGGTTAATCGGGAGAACTATGAAAGAGTAAACAAACAACCCCCACGGAGAGAAACAAAGGGTCCCAAGACTGCTACAAGGGCAGGACCTGCCAAACTGAAAACAAACACAGCACGAAGGGAACTTCGAAGGAAGGGGAAGCAAAACAAACAAACTAGAACAGGACGAGGAAGGAACTCACCACACAGCACTACAGCCAAACAGAGAGAGAGTCCCAGGTGCAATTAGACACATGCAGGCACCAGCCGGCAGACAGAGACAGAGCAACAGAAATTACAAGCAAGGAAAGGAGTAACAACGCCATGCAAGCACAGAGCTAATAGCTCAGACAGAGCAAAGGTAAGGCTTCAGCAGAATTGGAGTAACGCCAAAGCAGGGGTTGTAGGGAAAGTTAAGCTTAAGTAGATCAGACTGACATCTGCTCAGCCCCTGACGAACCAAACAGGAGCGGTTCCAAGCATTCCCCTGTCTGACTAGCAGAATTCTAACAGAATCATAACACGTGGGTTCAGGTCGCTGATGATCTTTGGAAGCCCCACAATTGAAGGAATTCATAGTAATCTTTGGTGCTATTTGTACTTTGGTCTTCTAAGTGTAGATTGATATCTCCTATAACCATCGTATTGGGGTTGGATATGCATGTGCGTGAGATGAAGTCCATGAAGTTAGTTTGAGCCACTTTCCAGTTTTCTGGGGGGGGGGGGGGGGGGGTGTAAAATAATATGCAGCACAGGTGGTTGTGTAGGGTATTGTCGGTGATTATGACTGATGTTATTTCTAGTTGTGGTGTAATAGATTCTGCAATGTTTTTCATTGTTAGAAAGGGCCTGTAGATCAGAGCGATGCCACTACCTTTCTTTCCATTTCTAGTCCAGTGCAATATTTTACAACAGGCGGGACATAGGTCCAGGATTATAGGGTCTTCTTTGTTGTGGATCCATGTTTCATTGAGAAATACCAGGCTGAGGTCTTCATCCAGTATCCAGTCTTTTATTGTTTCTGTTTTGTTTACCGCTGACCTAGCATTGATGTATCCCACAGGTATTGGTTGCTAGTTGTCCTTTGTTTGCACCATTTTGATGATTTTTACTGCTTGGCGTGTATTAGGGTTTTTGGATTGTTTAGTTGCCTTCTTGGTTTTCTGTTGTGTTAGGACCATTTTTGAGTGATCTCTGTTCCAACTGTCTTTTTGAGCTTTGCTAGAATAGGTGGCAATTTTTAGCAACAGGTGGTTCTGGTTGCATAGTTTTGGTATTCTGTTCTTCTCTTGTGTTAAGGCTCCTGAGGTGGTTAGTAGTGTTAGAGTGGTTAACATGACTAGAATTTTTGTGATGTGCATTTTGCCCTTTGTGATGAGGGTTAATGTTTTCTGGTCTCTACTAGATGGAGGGAGTTGTGTCTCCTATGCTGGAGAGGTGATGAGATTAAATGAAACCTCAGGGAAACTCCAGGGAAAGGTACAAAGACCTACTTTAGCAAACAGGCATATCCAAGCAATGAGTCTAATGTCAAGTATCAGCACTGAAAAAAAGAGGAGCCATAAAAAAACTCCCAGTGGTATACTACACTTTGGTTGAAGCTTAGTGAAGGACTATGAGAGCTGAAATTGGAACCCTCGGGAACTCCCAGAAGTCATTGGATATATTATATTAGCGGGAAGATAAGTGTATTTTTTTACTTTTTAAGTGTTGTAGTGATTTTTGAACTCTTTCATATATATCTTTTTTTTTCTCAGATTATGTAAACTCTATTGTGGCTTTTGGCTTTTGTTTTATAGTATCAGTCACTGGTTTTTAGAGCAGCCATGTTTTCTCCCACTGGTTTCCTTTACTTAAATCTGGATGTTTGATAGTGTTTGCGCCTCTTCCTGCGGCCAGCGGAGTCCAATCAGGCCAGCAGTACTACACAGACAACTCCTCTCAACTGTATCTTTAAGAAACTCTGACAGGTGGATTAAGGACTATAAAACAAATAAAGAACAGAACCAAGGAAGCTTCCTTTGGGGAAAAACACAAGTTTATTCTATTTTCCCAAGATTAGGAAAAATAAAGAATAAATATAGATACAGTATAGAATAGAATAGAAGAGAAGAACATATTACAGAAAATGAAATTACAATGGAAAATGGAAACAGGACATTCTTTCAAACTCCCTGGCTTGGGAGCCAAAAGAGATGTACACTGCCCAACTTCCTATCTGGCAGAGAAATATTATATAGTGTTTCTTTTCCCTTTCAATACAAAAAGAGCACAGGAAGGAGGAGGGTTTCTCTCACCCCCTTAATTAGCACCTTACAGTCAGTCAGGCTCCTATCAATAAAGAAATACCTAGCATCTGTTTACATTTCCTTTGAAGATGCAGTTGGTCTCTTGTCCAAATGTTTCGGATATTATATCTCTTCTATTCATCTTTACAGCTTTTCTCACACAAGAGTATATTTCTCAGAACCTTTGATCTATTTATCTTAGTATTTCCCCTATTCTAAAAGAGGAGCAGAGAAGGAAATAAGGTGTTACCTGGTTTTCCTCTCATAGTTGTAAAAAAGGTAATTCTCTCCTGGATTGTAGCCTTACTTCAAAGGGCATGGGAAAGAATTCTGTCTCCTGAACTCCATTGTGTCTCTCCGTCTTCATCTTTCTCTTCTACAAACAGCCACAGCATCTCCTCCGCACTCTACTGTTCTTCCCTTCGAGGAAATAGGAAGTTACATCAGAGGGCAGGACACAGTGCGAGGGAAGGGCCAACGATGAGACAATTTTCTTCTTTTACAGTCAGCAGCGCTGCAGATTCAAGGTGCCGGGTGCATGGAGCTCAGCTGGTAGGCAGGTGGGGACTGTCAGGGGGGGAGTGAGAGGCGCTGCGCCGGGGGGGGGGGGGGTCCACGCCGGGGGGGGGGGCACCGTGTTGCACTGCACCCGGGGGGGTGCGCACAGTGGCGATCTGCCCTGGGTGCCAGCCAACCACGGAATGCCACTGATCCAATATTGTCCTATAATATTTGCTTGTTATACTAATCTCATGCTTTTTCATTATCATGCTACCCAAGATCCTTCCAGAATGCTAGATGTCTATCTATATTAATAAATCCCACCTTGAATGTTCTGAAGCTCACTCCAAGGCAGAGAAGCTCACTCCAAGGCAGAGAAGCACAAAAATCCTGTAGTCTTCATAGGCTAGGACCAGTCACCCTCACTCATGGACCCGCCCTCAGCCATGCCCCATCTGTACATAAAACGCTACCTCAACATTCTGAAGACAACCTGCTGAAGCCATCTGCAAAATCCCTAAACAGTTCGTAAGTTCATGGTGATGAAGCCATCCAACTCACCATGTCTCTCTGCCCCGCCCTCGAGACATGGAACACAGAGGGCGGAACACAGAGAGTAAAGGGATCCATAAAGGCACCCCTACCAACTGGCAACCCCCTCCAACAAACAACGACCCAGGCAGGGGGAGTGTTTCTGTACTCCTCCCCCTGCCTAGGAATTGCTACAGACTGCTGGCAAACTCCCCAACCACACGACCACAAAAGCCACCCGCAACCCCCCCCCCACACACACACACACAAACACACACAAACACACACACAAACAAACACACACACAAACGCAAACACACACACACAAACACACACACACGCAAACACACACACGCAAACACACACAAACACACACACGCAAACACACACACACAAACACATACAAATGCAAACACACACACACACATAAACACACACACACACACACGCAAACACACACACACGCAAAGCACACACAAACGCGCACACACACATGCACACACACACAGAAACACAAACACACAAACAAACACACAAACACACACACAGAAACACAAACACACAGAAACACAAACACAGACAAACACACACACACACACAAACACACACGCAAACACGCAAACACACACAAACACAAAAACACACACACGCAAACACACACACAAACGTGCACACACACAAATGCACACACAGAAACACAAACACACACACAAACACACAAACACACACACACATACATACAAACACACACAAACACACAAACACACACAACACACACACACAAATACAAACACACACACACAAACAGCCTCGACGGTGCACCTCTAAGTGCCCCCCCCCGCCGCATCGCCACAACAACCCGTGCAATGGGGCATCAGAAAGCCCCTACCCCCTTCCCTCCTCGCCGTATCACCCAACCCCTCCCCCGCCGCTTCACCAAGCCCCTCCCCACCCCACATCGACCGCCTTGCCACCCACGACCGCTAATACAAACTCTGTCCGGCGGCTGCTGCTGCTTCTATTCAGCAGCAGCAGCAGCCCTTACATAAAGAAAACAAACAAACAAAAAAACAACCTCCTAAAACGCACCTCCGTGGAAAACCATCTCACATTGGCTGACGTCTCTGCAGCCGCTCCTCCTCTCCCCTCCCCTCGGAGAAACGCCGAGACGTCAGAGGGGAGAGGAGGAGCGCATGCTGAGACTTCAGCCAATGTGAGATGCTTCTCAACGGAGGTGCGTTTTAGGAGGATTTTTTTTTTTGTTTTCTTTATGTACGGGCTGCTGCTGCTGAATAGCAGAAGCAGCAGCCGGCGGACACAGTTTGTATTAGCGGTTGTGGGTGGCGAGGGGGTTGATGAGGGGGGAGGGGCTTGGTGATGTGCCACGGTGGGGGGGTCTGGTGATGCTTGAAGGGGGGGACAAGGGGCTTTCTTTGGGTGCTGCGCCGGCTGGGGGGGAAGGGGGGGTCTCGCTGGACATGGGTGGCTGGAAGGAAGCAGGGGGAGGGGAGGGTCGCTGCACGTGGTGGCTGCAGGGGGGGCAGGGAACAGGGAGATAGGGATGGGGCTCCACACACCACATGGGTGCCTGCAAGGGGGGACAGGGGATACAGGACGGACACTGCAGGGCAGGCAGGGGGACAGAAGGTTTGGTGGTCATCAGGGGGGACAGGTGGGTCGATGGACATGGCTGGCCACAGCGGAGCAACAGGGAAAAAGGAGAGGAGTGTCCTCAGACATGGGTGGCTGCACAGGAGAGGAGGGTCGCTGGACATGGGTAGCTGCAGGGGGGGCAGGGGGACAGAAGGGTCGCTGGACATGGCTGGCTGCAGGGGGGACAGGGGAGAGAGGAGGGACGCTGCACATGCGTGCCTGCAGGGGGACAGGAGGGATGCTGAGGGGGGGCCTGAGACCACATGGGTGGCTGCAGGGGGAGCAGGGGAGACAGGAAGGATGCAGCAGGGGGAGAGGAGGGTTGATGGGCATGGGTGGCTGCAGGGGGATGCTGGACATGGGTGGCTGCAGGGGGAACACGGGGAGAGGAGGGTCGCTGCACATGCCTGGCTGCAAGGGGGCAGGGGAGAGGGAGGGGGTGAGGGGGTTCCTCACACCACACATGCAGTCACTCATTCTCTGTCTGCCACATACACTCTCACTCACACACTCACTGTCTTTGTCCCTCTCTCTCACACAGTGTCACACAGAAACACAAACACTGTCTCTCACACACTCTCTCTCTCGCACAAACACATACACTCTGTCTCTCTCTCTCTCTCTCTCTCTCACATTCTCTCTCTGACACACACGCTCCATCTCTCACACACGCTCTTTCTGAAACATACACTCCAAGGAAAACCTTGCTAGCGCCCGTTTCATTTCTAACAGAAACGGGCCTTTTTTACTAGTTTTAATATATATCTCCACTATTCATGATGTATTGC
The DNA here is from genome assembly GCF_901765095.1 of Microcaecilia unicolor. Classification (NCBI taxonomy): domain Eukaryota; kingdom Metazoa; phylum Chordata; class Amphibia; order Gymnophiona; family Siphonopidae; genus Microcaecilia; species Microcaecilia unicolor. The sequence goes on from NC_044038.1 coordinate 98,255,716, forward strand.
AAGCCACATTGAGCCTGCAAAGAGGTGGGAAAATGTGGGATAGAAATGCAATAAATAAATAAATAAATAAATAAAATGTCCAATCATTTTCACCCACCAATCATTGGACATGTTATCAGTGATTTGCTCTCCTTTTACCCCCCCCCCCCCAAAAAAAACTCCTTCTTCAGGGAGAACGCATTGCTTCCATGGGTCAGTTTTACCTTCAACCCCTTACCAGTTTAAACAGGACACCCAGGTAACCATAGTGTAGCAACTTGTTTAAGCCAAACTCTATTTAGTCTACAATTTTTTCTTTTGCAGCTTGAGTCAGGATACCCAGATAACTTGTAGTGGTGACAACCTGCTCAGCCTTATCACCCCTTTTTTCTCCCATTAATACTTGACCCATTTCCCATCATTTTTCCCAAGCCAATGAGAACACTTTAGGCGGAACTGGGGCATGGTTATCGGCCGAGGAGAGATGGGCGTCTTTAGCTGATAATCGAAAAAAAAGGTATTTTTACCGCGATTTTGGGTCACTTTTTTTGGACCTTTTTTTTTCACAAACAGGTCCCAAAAAAGTGCCCCAACTGACCAGATGACCACTGGAGGGCATTGGGGATGACCTCCCCGGACTCCCCCAGTGGTCACTAACCCCCTCCCACCAAAAAAAAAAAACACTTTACAAACTTTTTTCCCAGCCTCAAATGCCGTACCCGCCTCTATGACAGCAGAATGTGTTCTATCCTGTGACAGCCTTTCTCTGGTTCTGATGTGGCTCTTGGGTGAGTGTGACACCTTTTCTGTTACATGCACTGCGGAGTCACATCAGCAATGCATTGTGGTGGGTGTAGGGTATTGGGCTCCGTGATTCCACTAGCTTTTGTGGCAAATGCTCACGATGTTGGTAGTTGGTAGGCTCTACTCCCATGGTGCTTTTCCCACTGCTTACTGGGTCAGAGTGTGCCCTGTTTTGTTTCCGGTAGTCCATGAGGTAGTGGCCATTTTTGTAAGCCAGTTTTAGATCCCTTTCACATGTTAGCCACATTACAGAACTTAGTTCTTCCCTTGAATGTGGCTGAAAGAGGGCATTGTACAGCATTCTGCCAGCTCTGACCTACTGCTAATCTCAGTACCAGGGAGACTCGTTGCCAGTGGGGCACAACCTCTGATCTGCAGTTAACTGTGAGTAAGCGTGCTTATTCCAATAAAGGACGTTTTTGGAGAGATTAGTTTTCAGGTGTCAACTGGTGTGCAAATGTTATATAGCAGCAACCAGTCCTAGAGGTCTGCGTGTATGCAGGTCCCTGGAGCACTTTTAGTGGGTACCGCAGTGCACTTCATCCAGGCGGACCCAGGCCCATCCCCCCCCCACCTGTAACACTTGTACTGGTAAATGGGAGGCCTCCAAAACCCACTGTACCCACATGTAGGTGCCCCTTCACCCCTAAGAGTTCTACATTTGTGGGTAGTGGGTTGTGGGGGAGGGGGGTTGTGGGCTCAGCACCTGTGGTAAGGGAGCTATGCATGTGGGATCGTTGTCTGAAGTCCACCGCACTGACCTCTAGGGTGCCCAGTTGGTGTCCTGGCATGTCAGGGGGGCGAGTGTACTACAAATTGTGGCCCCTCCCACGACCAAATGGCTTGGATTAGGACGTTTTTGAGCTGGGCGTTTTTAGTTTCCATGATTGCTAAAAAAAAACAAACGCCCAGCTCAAAAACGTCCATTTTTTCAAAAATACGGTCTGTCCCGCCTCTTCACGTACCCGTTTTCGGACATAGACGCCCATGGAGATAGGTGTTCGCGTTCGATTATGCCCCTCATTGTGTATCTGGATTTTCAGAAGGCGTTTGACAAAGTATCTCATGAAAGACTCCAGAGGAAATTGGAGAGTCATGGGATAGGAGGTAGTGTTCTATTGTGGATTAAAAACTGGTTAAAAAATAGAAAACACTGCAAACACTCCTCAGAATGCCCAAGAGAAGGGGGAAAGCCGCGGCCGCAGCCTCCCAACGACTTGAAACCCCGACTCAAAGAGGACCGATTGATGTGTTTCTCCAGCGGGTCTTGGACACTAGTACACCGGTGAGCGGCTCGCTGTTGACTCCTGCGCATGTTGAAGGTGCGCGGGAATCCTTAGAGCTGGAAATCTCTCTCAGCCCCGATGTTCGAACACCACCTCTTCCTCCTGTGCCTCGTGAGTTCGGTGCTCTATCGGTAGTGTCTTCGATTCCAGTCCCGGAAGTGGATAAGGAATCAGGCAGAAAGGGGGCAAGTAAAGATCAAAGAGCAGAGCTTACAACGATGGCTGAGACAATCATGGAGGATCAAAGTGTTCCTAGTATGGCAGGAATTTTCCCGCTGCAACAACAGACGGAGGTAGGAGCTTTTTCCTTTGCACAATTACAAATTAAACCTCCTGAAGTCACGTTAGACTGCCTTTGGACTCTAATAGTAGATTTAGGCAAAGCACTAATTCCCCAAGTACAAAAAGTAAAACAAGAAGTTGAAAGGGTGGAAGAACAAGTAAAACAAACGAACATTCAAGTGGAAAAACAAGAGAACGAAATAAAACAATTACAAGAAGTGCAGCAGACTATGTTAAAGGATTTAATAAACTCAAGAAGGAAAATAGAGACTTTGGAAAACTTCACTAGAAGTAATAATTTACGCTTTATAAATTTTCCTTATTTGAAAGAGATATCCCCTAGGGAGATGTTAAAATTGTATTTCCAGGAAATTTTCCAAATAAAAGAAGAGAATATTCCTCTGTTTGCACAAGCATTTTATCTCCCTCCCAGGAACCAACAAGTTTTGGAAAATCAACCCCTTGATGTAACAGATTTGTTAGAATCTTCTATAACAGATCAAGCAACAGCTGCTACTTTGGTAGCAACGGTAACTTTTTCCTCGGATAAATTTTGGATATTAAAACTATTTTATAAAAAAATTGTGATAAGACTTTCAAGGGACTTAAGATTAATGTCTATCCTGATGTGTCGAGAGAAACACAAGTGCGCAGGAAAAAATTTCTTCAGAAGAAGCAGGAAACGTTACAAATGGGAGCAACTTTCTTTTTAAAATTTCCGTGCAAATGTTTGGTTACCTACCGGTCTGAAAAATTTGTGTTTTACGATCCCTCCCAACTAGAAACATTTATAACATCTAGAAGGACAGTTGGAATAATTTCACCAACTATAAATAGTGTTTGAAAAGAGTGTCCAAATCACGCCTATCTACCATTTGTGTTTTATTTTGTTTATTTCCTTAAGTCCTTCAACTATTATTTATATTTTGAACTCCTAAATGTGGACTTATATTGGTTTTGAGGAAGTAGATGGATAATAGATTTTGCTTGATATTGTAACCTCATTTACTGATTTTTCTTATCAATTTTGTGTACTTGCGAAATTGAAATGTAATAAATAAAATAATAAAAAAAAAAAAAAAGATAGAAAACAGAGAGTAGGGTTAAATGGTCAGTATTCTCAATGGACAAGGGTAGTTAGTGGGGTTCCCCAGGGGTCTGTGCTGGGGCCGCTGCTTTTTAACATATTTGTAAATAACCTAGAGATGGGAATAACTAGTGAGGTAATTAAATCTGCTGATGACACAAAGTTAGTCAAAGTCGTTAAATCACGAGAGAATTGTGAAAAATTACAGAAGGACCTTACGAGACTGGGAGACTGGGCATCTAAATGGCTGATGACGTTTAATGTGAGCAAGTGCAAAGTGATGAATGTGGGAAAGAGGAACCCGAATTATAGCTACGTCATGCAAGGTTCCACGTTAGGAGTCACGGACCAAGAAAGGAATCTAGGTGTCGTCGTTGATGATATGTTGAAACCTTCTGCTGAGTGTGCTGCTGCGGCTAAGAAAGCAAATAGAATGTTAGGTATTATTAGGAAAGGAATGGAAAACAAAAATGAGGATGTTATAATGCCTTTGTATCACTCCATGGTGCAACCGCACCTCGAATATTGTGTTCAATTCTGGTCACCGTATCTCAAAAAAAGATATAGTGGAATTAGAAAAGGTGCAGAGAAGGGCGACGAAAATGATAAAGGGGATGGGACGACTTCCCTTTGAGGAAAGGCTAAGGCGGTTAGGGCTCTTCAGCTTGGAGAAAAGGCGGCTGAGGGGAGATATGATAGAGGTCTATAAAATAATGAGTGGAGTTGAATGGGTAGATGTGAAGCGCCTGTTCACGCTTTCCAAAAATACTAGGACTAGGGGGCACGCAATGAAGCTACAATGTAGTAAATTTAAAACGAATCGGATAAGTTTTCTTCACTTAACGTGTAATTAAACTCTGGAATTCGTTGCCAGAGAATGTGGTAAAGGCGGTTAGCTTAGCGGAGTTTAAAAAAGGTTTGGCTGGCTTCCTAAAGGAAAAGTCTATAGACTGTTATTAAATGGACTTGGGGAAAATCCACTATTTCTGGGATAAGCAGTATAAAATGTATTGTACTTTTTTGGGATCTTGCCAGGTATTTGTGATCTGGATTGGCCACTGTTGGAAACAGGATGCTGGGTTTGATGGACCTTTGGTCTTTCCCAGTTAGGCAATACTTATGTACTTATGACTTTCTAATCCAATGTGCAGCCAGAGAACAAATAGTTTAAGTCTTTTCCTGTTAGTTTTTGATATTTTGTACACTGATACATGCACATGCAGGTTCATGCTGAAATATGGCTATGTTGGGTTCTTAATCGTGTTTACAATTTTTGCATGTAATAAAAATATAGTGTTTTATACATTTAGGAAAGTTTTTACTATCATGCAAAGGAATAATGCATGATATTTGACTTTTAATATGCATTAAATAGCAAAATTGTGTTATTTTGCTGTAATGTATATTGGTGTAAGCCATTAGGGGCTGCATAATAATATAATGCAATTTATATTGAACTGTGCAAGTGGTGTTATTCTTGGTAAAACAATGCCAGCTCAAAGCTAGTGATATTTTTCCTGCCTGTGAACATAAGAAACATGCAGCTGGATGTTCCTGGATGCCATATTAAGGGGGGCAGAGCTTAAAAAAGAAAAAGAATAATGTTCCCCCCTCCCCTGCCTTACCTGAAGGCCTGTACCCTATTGCAGGCCTCCCCCCAAGGACACCCACTCCCTTGACCCCCCCTCCCCCTGAGTCTTCCTCTATAAATCCTTGGTGGTCTAAGGGGTCTAGGTCAGAAGTAATCCCCAATCACTCCTCTCTCTCCTAGATCTAGGTTCAAAATGGCGCTGATAACCCCTAATGGTAGTCTCACAGTATTAAGGGCATTAGCAGTCTGATTCTCCCAGGCAACTGGATAACACAGCTTGAGAGGTTGATTAAAAACTGTGTTTTTCATTCACCATGGGAGTCACTAACCTGTCATATATTACCACAGCTTAGAAATTCCCCTCCTTAGTTTGGTTTACACTTGAATCCATTGCCCTTTCTTTGCTAATTTTTATGATTCTTTGCATCTCCTTGTCTTTTCCACAGATGGGACTAACAATGGTTTATTTGATGTCTCAATGTTTATTTCTTCTATGAGTAATTTTACTGGAAATAATTCAAAAAACCTTTCATAGTTTAAAGGGAGGGGAGGAGTTTGGCACTTTTACAAGGACATTTATAACAAAAGAAAGGCCTCTTATTTCCACACAGTCTTTATTAAATATATATATCAACACACATAAAAACAGTTTATATAATACTGTTAAAATAAACTGAACATAAACAAAAAAGGAAAATTGTAAAAACCTTTCCAATTTGCAAATTAGGTCAATGTCTGAAAAAAAAGGAGAAAGGGTAAACTATAATTATAGAATCATGAAACTCACAAAAGAAAACAGAAAAAAGACACTCCCCCCCCCCCCCCCAGCACCACAAAAAAGTGTTCCGTTAAGGGGTTTCTGCCCTTAGCAATATGTGACCAATAGGTGCTACTGTACAGCTGCAGTTTGCCTCTATCATATTGTCTAAGAGCATCTTGACATCCCACCTTAACTGACTCTAGTTTGCACCTTCTGACATTCCACCTCTGTAATCAGGGATTTCAGAAGAGATGTTGAAATTAGCACCAGACAACAGAAGGCCCAGCTCTACATAGCACTGCTGTCTGTACATGACTTCACGAGCTCCAATGCATCATCATGGGGGGGGGGGGGGGGGGCATTGGCTGTCTCATCATTGGATGCCCCCACACCCATCTGTTATATCAGAGGGCTTCCCATACACAGACTTGGGGGGCACCATTTAGCTCACCACAGATCCTTTTGTAGTCCTTAATGGAAGGGATGAAGATTTCCTTATGTGTTAGATAAGCGTCAGGGCCCTACTGGTGTCTTGCAAAAGAATACAGGCTGTCAGTATCTAAGGGATTCACACCACTCAGCAATGATGTTCCAAAAAACAAACTGTGGTGAAAATAAACAACTTACGCTAATGTCAGCACTTCCATGCCCATTCTCTGCCACTGACATGCACCTTCCCAAAAATTTAAAAAACAATACCATGCAGTTAGCGCACACAAATGTTTACAAAGCCACGCGACATTGCCGATGTAGCCTATTCAAAGTGAATGGGCTGTGTCGGCAGTACCGCACCACCAGCTGCTAGCATGGCTTTGTAAACAGGGGTCTAATGCTTGAATTTGTCATGTGTTAGCCCACTTTTCCCACGATAAGCGTGCATTAGCACTTGATGCAGTTTGGTAAAAGGGTCCCTAAATCTTGATGGAGAAAAAAATCATATATTGTTTAATCCATTAAATCTCTCAGGATCATATACTAGTTTCGAATCCCTGCAAAGAGTAAGCATGGCACACACGCTTCATTCAGGACCACAAATTTTCCAGATCCAGGTGCAGAGATGCCCAGCAGAAGCTGGGCATCTCTTCACCTCCTGATATCTTCACCAGGCTGCCTCTCTTTCTTCGTTCACATGAGGTTTTGATTCCTATAAAGTTATTTATTTTGCCTAAAGGGCAATTCTGTAACTGTGTGCCAGCAATTAGGTGCCATATGCAGATATGAATGGCGTCCTCATTGCCACTTAAACACACACTTGCTTTAACCACTGATTTATAAGGGTGCACATAAGTGGCATCGTGAGCATCTGCAAGGCGGCATACACTTGGGCGGAGCTTGAGCATGACAGGGGCATGTCTCCCACTGATGCATGATGCATGCACCTTATTGAATACTATGAGCACGTAGGTTTCCACATTTATGTGTGACAATTTACACCAGCCACTGACCTGTTGTAATGGGTGCATATACATTTTGGTACTCCAATGCCAGTTTGATTCCAGATGTCATTACAGAATTAGTGCAAACTGAGTTGCATCGGGCAGCCCACATATGGGAATCAATTTATAGAATTGCTTCCTTAGCTTTCTTTGTTTGCTTTTTCATTTTATTTTGCTTTTCAACATTCCTAAGTTGAGTTTAGGTGCATAAAAAGTTAAATAAAAGGGAAATTAATGCACTATTTTTTTAAATTGCAATTTAACTTCAATATAGTTATTTATTTGTTACATTTGTACCCCACATTTTCCCACCTATTTACAGGCTCAATGTGGCTTACATAATACTATAAAGGCGATAACCTTCAATCTTAAGCACCCTCCTCCCCAGTCCCACCCAATCTCATCCCCCACCTCTAGAAACCTTCAAGCTATCGACCCCTTTACTCTATCCTCTTGTGTCTCTAACCTTCTCTCTACCACCACCTTACCTAAGTCTGTGAATGAAGCTGTTTCTTCTTACGATACTATTCTCTCCTCTGCTTTTGACACTCTTGCCCCCTCATGCCCCATCCTACTAGGCGTACCAAACCCCAGTCTTGGCTAACCTCTAGAATCCGTTATTTCCGCTCCTGCGCCCACTCAGTAGAACATTCTTGGCTTAAATCCCGTACCCTTACCGACTTCACTCATTTCAAATTCATGCTGAACTCCTTCCAGTCTGCCCTTTCACTTGCAAAACAGGATTACTTCACCCATTTGACTAATTCCCTCGGTTCTAACCCTCGACTTCTCTTCGCCACACTGAACTCTCTTCTCAAAATACCTCTGTCTCCTATTTCCCCTTCTCTTTCTCCACAGACTCTAGCTGATTACTTCCATGATAAAATCTGTAAGATTAACCTTGAATTTTCATCCAAACCCTCCCCACCTCTCTCTCCCTTAGTCCACACCCCCTACTCTCCTTCCTCTCCTTCTTTCTCCTCCTCAAAAGTTTCTACTGAAGAAACTGCCCTCCTTCTTTCCTCCTCTAAATGTACTACCTGTTCCTCTGATCCCATCCCCACTTACCTACTTAATACTATCTCTCCTACTATCATCCCTGTCATCTGTCACATCCTTAATCTTTCACTCTCAACTGCAACTGTTCCTACGACCTTCAAACATGCTATTGTCACTCCACTCCTTAAAAAACCCTCACTTGACCCTACCTGTCCCTCCAACTATAGCTCCATCTCCCTTCTCCCTTTCCTCTCCAAATTACTTGAACGCATCGTTCACCACCGTTGTCTTGACTTTCTCTCTTCTCAACCTATTATTGACCCACTTCAATCCGGATTTCACCCTCTTCACTCTACTGAAACTGCACTTACTAAAGTCTCTAATGATCTGCTTTTGGCTAAATCCAGAGGTCTCTATTCCATCCTCATCCTTCTTGACCTATCTGCTGCTTTCGACACTGTTGACCACACCTTACTCCTCGATACGCTGTCCTCGCTTGGATTCCAGGGCCCTGTTCTTTCCTGGTTCTCTTCCTACCTCTCTCTCCATACTTTCAGTGTTCACTCTGGTGGATTCTCATCAACTTCCCTCCCACTCTCAGTAGGTGTGCCTCAGGGTTCTGCCTTTAGACCACTCCTCTTCTCCATCTATACCTCCTCCCTTGGTGCCCTGGTCTCATCCCATGGTTTTCATTATCATCTTTACGCTGATGACTCTCAGATCTACATCTCCACCCCTGAAATCTCAACTTTAATCCAGGACAAAATCTCTGCCTGCTTGTCTGACATTACTGCCTGGATGTCTCAACGCCATCTCAAATTAAACATGGCTAAAACTGAACGTCTCATTTTCCCCCTAAACCCTCCTCCCCTCTTCCCATATTCTCTATCTCTGTTAATGGCTCTCATATCCTCCCTGTCTCCTCGGCTCGTAACCTTGGAGTCATCTTCGACTCCTCTCTCTCCTTCTCTGCTCATATTCAACAGATCGCCAAAACCTGTCACTTTTTTTATCTTCAACATTAGCAAAATTCACCCCTTCCTTTCTGAACACGCATCTGTTTCGTCCCTCTCCACATCCCTTACAAAGCTTGCCCACTTGTAGCAGTTCACAATGGTTGCCTGTGTAACATGATTCCAGACTTCTTTCTGCATATGTAGGGAATCCAACAGTGATAGATTATGAGCCAGTTCAACAGCACGTTTATCCTTGCCAGTCTGGTCATCCATAACACTCATCAGACGACGTAGCACAAGAGCCTGATAATGTGGTTTGAAATTGGCTATTATGCCCTGATCCATAGGCTGGATCAGTGTTTGGTGGAAGGAAGACCACTTTGACGTTAGACAGCCTGACATCATCCCTGTGTGCAGCACAATTATCACAAAGCAACAAAATCTGACACTTTTGTGCCCACATTCTAGTGTCTAACTTCTTTAGCCACTGCTTCCAAATTTCCCCAGTCATCCATGAATTTGCGTTAGCCTCGTATGACACAGAAAGTTGCTTGACATTCTTGAAGCAACGGGGCTGTTTTCTCTCTCCAATGATGAGTGGTTCCAGCTTCTCACTCCCATCCTTATTGCAGCAAAGGAAGATCATTAGTTGGTTCCAGCTTCTCACTCCCATCCTTATTGCAGCAAAGGAGGATCGTTAGTTGGTCCTTCGACATTTTACCTCCTGTAGTTTTGGCTTGTTTGAATACAAGTGTTCCATCAGGAATCACTCGCTAATAGAGACCGTTTTCATCAGCATTGAAAATGTCACAAGGTGCAAACTCGTTCAAGATGGTAGGAAGAACAGCAACAACCCAATTTTCAGCACCAAAGTCATCAGCGTCTTGTTTCTCACCATGCTGTTTCTTCAATTTTATGTTGTTCCTCTCCTTCCATCTTTCCAACCATCCAACAGTGGCTTTGAATTCAGTTAGTCCAAGATGTTCAGCTAGCTGATTAGCTTTCTCCATAAGCAGTGGACCACTGACAGGAAACTGTCTGCTCCTGACTTGAGAAAACCACCGAAGAAGAGCATCTTCTACCTCCTCAGCTTTTCCCGTCCATTTTCGTTTATGGTGTGGATTTGTATTGTTTTGCCAGTCTTCCAGAAGCTGGTCTTTCTGCTTCAAGATATGTGAAATTTGACTGGCATTGACACCATATTCTTTAGCAATAGAAGCTTGACTTTGTTTGTTTTCTAATTTTTTAAGAACTTCTATTCGTTCAGCCAGTGTTAAAGTCTTACACTTGTGCGACGACGACCCCAGTATACACTCTAACATTCTTTTGCTTATTCTGCCTGTGGCAGTTAAAGGGGCGGTAAATTTGAAATCTTGTTGGTTGTCACACGCAAATCGGTGTCCATATTCCGTGTGCTCTTATGCGGAGTCTTTCCTGCAGAGGAGTGGTCTTAAACCATGCATATAAGTGAATCTTGCACATCAGTGGTATACTAAACCGAAGTTTGTCCCCATAGAAATTGATGGCGCCAAAAACGGGACCGAAGTACAGCATGCAGTTAAACAGAGCATGCGCTTATCCAACGTGCACTTAAATGGAGTGCACTGTATACGCTTGCTGCAGTGAAAAAAACATTTTGTACCCAATACCCATTATGGTCCTGAATCAGAATCGGGAATAGAAGTAGCAGCATTCCCCGGGGCATAAACCAGTTTCGGAACCGCCACACCTTCTAGCAGAGTGCTAGCACATTCCTGCATCAAAGGTCTCCTCACAGTTCCTCACAGCTGTCTCTCAGCGGATTCCACAGTGGAGTAGCCTCTTATGCTGGAAAAAGGGCCTAAACCAGCGACTCTGGCAGCCCGAGGTGCCTATATCACTGTCTACACCATGTTTCCTCGTGGTTCCTCACAGCTGTTTCTCCTACATTCTTAGGTTCAAGCAATTTCAAAGCCTGGAGATCCTTGCTCCCAAAGTGAATTCATGCCACTCTTACGCTGAATCTTCTTTCTCCTTTATAAACAGCCAGATATAGCTTTGGGATCCCAGAAAACATAAAGAGCCCTTGTAGTGAACTCTTCTACATACCTGGGGGGATTCCCTCCTTTGTTCCTGCTCTGGATCCCAGGCTTGCTTACTTTTTGAGATGAGAGTATCTTGTCTCATATCATCCGCAAAGCTTTCTCCTCAAATGCTTCCTTTTTTACTAGGAGTCTCTTTTCTTCTCTTATTGTTTATTGGGTATTTAATATATCGCCTTTAACAGCAAATCAAAGCAGAGTACAACAAAGTTAAAAGCAAAAAGCAGAGCACCATGAGTCAAAGGAAAGCCTAACATGGTAGGAGAGGTCATCATAGAGATGGGGGGGGGGGGGGGGGGGGGGGAGAGTAGGAGGGAACAGAAAGTAAGGGGTAGAGGATTAAAGTGCCATTTGCTTGGTAACTAGTTCACTGGGGCTCCCAGAAAAACCTCAGAAAACAGGTGAGTCTTGAGTAGGGCCCTGAATTTGTTATGGAAGTTTCTGATGTTAATGACAGGGGTAGGGCATTCGAAAGAAGAGGTGTCATGTAAAAGTATGCAAAGTACCTTGATATGTCTAACCTAGAACAAAAAACAGGTGGTAGGCTTGGATGATGCTAAGATGACATAGAGATTGTGGTGATGTGTAAAGGGAGATTAAATAAGAGAGATAGGATAGAGTAAGAGTATGATGGTCCTTGAAAGTAGGTGATAGGCAACTAATGTTGTAGAAAAAGCAGGGTAACATGATTACTGATTACACAATGTGGAGTATGTGAGGAGTCTGAATTATATGTTTTGGACAGATTGAAGTCGCTTTAAGGCATAAGCAGGAAGTCCAGCATAGTTGTCATTGCAATAGTTGAGTTTAGAAGCACCTACAGAACAGAGTAGAGTTGCACAGGAAGATTCATTTAAATAACTTTGAATAGAGTGGATATGTCTGAGAGCCAGAAAGCTTGAGCGTATTACAGTTTATATGAGAATGAAAAGTTAATTGAGAACCCAGGATGACTCCCGAAACCTGAAAGAATCAACAAAAGTTATAGGGCATCCTTGAAGAGTAGAAACAGCTCAAATCTGCAGTGCATGCCCTGTGATCTAGGAAGCCACTGTTTTGGATGGATTTAGAAGAAAATGGTTAGTATTGACCCAGTCATTGATAGTATTAAGGCAAGTTTGCAGGTCTGTTATTGATGGGTTGTAGGGATCTTGTATATGTAATTGGCATATATGTATGCTTTAACAGCCTTTGATACGGTTCCTCACAGAAGGCTCATGAATAAGCTGAGAAGGCAGAATTTAGGACCCAAAGTAGTGAACTGGATTGGAAACTGGTTGACTGATAGGCGACAGAGAGTGGTAGTAAATGGAATTTGCTCAGAGGCAAGGAAATTGAGCAGTGGAGTGCCTCAGAGGTCAGTGCTGGAGCGATTCTGTTTTCACATATTTGTGAAAGATGTTGTGACGGGTTAGATGAAAATGTTTGCCTTTTTGTGAATGACACAAAGATAGCCAATAGAGTGGATACCCCAGAGAGAATAGAAACCATGATAAAGAGATCTAGCAGTTAAAATGTAATGACTACAACTATGGAAAATAAATAAACTGTGCTCAAATATAATATCCCCAGCTCTCACAGGATAATTTACAATATTAAATCTAATCCAAAGACTTAATAATCATATTCATCATAAGAATATCTAAACAATAAATATATGTAAAGGTGTTAGGAAATGAAAGCATTACTTGGCCAAATGTAAATATCATGCTAAACATTTATTACAAAAGTGACAAAATACTCAATAACATTCCCCACTGTGGACCCCTCAAAAGCAATGAAAATATTATGCACAACAGCAATCTGGTCTTATCGCCGCTGTTATAGAAACCAGCTGTAATGAAAAAGAAAACATGGCTCTAGTCATATCCAATCCACTGTGTCTCCTGTGAGAGATACAATTTAATGCCAAGAAGTGCAGAATGATGCACTTGGGGGTGCAGAAATCCAAAGGACCTTAGGGTGATGGTGTCTGAGGATCTCAAATTGACAAAACAATGCGACAAGGCGTTGGCCACGGCCAGAAGGATGCTAGGCTGCATAGAGAGGGGTATAACCAGCAGAACAAAAGGAGATGTTGATGCCCTTGTACAAGTCATTGGTGAGGCCTCCCTTGGAATATTGAGTTCAGTTTTGGAGGCCATATCTTGCTATGGATGTAAAAAGACTTGAAGCAGTTCGGAGAAAAGTGACAAGAATGGTATGGAGTTTGCGTCACAAGATGTACAATGAGTGACTTGATGACTTGAACATGTATACCCTAGAGGAAAGGAGAGACGGGGTGATATGATACAGATTTTCAAATATTTGAAAGGTATTAAACTACAAACAAACCTTTTCTAGAGATGGGAAAGTGATAGAACTAGAGGACATGAATTGAGGCTGCAGGGGGGCCTACTCAGGAATAACGTTGGAAGTACTTTTTCACAGAGAGGGTGGTAGATACATGGAATGCCCTCCTGCAGGAGGTGGTGGAGATGAAAATGGTAACGGAAATAAATAATGTTTGGGATAAATACAAAGGAATCCTATTTAGAAGGAATAGATCCAAAGAAGCTTCATGGTGATTAGATGGCAACATCGGTAATTGGGAAGCAAAACTAGTGCTGGGCAGACTTCTATTGTCTGTGCCCTGATTCAGAAGACTTCTATGGTCTGTGCCTGGACAGATTCAGCTTCAGAAGTTGGAGAACAAGGCCATTGCTGGGCAGACTTCTACTGTCTGTGCCCCCTGATCGTGGCTGGACAGATTTGGATGGTTTGGAGTGGGTCTTCAATGGCAACTTCAGAAGTTGAAGAACAAGGCCAGTGCTGGACAGACTGCTACAGTCCGTGCTCTGAAAATGGCAAGGACAAATCAAGATCAGGTGTGCATATGTAGTATCACATCATACATTATGCTATGAGTTTATCTTGTTGGGCAGACTAGATGGATGATGCAGGTCTTTATTGACCATCATCTACTATGTTACTATGTATATATGTCATCAAAGATGCCAGTGTGCTGAGGAAAATATTGAAGAGAACAGGGGCAAAGATCAAGCCCTGAAGTAGAATGGAAATGAGGAAGAAATCAAACAATGAGTGGCTACAGAGAAACTTCTGTTAGAGAGATAGGAGGGAACCATTTGCGTACAGTAGTTGAGATGTCTATATCAGAGAGACAGGAGAGTAACAAGGAGTGATCAATTAGATCAAAAGCTGTAGTTAAATCTAAAGAGACAAGCAGGGCAGTGTTACCATGATCAAAAGTGGCACCCAAAAGGGTGACCTTAGAGTATCAAAATGTAGTTCCTGTACTCTGGGCAGTAACTTTAGTGTGGAAGACAGAGGGTCTGTAGGACTTTTACTTTTACATTTAAAACTGCTGGCCAGCTAGATAGCAGAAAAAATATCTGGGGTCATAGTAGATACCAAACAGAACATGAGTAAGCAGTGCAGTGCTGTTAAAACAAAAGCTATGACCATATGGGATGATAATAACAGAAGTGTTCTATCTATGTAAGATGTGTTGCAATTCTTCCACTGAACTCAGCATTAGTAAGGGCATTGCTGAAAGAACTTATGCTGTGGAGAAACTAAAGGAAGTCCAGACCTGAGTAATAAAGAATGATTAAAGGTTGAGATCGCATGTTTGTTCTGCATCTTCTTGAGGAAATGACAAACATTATTTTCACATATATGGGGGTAATTCTATAAAGAGAACACCAAGATTTGGGCATCAGGAATGCTCATAAATGATTTGAATACCAGCATACACACATATACGTATCCACATAAGCACATACATGACAACATTTTGGGCTGCAGTCTGTTCTATGATATAGAACCAAAATGTGATGGTGCATTGCTTTCAAGTGGATATTTATATGGGTAGAGTCTAGGTGGAGCATGGATGAGGAGGACATTTATGTGTGTATATTAAACACACATTCTCTTGCAATTTAGGCGTGAGCATTCATACCAGCTTTATGGCAGGTGCAAGCAACTGCATCTTAATTCTAGGCATGTTTGAAAAGTCTTGCTGGTATTCTATAAATAAAAGTATACACACACTTTTCTTTATAGGATAGGCTGCAAGGAGGTGCATTAGGTGCCTAAATGTAGGCATCCCTTGATAGAATTGCCCTCTTACAATGCCTCCAAATGAGTTAATTGCATGCATACTATTACAGGAATGAACCTCATCCCTATGTCAGGTTATATTGGAGTGTCTCACAATCACTGCTAAAGCAGGTTTAACTTTCTAAACTGCCAGTTTTATCAGGGTTATCAAGCAGTGAAAGAATTAAGGGAGGGGGGGGGGATCTCCATCATTGTACATTTTTGAGAAAAGGTTAGACGCACATTTGTTTGGGAGGATTATGAGGGGGCAGATGGTCCCAACAGAAGGAAGGGGGAGGGTGATTAAAGAGCTTTAAAGGGCTCACAGTCTGAAGCTGGGGTGATTAACCTGCTTATAATCGAACGAGAAAAACGCCCAAGTTCCGACCTAAATCGGGAGATGGACGTTTATCTCACAAAAACAAATAAAGCGGTATAATCGAAAGCCGATTTTTGGACATTTTCAACTGCACTCCGTCGCGGATGCGGACAAAGTTTATGGGGGCGTGTCAGAGGTGTGGCGAAGGCGGAACTGGGGCGTGGTTATCTGCCGAACAAAGAT
Source organism: Microcaecilia unicolor (assembly GCF_901765095.1). Lineage (NCBI taxonomy): Eukaryota > Metazoa > Chordata > Amphibia > Gymnophiona > Siphonopidae > Microcaecilia > Microcaecilia unicolor. Next base: position 98,271,643 of record NC_044038.1, read on the forward strand.
GGGCGCATTTCACCGATAATGGGAAAAAAGTATGCGTTTTTAGCTAGAATTTAGGACACTTTTCCTGGACCCTGTTTTTCACGAAATAAGGCCCCAAAAAGTGCCCTAAATGACCAGATGACCACTGGAGGGAATCGGGGATGACCTCCCCTGACTCCCCCAGTGGTCACTAACCCCCTCCCACCACAAAAAAATGATGTTTCACACACTTTTATTTTCAACCCTCAAATGTCATACCCAGCTCCCTGGCAGCAGTATGCAGGTCACTGGAGGAGTTGTTAGGGGGTGCAGTGGACTTCAGGCAGGTGGACCCAGGCCCATCCCCCCTACCTGTTACAATTGTGCTGCTTAATGCTTATTAGTCGTCCAACCCCCCCAAACCCACTGTACCCACATGTAGGTGCCCCCCTTCACCACCTTAGGGCTATAGTAATGGTGTAGACTTGTGGGCAGTGGGTTTTGAGGGGGATTTGGGGGGCTCAACACACAAGGGAAGGGTGCTATGCACCTGGGAGCTCTTTTACCTGTTTTTTTGGTTTTGTAAAAGTGCCCCCTAGGGTGCCCGGTTGATGTCCTGGCATGTGAGGGGGACCAGTGCACTACGAATCCTGGCCCCTCCCACGAATAAATGTCTTGGATTTATTCGTTTTTGAGCTGGGCGCTTTCATTTTCCATTATCGCTGAAAAACAAAAACGCCCAGCTCACACATTGTTGAATAAAACATGGGCGTCTATTTTTTCCCAAAATACGGTTCGGTCCGCCCCTTCACGGACCCGTTCTCGGAGATAAACGCCCATGGAGATAGGCGTTTTCGTTCAATTATGCCCCTCCAAAGGTCTCAAGATCTGGGGATTGAAGGTCTCTTGAAGTGTAAAGGTGGGGGAGGGAGAATAAAGGTTTCTCAAATTCTGAAGGTGAGGGAATAAATTAAAAAGACTTCAAAAAGTCTCAAGTTCTGAGGCTGAGGATGATGAAAGGTCTCTTGAAGGGGCGAGTGCGAGTGGGGAAGGGAGGGAGGGATTAAAGATCACTTGAAGTCTAAAGCTGGGAAGTTTCCAAGTCTCTTGAGTTCTGAAGATGAAGGGACGGATTACGGGTTTCTCAAAGTGTGAACATGTGAGGATGGATTAAAAGTCTTTCATGGCCTGAAGGTTGGGGGAAGAGATTAAAGCCCTGTCAAGATTTCAGCCCTGTTTTGTCTATGGTTTCAATGTGTGAATTTTTTTCCTGTAATTTGAATGCGTTAATTGAAAAATATATCAAGCATAAGTTATCAGGAATATACTTTCCTGTATTCACTTTGTTCATTCTGATTTCAGCCATGGGGATGGAAAAAGTACCATTTGTCTGTTTCTGGATCCTTGTGCTATGTGGTGAGTAACCTAATATTTTTCCAATTCTTTTTTGACAAGGAAATGTTTGTCCCAGTCTCCAGTTTCTGCTTTCCTCTGTCTTTTCTTAACTTTCTTTCCAAAGTCTCCAGTCCATCTGCCACTTCTTCTCTCCCTTCTTGTCTTCTTCATGTCCTCTATTATATCTATTTCTAGCTTTGATCTTTTCATTTCAGCTTTCCATCATTTATTTTTCTTCCTCTCTATCTGCTCAGACTTAATTTGTTCTTACAATTCAGTCTTCAATCTTCCTTTCTTTAATACATCTACCTACAGCTTTTCATCCCCCTCATCCCAGCCCTCCCATTCTTCATCCTATTATTCCCCATTTTTTTGCTACCTCTCCCCTCTCTTCCAGCACCATCTTTCTCTTTCCTAACCTCTGTACATTACCCTCTATTTTCATTCCTCTGACCAATATCTTCTTTCTCGTGCCCCCTCTGTCCAGTGTATCATCTTCCCCACCTCCATCCAGCATCTCTCCCTGTCACCCTCATCCCCCTTGTATCCAGCATCCCTCCGTGTCCCTCTTCCACTTCCATGTCATCATCTTCTCTGTCTCCCTATTCCTCCCATCCCCATCCAATATCCAGCACCCCCAGCTTTGTCTTCTTACTCCACCTATGTCCAGCATTTCTCATCTGTCTTCCTACTCACCCCATGCCCAGTATTTTCCTTTACCCTACAACCCCACCCCCACATCCGGTATTGTCACGGTTGTGGCTGTGCCCTTATGTTCAAACCTACTGTTTTTCTGTATCTAGCTCTGTGACCTCTCCAGTCTGCCTTTTTCCCTATTGTTATTCTTCCTGTAAGCCAAGTCTCGCTTTGGTGTTCCTGAAGCTTCTGCTTCATTTCCTGTTGTTGTTCTTCCTGTTAGCCAAGCCTCGCTTTGGTGTCCCTGAAGCCAAGCCTTGCTTTGGTCTCCCTGCTTCTACTTCTTTTCCTACTTGTGACATCATCAGCCTACTCCTTTATAAGGACCTAGGGAACTTTCCTACATGGGCTTTGCAAGAGGTCTCTTAATCTTGTGTTACCTGTTTAAATTATTTCCCTACTTGGCTTTGTTCCTGAAGGTCTGTTCTGAGTTTCTTTGAGTCTTGTGTTTCAATGCTTTGCTTTGTTTCTGTGTGTTTGCTTTTGTAACTTGATCTTGAAAGCCTGGCTGTAGAGCCACACCTTGCCCTTGGTGTCTGTATCTGTTTGACTTCCCTTGGCTTCTGCTTGTAGTCTAGCCCTGCTTTTGACTCTTGCTATAGTTAAGCTCTGTGTTTAAGCCAATCTCTGTGTTAGCCAAGCTCTGTTTCTGTATTCCCTGTTCTGTTTCCTGTGTGTGTGGTTCTTGTCTGTTTATTCTGAGTCTGTAGAAGCCAGCATCATACCTGATTATTTCACTGCTATCCAGCTGTGGATGCTGGTAAGCACATTGCTTCTTTGTTTGTTTGTCTTCACTTAGTCTGCTTAATCCTTTGCCTGCTATGTTTGCTTCCTGGCTCTTGAGCTCTATTTCTGCTAAGTTCTGTTCCTGTTGTGTGTTGAAGCCAGGTTCTGCTCCTGCTCTATGTTTGAGCTAGTTCTGTCCCAGTTCTCTGCTAAGCCAAGTCCCTTTCAGTATCCAGTCCAGTCATCCCAAGGCCCTTCCAGAATCCAGTTCCAGTCAAGCTAAGTGAAGTCCGTTCCAGAATCCGGTTCCAGTCAAGCCAAGCCTGTTCCAGAATCCGGTTCCAGCCAAGCCTGTTTGAGAATCCTGAATCTTGTGTTATGTGCAGGAAGAGAGCCCTTTTCAAATGAAGGAGAGCTCTGGAATGAGGGGGCATATGACAAAGTTAAGAGGGAATAAGGAGTAACCTAAGAAAGTATTATTTCACAGAAAGGGTGGTGGAGGCATGGAATGACCTCCCGGTGGAGGTGATGGAGTCCAGGACTGTTCCAAAATTTAAAAAAGCATGGGATAAGCATGTGGGATCACTTAGGAACAGGAAGTATTAGGGGTTACAGAGGATGGGCAGACTGGATGGGTCATGTGGCCCTTATCTGCCATCATGTTTCTATGTTTCTGAATCCTGTTTGAGAATCCTGAATCCTGTTCCAGCCAGCTCCTACCCTGTCTTGCCTGTCTAGGTGTGCTTTGTCTTGTCTCTTTCAGTCTAGTCCTGTCCGGATCCAGTCCTTGCCTTGTCCTTGTCTTGCCCTTTTCTGGACCCAGTTTTAATCTACTTCCGTGTTTTGCCTTGTCTTGCATTTCTGGGTCCCAGTCCCAGTTTTAATCCAGTTCCTAGTCTTGCCTTGTCCTGTCTGGGTTCCAGTTCTGGTCCATGCCTTCTTTTACTTACCTCGTCTGGATCCGGTTCTTGTGTTGTCCATTGTGTTTAGTTACCTCTGTCCTGCCTTGTTGAGTCTGTTAGTTAATCCTAGTCCAGTCTGTTCTGATTCCTGCCTGTGCCAGCCCAGGTGATTTGTCTGCCAAAGCTCCGGCTTTGGTCCAAGGCTCACTATTCCTGACAGTTGTGACAGGTATTTTCTCATCTCCTTGTTCCTCTCTGATCTAGCATCCCCTCTCTTTCCCCCTCCTCTATGCCAGCATCGTCCCCATCCCATTCCAATACTTCCTCTCTCTTCCACCCATCCCAATCCAGCATCTCCCCCCATGCCCATCAACTCCCCTTTTTCTGTTTGTGCATTTTATTTTTCTCATTGGGTTGGTTGGTTTCTTTTCCACATTCCTTGTGTCAGTCTTCTAAATTCTTTTCCAGGTTTGCCTTTCCAATTCATCTCTCTCCTCTTGTCTTCTTCCTTTCTTTCTCTCTATCTGCCTAGCACTGATCTTTATGGGGGTTTCCCCCCATTTTTCTCTTCTCTTCTCTAGGTTTATATCTGCCCATTTGATTTCAACCTCATTCACTTTTTTCTAACCCTGTAGTCCTTAGTGTCCTCCTTTTCACATCTCATCTACCTACTGGCTTTTCCCATTTTCCTCTCTCCATCACTTCCATTGCCCCCCTGTCTCTCCCCTTCCCCAGTCTCCTATCCACCCCTCATCTTTCACCGGGTCCCTATTCCCCCATTTATATCTACTATACTCACCCTCTCAGCCCCAGCTCAATCCTTGTCTCTTCTTCCTTCTCTTGCCTCCATGCCATTCTTCTCTCCCCTCCACTCCATCTCCTGTTGCCTCCCTTTCACCATCTTTTAAACCCCAGTCTGCCCTCACTCAACCCCTTCAGAGACCTATCCTTTTCCTCTCACATCCCTACCCAGTACCCCCATCATGGTTCAATGACTCTCATCCTCTGGAGAGGTCATTCACACTATATCTCAATCTTTCTGCACATTCATCCCCTTTCTCTTACTCCTGGTTTCATTCCCTCACTCATTTCCCCAACCCATCAATATACCCCCATTCCTACCTACCAGTTGCCAAGTATTCACTATCCCCTCAAAATTCCCACTCCATCTCTCCTATCCATAATTCCCTGCTCTGCTCCCCAACATTCTCCCATTAAATCACCAAGTCCCAGTCAGCATCTGCTCTATTCCCCTACCCCCTGAGTCCTATTAATCTACTCTGTCTCTCCCTCTTACCCCCAGTCCTATCCATCTTTTGGTGTTTTCCCTTCCCCTCTCCACCCACCCATCCACCGACAGTCCCATCCATCTTTTGGTCTTTTTATTTCCCCCCATCCTCCCACCCACAGTCCCATCCATCTTCTACTCTGTTCTCCCTTTTTCCTCACTCACCCACCATCCTCTGCTGTGTTCCTCTTTTCCCCCACCCACCAACAGTTCCATCCATCTTCTGCTCTGTTCCCCTTCTTTCCCTACCCACCCACCCACCCACTGTCCCATCCATCTTCTGCTCTATTCTCCTTCTTCCCCCACCCACCCACCCATTCATTTTCTGCTCTGTTCCCCTTTTTCTCCCACCCACAGTCCCATCCATCTTCTGCTCTTTCCAGGGTCTCCTTTCCATTTGATAGTTCTTCTGTGTCTTTGTCCATCATCATTCCTTCCATGTTCATGTGCCTCACTGTGTCCAGCTTCTCCCCCTCTGTTCCTTTTCTCTTCACCCCCCCCCCCCCCCCGGGCCTCATCTCTCCCTCCATAGGTCCAGTTTCTCTCCCCAATCTCCCACTCATCTAATCTCTTGCTCTTTTCCATCCACTCAAACCCTGCCCTCCATTCCAGCATCTCTCTCTCTCCCCCCACACACAAACTCAGAGGGTCCAGGTTCTTCCCTCCCCCCCATCATCCTCCCCACCATCATTCCAGTTCTTTCTTCCTCTCCCTCCCCCAGTGCTCATGATCAGGCATATCTGTGCTTCTCCCCCCATCTGACATATTTTTACCCTTCCATTCCTTCTTGTCCTGCCATCTGCGGGTTAGGCATCTTTCTCGCTTCCTCCCCCCCCCCCCCCCCCCCCCGGTGTCTTTCTCCCTTCCCTTCTTTTGCAGTCCAGCATTTCTTTCCTTTCTGTTCCCGTTCCTGACACTGCAATCCTTTGACTTTTGACAGCACAGCATCAGTGATCAAAGCAGCCTTGCCTCCTGCCAGTTGTGGAAACGTTCCCTTTGTGCAACTTCCTGTTCCCACATGGGCAGGGTACTGCATAGGGAAAGCTTCTGGGGCTGGCAGGAGGCAATGCTGCTTTGATCACCGATGCTGTGCTGCCAGAAGTCGGAGGATTGCAGTGTCAGGAATGGGAACAGAAAGGAAAGAGATGCCAGACCACTAGGGTTACCATATTTTGTCCCCCCTAAAAGGAGGACACATGCCCTGCCCCCTTTCACGCCCGCCCCCACCCCCTTTACGTCTTCACTCCGCCCCCTGTCACATTTTCCCCTCCCCCCTGTCACACACCCTGTCACTCCCCCTCCCCGTCACCCCCTCCCCTTACCTTACTACTGTCCTGGTGGTCTAGTGACCTCTTTGGGCAGGAAAAGGTGGGGACCTTCCTGTTCGTGATCTTGGCGCCGATTCAAAATGGCCGCCGAGAGTTGAAGTCTCGCGAGGTCATTTCAACTCTCGGTGGCCATTTTGAATCGGCGCTGAGATCATGAACAGGAAGGATGCATGCAGGGCAGCGCTCCAGGCAGGAAAGAGGGGGCTCTTTCCTGCCCCGAAGGCGGAAGAGGTCACTAGACCACCAGGGCACTAGTAAGTAAGGGGAGGGGAGGCTAGCAATCTGCCCGTTTGTCCGGATTTCTGGACAAACGGGCTGGCTGACCCACCAGCCTGCCTGTTTGTCCAGAAATCCGGACAAACGGGCAGATTGGCAAAACCCGCACGGTTGCACGGACATGTCCTCAAAAAGAGGACATGTCTGGGTAAATCCGGACATATGGTAACCCTACGGACCACGAAAGAAGGGAAGGGAGAGAGATACTGGAGGGGAGGTGGGGTGTGTGTATGCTGTCTAATACCTGAGGCAGGTATGTGGGGGCCTGAGCCAGGAATGGGGGGTCTGGGCCCCCAAGGCCCCATGTAGCTACACCCGTGCCTTCAGCACATGCCTGTGCCCAAGCATTGCCATTTCTCATCCCCTCCCCCTCTTCCAGAGTAAACTTCATGTCAGAGGAAGTGGCAGGGCTTGAGTGCAGGCCTGTACTGAAAGGTTTCACACCACACTGACAACAGGTTTAAAGTGCTGCTCTCCTGCTGCTCAGGGGCTGCACCACTGCCTCCCAAATTTGGCCACCCTAGGCAGATAACTAATCCACTGATAGGGGCATAATCGAAAAGGACACCCAAGTTTTGCTGAGGACGTCCTCACAAAACATCCCGGTGAAGGGGCGGGGATACCCGTATTATAGAAACAAGTTGGATGCCCATCTTTTGTTTCAATAATACGATCGTGAATGCCAAATCTTGAAATTTAGGTCGTCCTTAGAGATGGTCATCCCTAGACCTGGTCGTTTCTGATTTTTGGTGATAATGGAAACCAAGGACGCCCATCTCAGAAACTACCAAATCCAAGCCCTTTGGTTGTGGGAGGAGCCAGCATTTGTAGTGCACTAGTCCCCCTGACATGCCAGGACACCAACCGGGCACCCTAGGTTGCACTGCAGTGGACTTCATAAAAAGCTCCCAGGTACATAGCTCCCTTACCTTGTGTGCTGAGCCCCCCAAAACCCACAACTGTACACCACTACCATAGCCCTTACAGGTGAAGGGGGCACCTACATGTGGGTACAGTGGGTTTCTGGTGGGTTTTGGAGGGCTCACATTTACCAACACAAACGTAACAGGTAGGGGGGGGGGTGGGCCTGGGTCCGCCTGACTGAAGTGCACTGCACCCACTAAAACTGCTCCAGGGACCTGCATACTGCTGTGATGGACCTGAGTATGACATTTGAGGCTGGCAAAAAATATTTAGAAAGATATTTTATGAGGGTGGGAGGGGGTTAGTGACCACTGGGGGAGTAAGGGCAATCTGCAGCCCCTCCTTACCTCTCTACCCTAATCTCCCCTTACATTCCTACCCATAACCTCTGCTCTCAAGACAAATCCCTCCTTTCAGTACTATTCTCCACCACCACCAACTCCAGGCTCCGCCCTTTCTGCCTCGCCTTACCCCATACATGGAACAAACTCCCTGAGCACATATGCCAGGCCCCCTCCCTGCCCATCTTCAAATCATTGCTCAAAGCCCACCTCTTCAATGTCGCCTTCGGCACCTAACCACCACACCTCTACTCAAGAAATCTAGGCTGCACCAACTTGACATTTCGTCCTTTAGATTGTAAGCTCTTTTGAGCAGGGACCGTCCTTCTTTGTTGATTTGTACAGCGCTGCATAACCCTAGTAGTGCTCTAGAAATGTTAAGTAGTAGTAGTAGTAGAGTAAGGGGAGGTCATCCCCGATTCTCTCCGGTGGTCAGTTTGGGCATCTTTTTGTGCCTTGGTCGTAAGAAAAACAGGATCAGGTAAAGCCATCCAAATGCTCGTCAGGGATGCCCTTTTTTTCCATTATGGGTTGAGGACGCCCATGTGTTAGGCACGCCCAAGTCCCACCTTTGCTACGCCTCCGACATGCCCCCGGGAACTTTGGTCATCCCCGCGATGGAAAGCAGTTGGGGACGCCCAAAATCGGCTTTCGATTATACCGATTTGGGCGACCCTGTGAGAAGGACGCCCTGTTCTGTCCTTTGACAGTTGTGCCTGGTGGGGATAGATACAGAGATATGTTTTATGTTTATCATAGGCCACTGTACTGTTATAGAAGCAAGGCAGTATGGGAGAGGTAGTTCACAGGTGGGGCAGACACTCTTGTTTTAAACTGTTTATGGTTGTGCTGTTGCCAGGGCTGTATCTCTCTGCCTAGCTGGGATCTGACTTGATTGGTCTTCCTGATCTCATGTTCTTTGGGCTCTAGGGAGCCCCCCCCCCTCTCCTCCAGTTATGCCCACTATCAGCAGAAGGCAACAGAGTATTGCCAGTTCTTAGAAGAGACATACACTGAACAGAGTCTAATGGAAAAAGAACTTCAAGAAGCCATAGATCAAAGGTGCAAAGCAGAAGTGGTCAAGGCTATAAAGAAATCAGAATTTGAAGTTGTAGATCCACAAGACAGTGTTTCCCAGTGCTCTAATTCATCTAGGTACACAGCCAAGAGTGTAAGATCCTCCCGGTCAAGGGTATCAAGCCACTCCAGCCAATCATCAGCCAGTTCGGTGGCCCTGCAAGCACAAGCTATGGCGGAAATGGCCAAGGCTCGCCGTCACCACAGTGAAAAGGAAACTGACCTGAAGGTACAAAGGGCGGAGTTAGAAGCTGAGTCAGCACGTGCAAAAGCTGAAATGGAAGCTGAGGCAACACATAGAGAATCTGAGGCAGCACGTGCAAAAGCTGAAATGGAAGCTGAGGCAGAACATAGAGAAGCTGAGGCAGCACGTGCAAAAGCTGAAATGGAAGCTGAGGCAGCACACCAGAGAGCTGAGTTGGATATCATGTTAGAAGTGCTCCAGCAAGACAAAGAAATTGCTGGATTGGAGGCAAAGGCTAATGTCCTCGAAGAGGCTGCAGGGCTAAACGTTGGAGACAAACGACTTAGCTTCTTTGTCTCAGAGGACCCTGCCTTGAGGACCGACGCTTACGTGATGACACACACTTCACCATTTACCAGGGCATTGGAGCGATCTGACTCAGAAGAGTCCTTGGGCCCTGAAGAACAAAAACTAGTTTCATCGGTGGAAGTGCCACCCAAGGAAAGGAAGCCAAAGGTACCACAGGCCATGGGAACCAATTTTCACCAAGCCAACTTACCTGTTCGTGAACGCTCTGAAGTATTACCAACTGCTCACATCTTGAGAGCAACTAATGAAGTAACCTCTTCACTTCAACCATGGGCTTCAGGGTCACGTGATAGCCAGCAGCAAGGAAAAGCTGAGCCATCATTACCCACAGCAACATCAGATATACAATCTACATGCAAGCAAGAACCTGCAAGGTGGTCACCTTCTTCTTCAACTCCCATCGAAGATAAGGTTGGTCAGGTAGCAGTGGCTCCAATTGCTCAACCTGAAACCTCAACCAGAGGCGAGTTAGTAAGGTATCTAGCACGTAAGGACCTGGGGGGCTCAGGTCTTGCCCAGTTCAACGATCAGCCTGAACGTTACCGAGCATGGAAATCAGACTTCAAGGATGCCATAGAGGGCATGAGACTTACTCCCAAGCAGGAGATGAACATGATGTTGCACTGGTTGGGGAAGGAAACAGCCATGCGTATGGAAGAATTGAAGCATTCATATTGGAATAACCCTTCGAAAGGGTTACAAGAGATGTGGGAAAGGCTCGAAGAATACTACGGCAGCCCAACAGGTTGGATAGATTTCTGACAATATCTGGCAAAGACAACCACAAGCTGCAAGAGTTGGGAAACCTCCTTCACGTGCTAGAAGCAGTCAAGGCCGAGAACAGCTTTCCTAACCTCAGCCAGCTAGACACACCTCGAGGCACCAAGAGCATCTTAGGTAAGCTACCATACGACCTAAGGGAGAAGTGGTCAGTAATTGGCACTCAATACAAGACAGAGAATCAAGGGAAATATCCTCCTTTCAGCCTCTTCACGAAATTCATAAGAGACATTGCTAAAAGAAGAAATGCCCCCTGGTTTATGGTGGAATCTCCTGAATCAAGTCAGTTCTTGGAAGGGAAATCAGTCAAACCATTCAAGAAACCTATTTTCGTTCGTAAAACGGAAGTGTCATCTGCAATGTCTGCACAGTCTGACCCTTCTTCCCTCACAGAGAATACAGAGGAACCCAAGGAACAGTGCCCTATACACAGGACACCTCATCCCCTCAGACAGTGTCGAGGATTCATAGGAAAGCCTTTAAGGGAGCGTAAAGCATTGCTCAGAAGATACAGATTCTGTTTCAGGTGCTGTTCTTCCTCAAACCATCAGGCCAAAGATTGCCGAGTGACTGTCCAATGTACAAAGTGTGGTAGCGACCAACACGTCGACGCCGCACACCCAGATGATGCAAATTCGTACCTCAAGGTGAATCATGGCTGGAAGAAGGAAGTACATCGACACTCCAAGTTGCTCCGAAATGCACAAGGGTGTGTGGGAAAGTTTGTGAAGGTAGATCCTGCACCAAGATTTGCCTGGCCAGAGTGTACCCCGAAGGACAGCCTGAGAAGGCAGTCAAGATGTACGCCATCATAGATGAACAAAGTAACCGATCCCTTGCAAGATCAGAGTTTTACGACTTGTTTGAAATCCAGCAAGGTTACTCGTCATACAGTATCAAAACTTGTGCAGGGGTTGTGCAAATGTCGGGAAGAATAGCAAACGGCTATGTGATAGAGGCGATAGATGGAAGCACCAGATCAAGATTACCTACGTTAATTGAATGTGATCAGATTCCAGATGATAAAGATGAGATTCCTACACCAGAGGTCACTTGGAATCACCCCCATCTGAGGCCCATAGCTAACCAACTCTCGCCTTTAGATCCAAAGGCTGAAATCTTACTCTTGCTGGGCCGAGACGCACCAGAACTCCTGGAGATCCATGAATCGTGCAAGGGTCCACGTGGTGCTCCTTATGCACAGTGTCTCGACCTAGGTTGGACAATCGTAGGCAAAGTCTGCCTCAGCCAATCGAGAAAAGCAAATGTCAATGTGCTCTTCACCAACGTCTTAGAAAGCGGGTGCACTTCACTATTTGAGCCATGTAATAACCACCTTACCACGAAAGAAGTTCCCACTTACAAAGAACGAAGCGCTGTTTCAGCACTTTATAAAAACATCTCCACAGTAGATTTAGGAGAGCACTTGGGAAGCTCAGTGTTTCAGACTACCGAAGAGAATGACAAACCTACTTTCTCCATAGAAGACAAAGAGTTCCTTAACATTATGAGCAAAGAGTTCAAGAAAGACGAGTCAAACAGCTGGGTAGCACCCCTCCCATTTCGTAAGCCCAGGCCTCGACTCCCAAACAACAGAAGTCAAGCCCTTTCTCGTCTTGCCTCATTGCAGAAATCCTTGAGAAGGAAACCAGAGATGAAGCAGCAGTTTATAACTTTCATGCAGAACATGCTTACCAACGGTCATGCAGAGCTGGCCCCACCATTGGGAAAAAATGAAGAGTGCTGGTACTTACCTATTTTCGGAGTATATCATCCACAGAAGCCACAACAAATCCGAATTGTGTTTGATTCTAGTGCCCAGTTCCAAGGAACCTCACTGAACAGCATGCTACGCGCTGGGTCTGATTTAGCCAATAGCCTACTGGGGATTCTGATTTGCTTCAGAAAAGAGCCTGTTGTCATAATGGCGGACATTCAACAAATGTTCTACTGCTCCACTGTTCATGAAGATCACAGAAATTACTTGAGGTTCCTGTGGTTCCGCGACAATGATATCAATGGAGACGTGATTGAGTATAGGATGAAAGTCCATGTGTTTGGAAACAGCCCCTCACCAGCAGTAGCCACTTACGGGCTTAGATGAACTGCACAAGAAGGAGAGAAGAAATATGGCATTGATGCCAGACAGTTCATAGAAAGAGATTTCTATGTGGATGATGGGTTGAAGTCCTTGCCCACTGAATCAGGAGCTATTGATATGCTGAAAAGAACGCAGATGATGTTAGCGGAAGCTAATTTGAGGCTTCAAAAAATTGCATCCAACAGCGCCAATGTAATGACAGCGTTCCCTCCGGGAGATCATGCTACAAACTTGAAGAATCTAGATTTAGGGGTAGACACCCCCCCCCCCACTTCAATGTAGCCTTGGCTTAAATTGGGATTTAAAAAGGGACACCTTCACCTTCCGGGTTTGCATGCAAGAGAAACCATTCACTCGATGAGGCGTCTTGTCTACAGTAAACAGCCTGTATGATCCACTAGGATTTGTGGCGCCAATCACTATCCAAGGAAGGTTGTTGCTTCGTGAACTTTCTGCAAGTTCAAATGAATGGGATTCCCCATTGCCGCAAGAAGAGAAACAAGTGTGGAATACTTGGAGAAACTCTTTAGAATCGCTAAAGAACTCTACATCCCACGCTCATATGTTCCCATGTCCCTCACAAACGCTTGCTTCAAGGAAGTTTGCGTCTTTTCAGATGCTTCAGAGAAAGCCATAGCTGCAGTAGCCTACCTAAGAACTATAGATGCTATGGGCAGGGTGCATGTGGGTTTTATGTTTGGAAAAGCTAAGTTAGCCCCACGTCCTAGTCAGACAATACCACGCTTAGAACTATGTGGGGCAGTTCTGGCAGTAGAAATAGCTGAACTGATTGTAAGCGAGATAGACGCCCACTTAGACTCAGTTAAGTTCTATACAGACAGCAGGGTCATGCTAGGCTACATTTGTAATCAGAGTAGAAGGTTTTACGTATATGTAAGTAATAGAGTAGAGCGTATCTGAAAGTATACCAAACCTGAGCAATGGCACTATGTGTCAACCGATCAAAATCCAGCAGATCATGCCACCAGGGCGGTCACAGCAAAGCACCTAATACAAACAAAGTGGTTTACAGGACGAAAGTTTCGCACACAATCAGTGAGCGATCCCTTACCTAGTGCAAAATCATTTGAACTTGTGAAACCGGAAGATGATGTAGAAGTTCACTCAGAAGTGACAACTCTTACCACAAGAATCTCAAACAACAATACCTTAGGAGTACACCGCTTTAATCGATTCTCGCGGTGGATGACATTGAGGAGAGCCATAGCCCATCTGGTCCATATCGTACGTTCCTTCCAACAAGGGTGTGACAGAAAATCAAGCAGATGTAACCACTGGCACCTCTGCACTAAACCTTTGTCAGCAGAAGAGTTTGAACGGGCAGAAAAAGTGATCCTGAGTTGTGTGCAACAAGAAATATATTCTGCAGAGTTACAATGCCTCAGTAAAAGAAGGAACATTCCGAAAGGCAGCTCCCTCTGGAAGTTAAACCTTTCAAGGATGAGGAAGGGTTGCTGGGAGTAGGCGGCCGTCTCACACATGCTAAGTTAGAGAGAATTGAAAAGAACCCTCTGATAATTCCAGGTCGACATCCTGTATCAACGGATGCACCCTGCTTGTACGTCACTATCACGAGCAAGTCAAGCACCAAGGTTGACACTTCACTGAAGGAGCCATCAGGGTCGCAGGAGTGTGGATCGTCGGAGCAAAGCATTGCATCTCAGCAGTCATTCACAGATGCATCACATGCTGTAAGCTGAGGGGTAAATATCAAGACCAAAGAATGGCAGACTTGCCACCTGAAAGACTGAGCGTAGACCCACCATTCACCTATGTGGGGTTGGACATCTTTGGGCCATGGTCAGTCATCTCGAGACGGACCAGAGGAGGGAATGCGAACAGCAAGCGATGGGCCATTATGTTCATGGGCATGAGCATACGTGCTGTCCACATCGAAGTTGTAGAATCAACGGACACTTCAAGCTTTATAAATGCGCTTAGAAGATTCTTTTCAATCCGTGGTCCCACTAAGCAGATCCGTTCTGATTGTGGTTCCAATTTCGTGAGTGCTTGTCAGGAATTGAAAATAAACTCAGAGAAGATCAAACTTCCTGCCATCGAAAGATACTTAAACGATCAAAACTGCATGTGGATATTCAATCCTCCCCATGCTTCACACATGGGGGGAGTTTGGGAACGCATGATTGAGATTGCTCGCCGCATCCTGAATTCTATGTTATCAGAGACAGGGGTCAACCGTCTCACCCATGAAGTTTTGACCACACTTCTGGCAGAAGTGTCTGCCATCATCAACGCAAGACCTCTGATCCCAGTGTCTTCCAATCCAGAATCGCCTTTGATACTGACTCCAGCCACACTTTTAACACAAAAGATAGGTGTGACTCCTATCCCGCCTGGAAACTTCGATGATAAGGATTTATGCAGACAGCAGTGGAGACAAGTCCAGAGCTTTGCCAACACCTTCTGGAAGCGTTGGAGAAGAGAGTATCTTCCGACCCTGCAGATCCGCAGCAAATGGCAGACCAGTAAGTCCAACATCCAGGAAGGCGACATTGTACTACTCAAAGACAACCAGACTCAACGCAACGATTGGCCTCTGGCATTAGTCATTAAAACTATTCCCAGTAAAGACGGAAACACGAGAATGATTGAAGTGAGAACCATGAAGCAAGGAGCAGTGAAGAACTTCTATAGACCGATCAATGAAGTTATACTCCTTATACTGCATGAAGAATCGCAAGCACAAAAAGCCAGTGTTCACACATGAAGAACAGAGACTGAAAGACTCTCTCTCTTTCTCTTTGTGTTTGGTGGTGTTGTTTGTCTCGTTGCAGGTCCTGAGGGTAGAAGAAGACCCCGAAGAAGTAGAAGAACCTGAGTTTGGATCAGAGACTTTGCTTGTTTTAATACTGTTGTTAATTTAAATAGTGGTACCTTCCGATACCAGGTGGGGAGTGTTCTGTCCTTTGACAGTTGTGCCTGGTGGGGATAGATACAGAGATATGTTTTATGTTTATCATAGGCCACTGTACTGTTATAGAAGCAAGGCAGTATGGGAGAGGTAGTTCACAGGTGGGGCAGACACTTGTTTTAAACTGTTTATGGGTGTGCTGTTGCCAGGACTGTATCTCTCTGCCTAGCTGGGCTCTGACCGGATTGGTCTTCCTGATCTCATGTTCTTTGGGCTCTAGGGAGCCCCCCCCCCCCTCCTGTCTTTGTTCTCTCTGTCTGACTGGAAAGCTGGTTCCATCTTGACTTCCACAGCACTTGTCATCATAGATCCTGTTGAGAGATCTCAGTTTCTTACCCTTATGTATCTCTTAGTTAGCTCACATATATCAGTTATATGGTTTATATGTATTCTCATACATATCCAGCTGTGAGAGATACTGCACTGTTTACCATCCATCTATTGAGCTGCCCTGCCTGTGGGAGAACTGCCTTCTCTCAGGTTTGATGTCATCTTCTGGAGCAGCCCAGAGAACACAGAGACTCTATGCTGAGTGGCAATTTCATCTGTTCGTGAGTAGTTGTATTGCTCAATAAAAGACTGTTCAGATTTTGGAAAAGAGTCTCCAGGGTGTGTTTAAGTGCAAGGGTTAACTCATCAAGTGACTGGAGTTTGTCTGAGTAGCCAGGCTCCAGGAGAGCTTGAACACGCCCATCTTCCAATTTGTGACGGAAGATGGACGTCTTTCTGTTTCGAAAATAAGCCTGTTAGTGGCAAGGCTGGTCCTGCTGGCAATTGTCCTTGTTACTGACTTTCTGTATTTTAAACTTTTTGATTGCTTTAAGCATTATATAAAGATTTTTTTCTTTTCTCTTTTATATTTTTTATCCCTTTGAATTTGATATTCAAAAGGTTTGTCTGGCTAACTTCAAGAATTAACTTGATATCAGTGGCAGCACCCCACATCAACATCTCTCATCCTCCGTGGCATCCTGGCATCTGCCCACCCATTGCTGAACCCCGTCCATCCCTGGTGCACCTTACAGGCATCCCCGATGTATGAGTGATTCATTATTGCTGCCTGCGCCAACACTTCAGGCTTCCATTGGCCGGTTCCCACCCTCATGTTCATCGTTTCCTGTCTGGCGGGACTCGGCCAATGGAAGCCTGCGGAGCCAGCACAGTCAGCAATAATTGAATCACTACAGGTTCCAGGGACGCCTGTAAGGTACATCAGGGAGGGACGGGGTTCAGCGACAGACGGTCAGATGCCGGGAAGCCGCGGAGGAGGAGAGATGTTGATGTGGGGTAGGTGAAAAAAAATCTAAGTTAGCTCTGGGCCCATCCAAAACACTGGGTGGCTACGCCACTGCTGAATATCACCTGCTGCTTAAACTTTCCCTTCTGTTGATCATCTAAATTTTGTCTGGGTATATAACCATCTGCTCAAAAGCCCTTGAGGCAATCCAGAGGATGAACTAAAACTTAGCTGGCAGCACTGACATTCAGAACTGGCTAGCCAGACTTATCTCATTAACGCTGGTCAACCAAATAGAGGCCAATGTCTACTTCCTTCCTCCCTCAAAGCCCAAATGTTCAAATTCATAGAACCCCTTTGCAGCTGCTCTCTCTTCCTGCTTTCCTCCTTGAACTTAACATTGATAATATGAGAGATTTTCTATAGGTCTTAGACAGAGGTTGATAGAAAAGCTTTCCGAGTTGCTTGACATCAAGAGACCCAGGAAGAAAAAAGAAGTTTATATCCAGATGGCTCATTTGTCTGTTTTGTTTTTCAGGTTCTTGTTTAGCTCATTCAATGGGGACCTATTTCTGCACTAGCTTCATGCAAAACACTGAATTCAAAACATCAAGATCACAATTTGGACTGCGTGTGACAGCATACCATGACAACACTACGATGTCAGTCTCCATCAATCAATATAATTACAAGGCCAAATTAGTGATTAATAAAGACAAGACAGTTTCTCTTGAGCTTCCTGATGTGGTAGAAATGTTTGGAAGCACCAAATTTAACCATACAGTCCAGATAAATTCCAGTTACCCCATCACCATTGTTTCCCTCAACCATAAATATTTGTCCATTGACACCAGTATAGTGTATCCAAAGGATAAATTAGGTACAGAGTACTTTGTGCTGACTCCAAAGGATGGACCTACCGGTTCTTTCAAAGAGTTTGCTGTTATAGCACAGGATGAACCATGCACTGTTAGCATTACTCTAAAGGGGGAGGCAGTTTTCAATGGCCATACCTATGCTAAGGGCAGTACACTTACTATTGCACTAGAGAAGTTTCAAGCTGCCCAGATACAGAGCACAGATGACTTGACTGGATCCAGAATCATATCCACCAATGCAGTGGCTGTAATGGGTGGACATACCTGTGCCTGGAAATTTGGCAAGTGTGACCACGTCTATGAACAATACTTGCCAGTCTCCAACTGGGGTACCAGGTATCTCATTCCACCTTTGTCCATACAAAAGAAATATGACATTGTGTATGTCATGGCTTCTCAAAAAACTACCATCACCTATCAGTCAGGGTTAAAAAAAATTAGTCAGGTTTTAGAAGGTGGTGAGGCTTTGCAACTTGAAGTCGAAGCTTCCAATCCACTTGACATTCATGCCGATATTGGGGTTCAGTGTATATTCTTCAGCACTGGTGGCAGCACCCAACGGTTTTCCTATGACTCTTTCCTAATGAACATCCTGGCTGTTTCCAGTTACTGCAAACGATATTACACCTACGGGCAGAGTGATATAGATAACTATGTGATTATCATAGCAGCAACACAGGAAACTTCAACAATCACCTTTGATAATAAAAGACATAGTCTGAAGTGGACAGAGATTCCTGGCTCCGGATACTCTTGGGCTGAGTATCAGTATGGCGATAGTTTCACTTCACACATTGTGGAAGGCAATATACCTTTTGGATTGCAAAATTATGGGATTACAAGCTTACAAGGATATGGGTCACCTGCTGTCTGTGCAGAAGGTATATGATTACATAGTTACTTAATTAGTTTATATTTATACAAGTTTTTGAACACCTCCTACATGTGAAAGAAGTCCTGAGGTGCATCCAGGTCTAACCTTCTTTTGATTGGCTAACAAGTTATCCAGAGTGAGGCAAAATAACACAGTAACAGAGTAGATGTTGGCATATAAGAACCCACTAACTCTGTCCCTACCTCTGCTGCTGTAGGTCAAGATAAATCACAGCTTGACCATCTGCATAAAATTCTTCCTTATACAAAATACATTGGGGTCAATAACTATGTTAACTGTGTTAGAGAGCCTCTTATCCAGTTAACTCAGGCTGGTTGGGCTCCAAGGGAATATTCAGCATCACTTATGCAGATAGTGTTGCTGAATATTCCTTTAACTACTAAGATGAAACTGGATATTGTGTGGGCAGTCTGGGGAAGCGTCAGGGCAGAGTCGGCTCCTATCCGGATAACTGCTGATATTTGGCCTTTAACTCTATAAGTTAACCAGGCAAGTAAGAGCACTGTCTTTCTCCAGTTTAACTTATCCAGTTAGGGCCAGATCCTTAAATGGCACCTAGAAAATCTGCACGGAAAACATTTCCGCCTAAGTGTATTCTATAAGCGGCGCCTAGATTTAAGCATGGTATATAGAATACGCTTAGTTGATATCACAGTGCCTAAAACTACACACCTCCATTTACACCAAAGAAAACATATCATAAACCCCACGAAACGCCCATTTCCCTGCCCATAACCACACCACTTTTTGTCTGCGCGGATTCAAATTTAGGCGCAGTGCGTTACAGAATACACTTAGGAATTTCTGCATGTAAATTCTAATTATTGTCAATTAGTGCTCCTTAAGTGCTGTTAATGCTGATTGGCTTGTTAAGCCAATTAATTTATGCGCATTGTTACAGAATCCACTTGGATTTCGGTGTGGATCTCTAGGCGTGCTATATAGAATCCGGGGGTTAAGAGCTAAATATCAACACTTATCTGGTAAAGTGTTGTCCGCCACAGCTATATGGATATTTAATGCCAGGTCAGTAATTGAATATCCAAGCATAATTTTGGTGCTAGCATTTCTTTTTTGCTTCTAACACATTGTAATAAATACATAAATAGGTCTATAGCCAGTTTTACAGCAGGGCAAAAATTATTTCTTCCAGTCCTTGAAATGGTGATTAGCACTTTTCCCTACTGTGTAGCCAAGTTGTCAAACCCACCAGCAAATCTTTCCTCTAACACTTGTCCAATTTACCTTTGAATTGATTAAGGAGGTCATTTACTAATGGTGTAAATGTGCTAACAGTGTTAGCATACATTAACTGCCACAGGGCCCATATTATCACTATGGGCCCTGTGTTAGGGGCCGATGCTCAAATGTCCCCGTTAAAAATTGTATGCATTTAGATCCATGGTGGAAGGTACCGATTTTGAAATAGTGAGTGATGTTCAAAGAAAATCACATGCAAATGAGATTTACGTAAATTCAGCAAGTAACTTGGTAGGGAAAGCACCTAACACATGTGCAGAATAATCTCTCAGTAAGTGTCCATGCTCTGTGGATGCCCAGGAATCCCACTGCTGTACTCTTTCCTTTCCCCTGCAGTGCTCTGATACTGGCTGCACCTTCCTCCTGCAGTTTACTTGCCTTTCCTCAGGCTGCCTCCTGATGATTTCACTTAATCTCCTCCTTGCTGAAAGCCCTCCCCCCATATGGCATCATAGCAGTGGCGTACCAAGAGGGGGGGGGGGGCGGTGGGGGCGGTCCGCTCCGGGTGCCAGTGGGTGGGGGGTGCTCCGCTCCCGCCGCCTCCCGTGGCCGTTCCCGCGGCGCCGCACATTAAAAAACCGGCGAAGCAGCGTCGCAGGCAGCGCCTCGTGCCCTGCTTGTAAAAAAAAAAAATCAAATCTCCTTCCACTCCTTCTCCTCCTCGTCTTGACGTCGACTCGGGCCTTCCAATTAATTTGATTGGAAGGCCCGAGTCAACGTCAAGACGTCAAGACGAGGAGAAGGAAGGAGATTTGATTTTTTTTTTACAAGCAGGGCACGAGGCACTGCCTGCGACGCTGCTTCGCCGGTTTTAATGGGACTGAGGTGGGGAAGGAGAGGGGCGAAAGGGACTCGGGTGGGGGTGTTCAGAGGGGAGAAGGGGACTGGGGTGGGGGTCTCAGACAGGGGAGGGGAGAAGGGGACTGGGGCGGGGGATCTCAGAGGGGAGAAGGGAAGGGGAGGGGAGAAGGGGACTGGGGTGGGGGTCTCAGAGGGGAAAAGGGGAGGGGAGAAGGGGACTGGGGTGGGGATCTCAGACAGGGGAGGGGGAGGGGAGAAGGGGACTGGGGTGGGGATCTCAGAGGGGAGAAGGGGACTGGGGTGGGGATCTCAGAGGGGAGAAGGGGAGGGGAGAAGGGGACTGGGATGGGGGTGTTCAGAGGAGAGAAGGGAACTGGGGTGGGGGTCTCAGACAGGAGAAGGGGAGGGGAGAAGGGGACTGGGGTGGGGGTGTTCAGAGGGGAGAAGGGGGCTGGAACTGGGGGCTGAAAAAAGGGGCAGAGAGAGAGAGGGGACAGATCCTAGATGGAAGGGGGAGCGAGAGGGAGGGCAGACCCTGGATGGATGGGAGAGGGAGGGCAAATGGTGGATTGAAGGGGCAGAGAGAAAGGGCAGGCAGTGGATGGAAGGGACGGCAGAGAGGGCAGACACTAGATGGCAGAGAGAGAGAGAGAGAGAGAGAGAAGACAGATGCTGGATGGAAGGAAGACGGTGAAAAGAAGATGAGGAAAGCAGAAACCAGAGACAACAAACTGTAAATAAAATATATTTTTTTATTTTTTTTGCTTTAGGATAAAGTATTGTAGATGTGTTAAATGTTTATAATAGAACATGTAAATAAGGTAATCTTTTTATTGGACTAATTTTAATACATTTTGACTAACTTTCGGAGAACAAAACCCCCTTCCTCAGGTCAGGATAGGATACTGTAACAGCACTATACTGTACTGACCCGAGGACGGAGGTTTTGGCCTCTGAAAGCTAAATGTATTAGTCCAATAAAATGGTATTATTTTACTTTCTATATTTGTTTTATTTCTATTTGTTAATTTGTAAAGTGGTGATTGGTACTTGTTAGGGTTTTTTTTTCAAATTTACATCTGCTGTCTTTATATTTTGCACAGTACTAGGGGACAGTTTCTGTTTCTGTGGTGTTGCATTGTATGCAGAGTCTGGCATTGAATTGATGTTCTAGTGCTCACTGTAGTGTTTAAGATGCTTTCCTTTTCCTTTTGTGACTCATAGAAATGACTGCTTATGGTATGGTAGAATTGCTCTATAGGTCCTGAGTGTTTTGTATTCTTGGCATGCCTAGTACTTGTTTGTGCTTTTTGTGCCCCGCCTCCAGAGTCTAATCACGGCTGGGCACTACTCACACAAATACAATCCCCTCGACCACGGCACCTTAAAAGAACCAGACAACTGGTAGCACTATTTAGACTGCAAGAAAGACAAAAAGAGACCAAGGAAGCACTTCCTGGGGTTAACACAGGTTTATTTAATTATCCAGAGATTAGGATAAAAAAACAAGAAAATATTCAAGTATAGTCTAGTATAGAAAAGAGGAGAAAAAACATGAAAGGACAATGGAAATGATCAGGTCCGGCTCTCCATCCCCTGGCATGGGGCAGAGTGCACTAGACACTGACCAACTTCTTATCTGGCAAAGACATAATATATAGAACTTTCTTTCCCTTACAAGACAAAAAGGGAGCACAAGGGGGAGGGGTTGTCACACCCCCTTAGTTAGCACCTTACAGTCAGTCAGGATCTCCTGTCAATAAAATACACAGCATCTGTTTATATTTCCTTTTGAAGATGCATTTGGTCTGTTGTCCAAATGTTTTGGACATACATTTCTCAAACCTTTAATTTAATATCTTCCCTATTCTAAAAGAGGAGACAAAAGTTTATTGCTTCCAGTCGCTATAGAGGTGTTAGGTTTCTCTTGTCAATTTATGTCATGTTGCTCCCTGTCATAAAACCACTACCACTTGGTTCCACAGTGTTTGTTTCTCAGAGAGAGACAGTGTTTGATCTCTTCTGCAAGGTGTTTACCTGCTATGTCTCCACATAGTTGAAAAGAAGGTAATTCTCTCCTGGATTGAAGAAGCCTTACTTCCAAGGGGCATGGGAAAAGAATTCTGTCACCTGAATTTCCCTGAGACCAGTCACACTTAATGGGTGAGATTGGGGCAATTCAGCTTTACAATTCACCTGGCTTGGCAAGAGGGGGGAGGTAAAGTGTAATTGCTATTCCTGCAAGCTCTGTTTCTCATGATTTGGAAGGAGAGAAGCCTTCAATCCTCTCTGTCCAATATGAGAAAATTAATTCTGTATATTAAATATTTGGAGGCCTTCCACCTCCTACAACAACTCCCCCCCCCCCCCTCTGCAATAATAATTACTGCCTCAGCTTCAGTGACCAGGCGCAAAGGGGAACTTTCAGGAAGCAGAGCCCATGTCTGTAGTTAGTGTAAAAAAATAGGCACTTCAAAGAAAGAGAGACACCTGTCACTACAAGAGAAAATTAATTAAACACCTGTAGAAGGAGAAGGACTCAGTGTATCTGGGTCTGTAGTCAGTGTAGTGGTATAGGAACCTCTGGAAGCATAATTTGCAGACATGAACAGAATTCTGGGTGGAATGCATACTTTTCTCAAGCAGGGAGTAATGCATCCTAATAAACAGCAAGATATAATTACAACAACAATAATGCACAATAAACCAATAAAGAGAGATCTTAAATGGGAACCTAAACTAGAGAACCATGAGGTGAAAGTATCCCAACCGGACATGTCCAATAGACCTTTGTAATTGTATCTTTCCATTAGGAGGCCAGGCCTGGTGAGCCCAAGAACCACAAACCTAATTAGTGTCCCACTAAAAATATAGCAACATAGTAGATGACGGCATAGAAAAACCTGCTATGTGTTACTCTGTGTGCATACCTGACCTTGATTTGTATCTGCCACTTTCAGGGCACAGTCTGTAGAAGTCTGCCCAACACTAGCTCCGCCTCCCAACCTCTCTACCACCTATCTGGGGTTCATAACCTAGCATGTGCATTAGCTACATAGACAATGCAACAGATGTGCATTCATTCTAGAATCTACAAAAAGTGTAAGGATTGTTGGAGGAGGTATAGGGCAGGCCTCCAATTATTTGACCATAGAAAGGCCAGGATTACCAGTGCGGACATAGTGCATATTAGAGGCTGCCAAGCAGGCAGTGAGGGGGGACTGAGCCATTGTTGGTAAGCAGAAAAGGAAAAAAAGCAAAAGAGAACAAATTAAAGGAAAGATCAGAACTGAGCATGTTCATATACAGAACCACTATGGCATGACAGAGTGTAAGTAGAGAAAACATCTTTAGAGAGAAAACAATTAAATTATCAGTAATGGACTAGGAGACAGGGGGATGGCCAAGTTAGAGCTAGGCACAAAGGGTGCACAGCCCACACAATCAGAGAGATGTGCAGGACTGGCTGGGCATGGGATTTACAGGTCAATTTTTTTAAATGTATGGCACCGAAAAGAATAGCAGAATGAAAAGATAAGGGTGAGAATACATGGCAGGGATAGAGTATAATTTGCATTTTTTTTTTTTTTTACTTTAAAGGTAATTCAAAAACAAACATAACCTTCCCAGAAAACAAAATGCAAAACCAGTGAGTGTTCAGAAATTTAAATGTATCATGAGGGACTATGCAAGGGGGGTCCACACAGAACTAACTTGTCTGCCTGTATTACTTAAATTGTAAGCTCTATTGTGCAGGGACCTGTCTCTTTGTGTCAGGTGTTCAGCGCTGCATGTGTCTGATAACGCTATACAAATACTAGTAAATAAATGAAACACAGGGCAACAGAGGCACAAAGAGGAATGTAGCTACCAGAAAATAAAACTTCAACTGCTTCACAAAATACTGTAGCTTAAGAAATACAACATCAGGCAAAATAGTACTGAGAAGGGAAGGTGCAGTGGTCATTTAAATGAGTCTATTAAGTCCACAAAAAGCAAATAACATTCTGCAGCAGTAGTGTATAGATTTTCAAAGCGTAAGATCAGTCTGGTGCAGGCAGTGCAGCATGGAAAGGTGGTAGCAAGCATCAGAGTTCTGCTTCTGGACAACAGAAGGTATGGACTTGCAGACTTTCAGTGGACTCTTGGACTAGTTCATAGGCAGGATCGGTGGTTTCTCAGGTGGACCCGATCCGCAAGTTGGTAGGGACAAATTGGCACCAATGGCACTTCTGGTTCTGGGTATTATTGAGAAATAAGGAGACATCATCAGTATTCTGGGAGACAGATAGAGAAAAATGGGGCAAAGATACTATCCAGGTAAAAGGTAGTATCAGATATAGGTATACTTCAGAGAGGTACAGACCCTTACGGTGCAGAGGGCGGGAAAGGAAACTTTATAGCCTGCCTGTGTTCACTAAAACTGTTGATTAGTGGCAGAACACAAATAGTTAATGTGTTTAGTATGGCATTCAGAAGAGAACACTCTTTTGTTAAATTTCACACACAACCAATATGTATTCAGGAGAGAAACTACTTCTACATACTGATTGTACTATCCACAAAATCAGGAATGGTCACTTATACTGAATGTATCTGATGGGTCCCACAAAACACACACAAACAAACAAAAGACAAAGTTTGAAGAGGCCATATATCAGATCTGTCTTGTTGGATTCAGGAGTGGACTTAATCTGCAAGTAAACACAGTATTATACAGAATAAAATTATGTATGGTATCCAAGTGGATACCAAAACAGTTTCTGTGAGCTCATATGTGCACAAATGAATAAAAGCATAGCATAGCCATTCCAGAAATAAAAAAGGTACAATCTTAAATGCTCTTTTAGAGAATCTTTTACCTCTGCAGCTAGTAAGAGAAGCTCTTTGGAGCGCATTCAAATAAAATTAAAAGTCAGAAAATATTTCTTTATAAATTATCTGGATGGCATGTATGAATGAAACCCTGATTTCATAAAAATAAACAAAATCCTAAATTTGTAATTTGCAGTCTGAAAGGGAAAAAAAAACATTCAGAAATTAATTCACAAGGTCACATATCTCCACTGTTCTGGCTATTCCATTCTTAAGACCCTCATTTATAAATTCCTTCATACTTTCTCTGAGCAAGCAGGGAAAACCACCATTTCTTCCAAAGTTGGTATATGAACAGCAGTATGCAACAACCCTGTGAATCAGAAATAAGAGACAAGCAGCACCAGTCTGATGACTGAGCAACAAATTATTCAGTTGATTCCCCTTAGTTTTTTACAAAGTACCCCTATCTGTGGTCTGAGAAGACAACACAAAACCTGCCTGACCAGAGGTCACAATAAATATAAAAGGAGTTGAAATGCAGCATTAACTTTTCTGGTTCCTAGCTCTGTTGGTATAAACACTTTGTTTTAACATTTAAGTGTCAGGACTGCTTGCTATTTGCAGAAATCTACAGATCTTACTTTGTTTTTAAGAAAAAAACCGCTTAGTGTCAATTAATGTTATCCTGTTAGTTCTAATTTTAAAACTAAAAGCTCCCTATAAAAGGGATGGAACCACATATTTTTCTATCAATCTTGCAAAAACAAACTTAATCATACTGGAATGTGGACCAATTAATTTCCTAATAACTTAAATACACTCTGAAAGTAACACTTAAGAATTTTATTTTAGCAAGCCTATCATGGAACAAACTTTTATCTAGAGACCTTATACACAAAGGGCAAAGTAACATGGAATTTGTATCAGGTAAACAACAGATTTGAGCACCCCATTAAGGCACACTTGTTTAACTCTACAGGGGGGCAGAGAAATACAGTGGAAAATGCAGGGAGAGAGAGGAGAAAGGAAAAGATCATGAATAATATTAGCCCTTAAATGTCTCTACAAAATTCTGTTAATGGAGGATGCACAAACGCATAGTTTAGGATATAAGCAGTCCAGCACTCAATCCTCAGAGATATACATTTCTTTGATCCTGTCAGTGCCCTATATATTAAGCACAAGTCTTTTAGCTGTGTTATTTTTTTTCTAAAGTTCTACCCTCCCCTCCCTACACTTTACTTAGACCTGTCAAACAACAAGATGCCTCAAAATACATATGAGCTGCACAAAGGTAAACAGAACAAAGAGGGTTCCTTTTACTGCTTCAATTCAAAGGTGTAACCAATATTTAAACTTCACAAAATAAACTTGTTTCCTGTAGTGTTTTTACATACTGATGAATATCTTCCCCTGGTGCCATCACCTTGCTAGATACATTGCTAAAATTGCGGGTGTCCCTGTATCGCTGTCTCAGGGCTTCCCAAAGCTTATTATGCATGGGACCAAACTCAGCACCATCGCTATTAGTGTTCTGTAATGTCACCCCTGGAAACCCTGCCATTCTAAAGATTTCATCTGTATTACCTCCTATCAATCTGGCTAGTAGTGCTTTCACATCGCCGACAGCTACCATGTGGTCAGATGTGATCTGCTCAAATTTAGCTATAAATGCTGAAGCTCCTTGCTGAAATCTGTGAGCTGTGTTGCAGACCCTTCCCCTATCATACACTGCTTGGAGACTGCCGCATAGGGAGGAGGGGTTTGGACTGCCTGATCATAACTACTGTTTGCCATATTATCCCATAGTCTCCACAAATTTAAATGTCTCTCCCTGCTATATTTTTTTGTCTTAGTACATTCTATCCACAACCTTAAAGCTTTTAAAATCTCTTTGTCAAAACTTCCTGACTGAGGCCACATGATGCTCGGATTTTTAGTTCCATTAACCCATTTCTGGTGGTACTTTAAAATTTCATTTCTGTAGGCCGGCACTGCCGTGGAGACCTGCTCCAATGCAGTCTGCATAACTACAACTAAACAGATTCTAATCTGAAGTCTTAAAATGAAGAGAGAGAGAGAGAGAGGGAGAGAGAGAGAGAGAGAGGGAGAGAGAGAGAGCACAAAAAAAAGAATACAAAAAACAATCCCCACAAAATGATGACGTACTTACCACGCTGTCTTCTCACCTCTCACCGTTCGCCTATCGCCAATCCGGTTGCGCCTCGCCGGACGAATACATTCTTTAAGGTCCAAACACTTTTCCTTTGGTCGGTCGCTTGTCGAGGCCCACTCATTGGATATTAGCCGTTGCAACACGTGCACTTGTTAGCAGACGGCTGACTCTGGTCCAATGCTGCAGGGCGATCGAAGTCCACTCAGGTTCAACCAGACACGGGTTCAACCGGGCGGAAACACCACTTTGTTTGTGCTTTTTGTGCCCCGCCTCCAGAGTCTAATCACGGCTGGGCACTACTCACACAAATACAATCCCCTCGACCACGGCACCTTAAAAGAACCAGACAACTGGTAGCACTATTTAGACTGCAAGAAAGACAAAAAGAGACCAAGGAAGCACTTCCTGGGGTTAACACAGGTTTATTTAATTATCCAGAGATTAGGATAAAAAAACAAGAAAATATTCAAGTATAGTCTAGTATAGAAAAGAGGAGAAAAAACATGAAAGGACAATGGAAATGATCAGGTCCGGCTCTCCATCCCCTGGCATGGGCAGAGTGCACTAGACACTGACCAACTTCTTATCTGGCAAAGACATAATATATAGAACTTTCTTTCCCTTACAAGACAAAAAGGGAGCACAAGGGGGAGGGGTTGTCACACCCCTTAGTTAGCACCTTACAGTCAGTCAGGATCTCCTGTCAATAAAATACACAGCATCTGTTTATATTTCCTTTTGAAGATGCATTTGGTCTGTTGTCCAAATGTTTTGGACAGACATTTCTCAAACCTTTAATTTATATCTTCCCTATTCTAAAAGAGGAGACAAAAGTTTATTGCTTCCAGTCGCTATAGAGGTGTTAGGTTTCTCTTGTCAATTTATGTCATGTTGCTCCCTGTCATAAAACCACTACCACTTGGTTCCACAGTGTTTGTTTCTCAGAGAGAGACAGTGTTTGATCTCTTCTGCAAGGTGTTACCTGCTATGTCTCCACATAGTTGAAAAGAAGGTAATTCTCTCCTGGATTGAAGAAGCCTTACTTCCAAGGGGCATGGGAAAAGAATTCTGTCACCTGAATTTCCCTGAGACCAGTCACACTTAATGGGTGAGATTGGGGCAATTCAGCTTTACAATTCACCTGGCTTGGCAAGAGGGGGGAGGTAAAGTGTAATTGCTATTCCTGCAAGCTCTGTTTCTCATGATTTGGAAGGAGAGAAGCCTTCATTCCTCTCTGTCCAATATGAGAAAATTAATTCTGTATATTAAATATTTGGAGGCCTTCCACCTCCTACAACATACTGGATTTTTGGGGGGGGGGGGTGTTAAAAAATGACCGGCCCCGGGTGTCAACTACCCTAGGTACGCCACTGCATCATAGGGATTTTCTACCAGCTGTTGACTGTCTACTTGTTTCTCTGCCCCTCCAGCTGACATCATAGGGGCTTTCCCCCAGCTGATTGGCTGTCTGTTTGTTTCTCCACCCCACCTGTTGACATCATAGCCAATTGACTGTCTGCTTGTTTCTGGCCCCTAAGCTGTTCTTCTCTCTCCCATGCTGATTTGCTGTTGAAAAAAGTCTCCTCCTTGCTGAAGGCCCCCCCAGCTGATATCATAGGGGCTTTCCCCTGCCAATTGGCTGTCTACTTTTTCTCTGTGCCTCTAAGCTCTTCTCTGCTGTCAGACAAGTTTTGCTATTAAAAAATGCAAGCAGAGTGCTCCTCTCAGAAGTTGCCCTCACACAATAGCAGCTCTAGACCTACTGGAAAATTTTGCATGTTAAAATTAGGCGCTCCTTTCTGTGCATCATGTGGAATGTGCATTTTAATACTAATGAGCTTATTGTAATACATTTGCATTGGATTATTGCTATAAGCTATGGCAAACAGAACCCCATTTGTGCATTAGATGCTAAATAACGTTTGCTTTAGACCAGCTCCAACTGGTCTAAAGCAAACATTGCAAGCACCGTAAGCTTTGTGCATCGGGTCTTCAGTATATTAACCATCTATATAAATAATTCTCACCTGGAAACATTCTGAAGCTCACTCTGTGGGAGGGAAACACTGAAGGCTAGTCTCTCAGCTCACTCACTCTCACTCATGCACCACTCACTGTCACTCATAGACCCGCCCTCAGCCATGCCCCTTCCGGACATAATTTGCGACCCCAACGTTCTAAATGAAGCCTCCAAACCGCTCCAAACCGTAAGTGTGAGGCTCCAGAGATATCCATTTTGCCCATAGCTCAAAAACGGAAGTGTGAGGCGTCCTGTGCCCCGCCCTCCCCTCAGAACGTCATCACAAGGAGGGAGGAGCACATTTCAGGAAACGAGATGTCCCCCTGCCTACGAAACACCCCGGACAGAGAAGCTACAGACCCAAAGAGCCTGGAGCCTGGCTGATCGAAAAGAAACCCTGCTGTTTCTTAGGTCATTGGCCTTCGCAGCAGCCCAGGTTACCACACAGCACGGAGTGCACAGAATCAGAGAAGCAGGGTAATGTTTATTCATTAAAACGTTTACAGTTTAATAAGCAAGCAAACATCCACACCGCTTTAATCAACTCCCTCCCATGGCGATTCAACTCTGCCCACGCAAACAGTCGGCCCAGCCGCTCTGCCTCTCTCCTTTGTATGTGTCTTTGTCACTTAAACAGCCAGACCCTTCCAGTGCTGACAATGTCTAACTCCTGCTCCCTCCTGCTCCCAGAGGCATTTGTTGCTGGGATTCAATCCATTTGGGAAATGTAGATTTTCCTGCAACCCACTGTGTTTTATGATGTAAACACACTGAAACAGCTCTCCCCCTCCCCCCATTTCTCCTTTTCTCTCCTTCCTGCCCTCTTCCCAGCACAAAGCTCCTGCTCCTTAAAGTCCTGATCTGTTACTTCTCTCATCTGTGCTTTCTATTTATAGGATTTCCAGTCTTTATCAAGACGGTGGGGATGCTATAAATAGAAAAGGTTACAGCAGCCTCCGCTGCTAAATCAATAGGACTTGTCTCCTAGCCAGTGGCGTAGTGGGGGGGGGGGGCGGGAGGCGCGGTCCGCCCCGGGTGTCAGCTCGGGGGTGCTCCCTGCCAGCCCCCCCCCTCGGCGCATCGACACCCCACCCAGTGCCCACCCTCCTCCATCCAACCAGCTCCCCCTACCTTTAAAAAAATATCGGAATCCGAAGCGAGGCGCAGCGCCTCGCGCCTGCACGTAAAAGAAATGTGCAGCGTCTCATCAGGCCTTCTCTCGCTTTGTCCCGCCCTCCGCTGACGCAACTTCCTATTTCCGCAAGGGCGGGACAGACAGAGCGAGGGAAGGCCCGATGAGATGCTGCACATTTCTTTTACGTGCAGGCGCAAGGCGCTGCACCTCGCTTCGGATTCCGATATTTTTTTAAAGGTAGGGAGCTGGTTGGACGGAAGAGGGTGGGCACTGGGTCGTGGGGGGGGGGGTGTCGATGCGCCGAGGGGGGGGGTATGTCATCGTGCTACACCACTGCTCCTAACCCTCTCTACTGCGTTGTCTTACCTCCTACCCACCCCCACCTTGCTAGACTGTAATTGAAATGCTTTGAAGCTTCACTTATATATACTATCAACTAACACATTTGCTTATTCCCGATCTAACGAAGAAGGGCAACCTTCGAAAGCTAATCAAGAAATGTATTAAGTTATGTCCAATAAAAAAGGTATCATCTTATTTCTTTTCCATGTTTTATTTTGTTTGATTTCTATTGATAATCTTATTAATTATGAAACGGCTCAACAGATCCTAAGTTCAGTCACTTTTCTCTTGGTTGTCTGCAAACCAAAAGGAAAAAAAGGCTTTTACCCTCTCTGAAGCTGCTAGAGAGTGTTTTTATTTTTTTTAAAACATTGCTGCTCTAAATGATCAGGCCAGCATACATTTAATAGTTTGATTGTTTTGAAGGCTAAATCCTACCAACCCTGCAACACTAAACAACCTCGAACCCCCCTGCCACCCCCAACCAGTAAAACAGCAGCAACCCTATCTCACTCTCTATGTGACACACACTCACTGATACAGGATCCCAGTTAACACCCCTCCCCCACCCCAAACTCACACACACACACACGAACACACACACAGGGCCATGCCTAGGGTCTCTGGCGCCCCCCTGCAGACTGTCAGTTGGCGCCCCCCCCCCCCCCCGTGTGGCATCTCCTTTCTCTCTTCTCCCACCCTGCCCCCTTTTTCAGCTCATTACCATAAAAGGTGAATGACAAGTGCTTTACAATTTAGGCGCAGTTCATTACGGAATACGCTTATTGAGTTATGCGTGTAAATTCTAATTTATTGCCAATTACTGCTCATTATTGCTTAAGTGCTGTTAACAACAATGTAACATTAGCCTACTAAAGATACTGTGCAAGAAGACATCCAAACAGTTCCATACTAGAGAATGACACAGGGACATTGTCTATAATGTATTTTATGCTTTACATCCGCATGGTCTTTTGGTCATATCGCACACAAATTAGTGGGCCACCCCTCTACAATAAATCTCGGATGACCACAACTGAAAAGTTACCAAGTATGTTCCTGGGACTTGCATGTTGTAGTTCCTGAGTTAGCACAGTGCAACAATGCCTGACGCCTTTTTTTTTTTTTTTAACCACCAGCTGCTCACACCACTGCCTTGGTCTATTTCTGCTACACTATGAGGGGCATAATTGAACGAAAACGTCTATCTCCATGGGCGTTTATCTCCGAGAACGGGTCCGTGAAGGGGCGGACCGAACCGTATTTTCGAAAAAAAATAGACGTCCATGTTTTATTCGACAATTCGTGAGCTGGGCGTTTTTGTTTTTCAGCGATAATGGAAAATGAAAGCGCCCAGCTCAAAAACGAATAAATCCAAGGCATTTGTTCGTGGAAGGGGCCAGGAGTTGTAGTGCACTGGTCCCCCTCACATGCCAGGACACCAACCGGGCACCCTAGGGGGCACTTTTACAAAAACAAAAAAAAAGGCAAAAGAGCTCCCAGGTGCATAGCACCCTTCCCTTGTGTGTTGAGCCCCCCAAATCCCCCTCAAACCCACTGCCCACAAGTCTACACCATTACTATAGCCCTAAGGGGTGAAGGGGGGCACCTACATGTGGGTACAGTGGGTTTGGGGGGCGGTTTGGAGGGCTCCCATTTACCAGCACAAGTGTAACAGGTGGGGGG
Source organism: Microcaecilia unicolor (assembly GCF_901765095.1). Classification (NCBI taxonomy): domain Eukaryota; kingdom Metazoa; phylum Chordata; class Amphibia; order Gymnophiona; family Siphonopidae; genus Microcaecilia; species Microcaecilia unicolor. The sequence goes on from NC_044038.1 coordinate 98,304,189, forward strand.
GGGGGGGGATGGGCCTGGTTCCACCTGCCTGAAGTCCACTGCACCCCCTAATAACTGCTCCAGGGACCTGCATACTGCTGCCAGGGAGGTGGGTATGACATTTGAGGGTAAAAATAAAAAGTTGTGAAACGGCATATTTTGTGGTGGGAGGGGGTTTGTGACCACTGGGGGAGTCAGGGGAGGTCATCCCCGACTCCCTCCAGTGGTCATCTGGTCATTTAGGGCACTTTTTGGGGCCCTATTCGTGGAAAAACAGGGTCCAGGAAAAGTGCCCTAAATTCTTGCTAAAAACGCATATTTATTTTCCATTATCGGCGAAAGGCGCCTATCTCTGATCGCCCGATAACCACGCCCCAGTTCCGCCTTCACCACGCCTTCGACATGCCCCCATCAACTTTGTCCGCATCCGCGACGGAGTGCAGTTGAAAACGTCCAAATTCGGCTTTCGATTATACCGCTTTATTCGTTTTTGTGAGATAAACGTCTATCTCCCGATTTGGGTCGCAATATAGGCGTTTTTCTTTTTCAATTATAAGCTGGTATGTGAGGTAGTGGTCTATCCCAGCCTCCTGATCCTTGGCAAGTTCTGCGTTGATAATCCCAGTCACAAGCATTCGGAGACCGGCCTCCCCTCCCCGTGAGCTGCCATCTCTATCTTCCGCGATACGGCACCTCCCCCCCAGTCAAACTCATACCTGAAGTTGCTCACGCCCACTATCAATACCATGGCTTTCGTTCTCCAGTGTCCCGTCCGTCCCCCGCTATGATAAATGCAATAATCTCTCTCCCAGACAGTCCCTCCGCACATCCCGCCTGTGGCCTTCCCTTACTGGAAACAGGAAGTTGCGTCAGAGGAGAGAGCGCGGCCGCTTCTTCGGTTTGTTGTCTGGGACTACAGTGAATCTGGAATCGGCTGCCATGGCAACTGGATGCAGTGGTGCTCCGCAAACGTATGCAAGGAAGGGTAGCCCACAGTTATGCCAGATCTATAGCTGATGTTGCTGTGGGCATATGTTAGACATGCCGATACTGGGTTACACTAATATTCTATAAGAGAACCTGGGCGCCCAGGTGCCTTTATAGAATAGGCTGTCACCACACGTCCATGGGGGACCTAAATGGAGACACCCTGTTGTAGAATTGCCCCCTTAAATTAGGCTCATCAATCTAGGCAAATGAATAGCAGTTCTAAATTTTTATGCATAACATTTAAGCTCGTAAGTTAAATTTACTTTTCAGCTGAAAACAAAGGAGCTTGTTTACTACAGTATGTTAGTAAAAGGGCTTAGCACATGCTACAGTTTCCAGTATTTATTTTTCAAGTCGTGCGCTAATGTTTGAATTAGTGTGCACAATCACTTATTGCCTCCTATTTAGGAGATACTAAGGGCTCCTGGGTGATGAATACGTTAACTAGTTAGCATGTGGTAATCAGAATGCGTTAGTTGAATAGTGTGTCCATGCCCATTTTCTGCCCCTGATGCCCCCTCCAGAAAATAAAAACAAAAACATAAATACTGCGCACTTAGCAAAGGCAAACAGGTTACTTACCACAAAATGCTTTAACGCACTTTGCAGTAAGCATTTTCATGCAGTCTAGCACTCAGGGCTTTAAGCCCTTTAGTAGACATACCCCTTAGGCTGCTAAGTTTGGCTGAAAATAGGGCATACATTTAGAAGCCTCATTTTTTTTAAATATTGGGCCCAGCATTTTTTTATTTTAATACATTTGTATAGTGAATTTAAATTAGCAGTGATCAAATGTTTCAACTTTGTTTTTGTTTTATTTTGCTAAAGATGAAGAAATAACATGTGCCAACGTTGTGTGTGCAAAATATTACATCTGTACAATGATCAATGGCAAGCCACAATGTGTCCCTGCTTCAGAAGTCACTTGTTGGGCCTGGGGAGACCCCCACTACAAAACATTTGATGGACACACATATGATTTACAGGGAACATGCACTTACACCATTGCCAAGAGCTGTGATGTCAATGGTTGGCTTCCTTTCTTCAGTGTTGAAGCGAAGAATGAAAATCGAGGTGGCTACACCCATGTTTCTTATGTGGGCCTCGTAAAAACAAAGGTTTATGAGCATGAGATTACTGCACTGGCATTTGAAAATGGCTTCGTAAGAGTAAGTGATCAGCACATATCTTAATACCCTATCCCATTCTCTTGTTTATCTGCTACTTATTCATAGGCATGGTGTGGCCTAGGAGCTACTAACAGAACTGGTGGTTGTGGCCTCTGTACTGGTCTTTGCCACATTTCAGCCAACAGCATTATTTCCCCAGTTAATTCTATCACATTTGCAAACAAAATAAAATTGGAAGCAACAGATAGCACCAAGAAACAAAGTAGTCCAAAAAGGAATTCCAAAGTTTATTAATAAAAATATGGGCATAATTTTGTTAATTAGCTTTGGAACTGCTTTTTGAACTACTTTGTTTCTTGGTTTCCTGGTGCTATCTGTTGCTTCCGTTTTGATAGGTTAGCACCCACCTTCTTGTTTGATTGGGTGTTTTCACAAAACAGAATAGAATTTACAATTATACCACACTGAGATAAAGTTGTGTCATTAACTGTATATATTATATTGTTATATGGTTGATTAGATTCCAAGAAGCCCAGAGGTTCATCAGTTCATCAAGCCTAACCTTCTAACCTTTTTCTAATTCATGACTCTCTCTCTCTCTCTCTCTCTTTCCTGGCTCCAAATCAGTCAATCATCTGCTGTCCCGAAGTCAACATCATCATACCCATCAATCATTTTTAGCTCCAAAAACAGGACTGGTTTACTTTTGAACTAGAGTTGGAACCAAGGGCAAATTGATCCAGCATTAATCTGTTGTTCTGTTTTGTTTTGTTTGTTTTTTAAATGTAATGAATCCCTTCCCCAGAAACAGAGGATATTTGTGAACCCTTAGCCTCAGAAGAAGCACCATTAGTTTATTTCTTGCTCTTGGGTGCAGAATTATCGTGGTCACATTGGTCATGGAAAGAATTGTACTAAAGACTTTGGTTTAATATTCAGTGGCGTTCCTAGGGGAGCTGACACCCGGGGTGGATCGCCTGCAGTTCCCCCCCCCCCCCGGGTGCAGTGGGCCCCCCCCCCCAGGCGAAAGAACCCCCCCCGGGTGCACGCCGCTGGGGGGGGGGGGGGGGGTGCCGTGCGCCTGTCCGCTTCGTTCGTTTCCATGCTCCCTCTGCCCCGGAACAGGAAGTAACCTGTTCCGGGGCAGAGGGAGCACAGAATGAATGTAGCGGACAGGTGCACGGCACCCCCCAGCGGTGTGCACCCGGGGCAGACCGCACCCACCGCCCCCCCTTGGTACGCCACTGTTAATATTCTGTTTCATCTATAGAAGATAACACAGCATGCAAACTAATTTGCTCCTGAAATAAAAAGAATTGCTTGCAAAATCCAACACCCATTGATATACAGGGGTCCTTTTACTAAGCTTCAGGAAAAAAGGCCCAGTGGTAGCGGTGGGGGTCGTTTTTCTGCAGACGGTAAAAGCCCCCCCCCCCCCAAATGGCTACATGGTGAGAGAATTCTTACCGCATGGCAATGCAGTGGGGAGCCCTTACTGCCATCCATTGAGGTGGCGATAAGGGCTCCTGCGCTATCCCAGCAGTAACCGGGCAGCACGTGTCGATATCCGATTACCACCAGGTTACTACTACGCAAGCCATTTCGGGGGGGATTCTTTATGCCCTGGAAATGGCACGCACTCGAGGCAGGAATACCACTGACGGCCCTGTTGGGCCAGCTGTAGTCCTTGAAGAGTGATTGTTAAGCCTGAGTTAGAGTGATGGCTGAAAATATACTGTTGGTATTAGCTGTAGCTCACTGTTGTTACAAATGTGCTGAAATGAATTCACAGAGAAGAAAAAAAAACTAAGCATAGGGAATAATCTTAAAAATTATACTGAAACAAACTGGTAAAAAAAATTAAAACACTGTCCACAAATATGTTTGAAATGTCAGCATCAACATTACAGCATTCTGATGATCTTCCTAATTTACTTACCACAGAAGTCAGACTTACCAGCCAGCAGTTCCCAACCTCTTCCTTCCGCTTTTGTGGAGAAGGACCACATCTGCTCTTCTCCTGTCCTTCAGTACTACTCCCAACTCTAGCGAAGCATTGAAATGGTCAGCCAGCAGAGCTGTTAGAACTTCCCTAAGTTCCTTCAGTACCCTCAGATCAGATGTATGCCATCTGGCCACATTGCTTTGTCCACCTGTAGTTTAGCCAGCAACTCCCGAACACAGCCCTCTGAAAATCATTCAGGGACTATCACCTGTCCATTCCTATTTGTGTTTGTGCTGCTCAAGGGGCCTTCAGCTGTGAACACAGAACAGAAATATTTGTTAAGCAATTCTACCCTATCTTTATCAGCTTCTCCATATTCCTCCCTTCACCTTCAAGTCTCACAATGCTACTTTTGCACTTCCACCTATCACTAACATGCCTAAAAAAATGTCTTGTCTGCCTCCATTTTACCATATTGGCTATTTTAACTTTCACCTGATGGTGGCCCAGCCGTTTCACTATAATGGCTTCATTAGGGGTTGTATTTCTAAATAATGATGTTGCAATGATGACTGCAAAAAGCCTCATAACTCATACAGACATTATTTACAATATTATTATCCACTCTTCCAGCATAACCTTGTGAATAAAATAGCACAATCACCAACATTCAGAAAATATACTAGTAGCATAATTTTAAGGCTTGCACACACATAACAATATAATTTTAATTGTTATATGAACTCCATCTATCTTAATTTCAATCAAAAAGGTAATTTGTTTAACATCATTTTTAAACATTCGCCACAATGACAGCTTACTGCTCCGCTCAAAAATGCCTACTTGTATTGCAAGCTAAAAATAAAACACAATAGTAACTCACAAAATTAACATAGCATAACATTCTTTCTGGCTGCTGACAAACACTTATTACAAAATGGTGCTGGCTATTTAACAAGAATGATAGATGAAAAACAACAAAGCAGTGGAATCAAATGTATTTATTGTTCCAATAAATACATTTGATTCCACTGCTTTGTTGTTTTTCATCTACTGTTTTGTAAGCAGTTGTGTGCCTTTTTTTTTTTTTTTTTTTATTTAACAAGAATGCCATCAGTGTTGCATCCAATTAAAGTGACGGCTGGAAATATACTGTTGGTATTAGCTGTAGCTCACTGTTGTTACACTTGTACTGAAATGAATTCATGGAGAAGAAAAACAACTAAGCATAGGATATAATCTTAAAAATTATACTACTTCTACTACTACTATTTAACATTTCTAAAGCGCTACCAGGGTTACGCAGTGCTGTACAATTTAACAAAGAAGGACAGTCCCTGCTCAAAGGAGCTTACAATCTAAAGGACAAAAAGTGCAGTCAATCAAATTGGGGGCAGTCTAGATTTCCTGGATAGAGGTACAATGGTTAGGTGCTGAAAGTGACATTGAAGAGGTGGGCTTTGAGCAAGGATTTGAAGGTGGGCAGTGAGGGGGCTTGGCGTATGGGCTCAGGGAGTTTATTCCAAGCATAGGGTGAGGCGAGGCAGAAAGGGCAGAGCCTGGAGAAGGGTACTGAGAGGAGGGATTTCTCCTGTGAGCGGAGGTTACGGGTAGGAGCGTAAGGGGAGATGAGGGTAGAGAGGTAATGAGGGGCTGCAGATTGAGTGCATTTGTAGGTTAGTAGGAGAAGCTTGAACTGAAACAAACTGGTAAAAAAATTAACATTGTCCATCCAGCCCAGCCCAGACTGATGTGTTATGTACTTCTACCAGCAGGAGTGCATAATCCATCGGTTTGGGCCAGTCTGGAGGGACCAAAGGAAAGCAAATTAGCAGGTAGGACCTAATTTCTCCTCTAATACAACAAAATAGGAATGCAGATTACCTTGCTGCATAATTAATAATTGGCCACAAATATCTACTATTGCCTAATTGCTAGTCTGTATTCAATGAAGATCAGTGAAAACACTGCCCTTGCTGGTTTAGAAAAATTTCCTGATTATAGTAAAAAAAAAAAAAAGTGGTCAGAATTAGGCAGGTAAATATATCCTCAGTGAACTTAAAAATGATGACATCTTGACTCTTTGGGTCTTTTAACTAACCCCCCTTTTAAAAAGCCACACTAGCAGCTGCCGGTGTGGTAATGCTGACACATGGGCTGTATTGGCATTGCCATGTGGCTTTGTAAAAAAAAAGGGGGGGGGGTAAGTGTTAAGCAGATAGTGCAGGTTTTATCATATAATAGATATTAGTGTGGCCCCGAATTAATGCCTACCATATGTTAAAAACAGCCAGTGAGGAAAAATCCTGCTCTAGGTGCTTAACACAGTGAGTGGGCATGACAGGAGTGGAGCAGAAGCATGGCCATTGCTGACAGCTGCATTTACCATCCTCTCAAGAGGAGGCTATATATGCAGCCACACTATTAGCAGTCTGGTAGCATGGTTACTTTTCAATGCAGGTGCAGCAGCGCTCCCCCCTCCCGACACTCTTTTAGATATCTGATTTCCTCCCTGAACTCTCCATAACATCCAATTCCCTCTTGGTACATACTCCCAACATCAGATGTCCTCATGGTGCATTTAATGGTGGGGGTATATGACCCAGGAGGAGATTGGATATTGAGGAGAGTGCCAATAGGGGATCAGACACCTGTGGAGAGTGTCGGGAAAGAATCTATCATTGGGAGATGAGATTGTCAGGCAGAGGAAATTGAACTTGTGGGGGGGGGGGGGGGGGGGGGAGGGTGCACTGCCAAGCACTGCTTTTATATTTTTATTTATTTATACATGGCCCAACACTCTGATGCCTGCAGTGGCATATAACGCAGCCACAGGTAATAAGGAGCTGCGTCTGTGTAGTAAAGGTAGGACAGATGCTCAACACACTCTCTGCATTTACTGCACAGTCTTTGCACTTACCATGTGATAGTTTTTGCAACTAATGTACAGTAAGTGCAAAACCTTACTGCAATTTAGTAAAAGGACTTTGTCATTTGCAAAATAATTACAGAAAATATCTACAGCCATCAATTTTTATACAATGAAAGTTCATGGAAACATTTTTGCAAAAATAAAAACAGACAAGAGAAAAATTCAGCCTTTTTACTCCATTCTTAAACCACCTACTTTTTAAAGCTCTGTAAAGCTGTGGACTTGGTCAGAGTATAATGGTAGTTCATGGCTGTTAAAGAATCATTTGGTTCACCCATTTGTAATGATGTATATAGACTAGCTGGGAGTCTCATTAGTGTCTTATCTTTTCTTCTTTAGGTAAATGGTACAAGATCATCATTGCCAATCAGCTTGAGCAGCGGGAGAGTGAAGGTGTACTATAGCGGAGGGTTTGTTGTTATTACCACTAATTACAATCTGAGAGTTTACTATGACTTTATTAGCTATCTGCTGGTGCAGTTAGACAGCAGATACTCTGAAAAGCTTTGTGGTATGTGTGGTAATTACAACAATGACCCCACTGATGATTTCAAGACTCCTTCTGGAAACTTGACTTCTGACCCTACTGAATTTGGAAAGAGCTGGAAGGTGGAAGATGGTGACAAATTCTGCTGGCATGATTGCAATGGTGTATGCAAGTCCTGCCCCTCAGGTCAGCTCAAGAAATATGAATCTGAAGACTACTGTGGCTTGATTTCTAAGACAACCGGTGGACCCTTCATCCAATGTCATGCTAAGGTTGACCCTAAAATACATCTTGAAAGTTGTGCTTATGATGTCTGCATGAACGATGGATTAAAGATAATATTGTGCCAAGCCCTGAAGGCATATGCAGACAGCTGCCAGAGACATGGAGTTACAATTTCAGAATGGAGACAGGCAGCAGGATGTCGTAAGTCAACTTTTCTGTGCTGCATTCTGTTACAATTGCTTTGCTTGAGAATCTTCATACTCAAAAGACAAGCTGGTAAATTGTCCATTGAGTTGAAAATGCCATTTGATCAGAAAATACAATTTAGATCAAGTAAATACTGAGTTTCTTGGAAAGCATCCATTTTGTTCTGTAGCAGCACAGCAGTGATATCCCTGTCTGTTAATGCATCAGGGATATATGCTGACTGCTCTGCTGGCCCTGCTGTTGCAGGCACAGAATGGAAACTGTTTAGAGTGTCGTTGGGCTGATACAATGCACAGATTATGTAAAGCACTGAGCATATTAAACCAGAAATAGATACCTTGTAGTGACGGTCATCTTTTTTTTCACCATGATGTCTTCCATCTTCCAGCTGTTGACTGCACCACCACCACCAACAGCCAGTACAAATTATGTGGCAGTGCCTGTCCAGCCACGTGTGAGGATCCATTGGCTCCTACCAAATGTACAGATCCTTGTGTGGAAACTTGTGAGTGTGCAGAAGACTTCGTGCTAAGCCATGGTCAATGTATCTCGAAGAATGACTGTGGATGCATCTTTGAAGGACGCCCCTATGCACAGAATGCAACATTTTGGGTTGATGGCAGTTGTGAGAAGCGATGCTTTTGCAATCCTGCCACCAATGAAGTTGAGTGCTGGGTCAGCAAATGTAAGACTACAGAGCAGTGTGGTATTGTCAATGGCATCAGAGGCTGCTACCCAACCAGTTATGGTGTCTGCTCAGCTGTAGGAGACCCCCACTATAAGAGCTTTGATGGTCATAGATTTAACTTCCAAGGCACTTGTGTATACCAATTTTCTGGACTATGCTCCAAGAGATCAGATCTGGTGGATTTTCAAGTCCTAGTTGAAAATGAGCACAGGGGCAGCAATGTTGTATCTTATACCAAAAATGTCTATATCAAAGCTTATAATACAAAGATTGAAATAAAGAAGAAGTACAGTGGAAGAGTGCTGGTAAGTGCATACTCTATAACTCTTATAACTGACTATAAATTTATTGGTTTAGGAGTTTCCTGGCAGCAGCTGTAGATTCTGATAGTAATAAATAAATTATAAATACAGTCCGGCCGATATTCAAAACATTTAAAACTTGCAGGAGAGGCTTCTGCCTGCTTAAATCTGCCTGTGGCTAATCGCCAATATTCAGTGGCACTTAACCAGTTAGTGTAATATATGGTAACATATATTAAATGTTTTTTTCCTGGGGTTCTGGGGGGGCTGTTCCAGGGTTTTGGTGGATGCTGCTGGCTGGAAAAGGTTTAAAGTTAGTTTGGAAATTATTAATGGAGTTAGGTGAAGTGTGAGATGTTTCTTAAATATGGTTTTATTTTTCAAGGAATAAACCATGGTTAAGTGGGGATTGTACTATAAAATGTTCCTTGCTGTTTTGGGTACAAGTCAGGTTAAAATTGACTTTGAAATTCTCTGTGTAGGAAGTTTTGCAGTAACTTTTATGGGGGGAAGGGACAGCCAAGATTCTAAACCATACATCTAAGAAAAAAACCAGTCTTTAGCTGACAAGCTGATTGGTTGAGTGATGTCAGATGTTCCTCTAGGGGGGTGAGCAGTGTTGCCAGGTGGGCGGTTTTACCGCCCAATTGGGCGGTTTTCCGCTACCCGCCGTGGGAAATTTTTGCCCGCGGCGGGTTGCGGTTTTTTGGGCTTCTTTTGTGTCTTTTGGGTGTTTTTTTAGGCATTTTTTTCGGCCACGGGGGGGGCGGGGTTAGTGATGTGGGCGGGGTCAGTGACATTCTGGGCGTGGCCGATGACGGGGGAGGCGGGGCCGATGATGGGGCGGGGCCAATGACGGCAGGGGGCGGGGTGATGACGCGTGGGTGGGGGTGTCAGGGGTGGGGTTTGAGTTTGGGCAGGTTTTGGGCTGGATTTGGGCTCCTTTGGGTGGGAAAAAAATTTTCCACCTGGCAACCCTGGGGGTGAGTTGCCAGGGAGACTGCTGAGTGAACTGAAGATGAGAGCAGGGAATGTGGGAGAGAAAAAACGTTTGCTGAGTGTGTGAAATGTAAGAAATAAAAGTGTATATTTTATGAGTTTAAAGTGAAATGTGACATTGAAAAAGGGTACTTTGATATTGAAAGTGAGCTGAGGTGAGTGTGAAGGGTGTTTCAGAGATAGAACTGGGTTCCAAGAGATAAAAAGTGAGTTACAATTTTGTGGAATGAGAGTCTGTATGCTAAGGTATTAAGTGGACACGTGGCTGCCTATTCTTGTTAGAATAGGGGAAAACAGTTGAGACTCATGTTGAGAGAGACTGGTAGAAGTGTGGGAGACTGTGATTTCTGCTGGTAGTTATACTAACTGAGAGAAACTATAAGGGTGTCTGGGAAAGAAATGTGCTAGAATTTAAAGGGCGATTAAAGGGGAAATTGAAGGTGAATCTGTTATTTGGAGAAAGAAACGTTTAGGCTGTGTCTGTGGAAAAGGTATGTTGTTTGTGAGTGCTCTGAGTTCAGTGCAAGGTTTGTCAGGTGGCAGATTAAGCCCTGCTTTTGTATGAGTGTGCTGTATTCTCCAGATTGATCTGGTAGCTGTGCAGGGAAATGTTATGTTTTTATGTGAAGTCTGTGAGATGGAATGTTGTATTACTATTTGAATATGGAATGGGTTACTATCCAGCTTATAATTGAAAAAGAAAAATGCCTATATTGCGACCCAAATCGGGAGATAGACGTTTATCTCACAAAAACGAATAAAGCGGTATAATCGAAAGCCGAATTTGGACGTTTTCAACTGCACTCCGTCGCGGATGTGGACAAAGTTGATGGGGGCGTGTCAAAGGCGTGGTGAAGGCAGAACTGGGGCGTGGTTATCGGCCGATCAGAGATAGGCGCCTTTCGCCGATAATGGAAAAAAAATATGCGTTTTTAGCGAGAATTTAGGGCACTTTTCCTGGACCCTGTTTTTCCACGAATAGGGCCCCAAAAAGTGCCCTAAATGACCAGATGACCACTGGAGGGAGTCGGGGATGACCTCCCCTGACTCCCCCAGTGGTAACAAACCCCCTCCCACCACAAAAATATGCCGTTTCACAACTTTTTATGTTCACCCTCAGATGTCATACCCACCTCCCTGGCAGCAGTATGCAGGTCACAGGAGCAGTTATTAGGGGGTGCAGTGGACGTCAGGCAGGTAGACCCAGGCCCATCCCCCCCCCCACCTGTTACACTTGTGCTGGTAAATGGGAGCCCTTCACATCGTCCCCCAAACCCACTGCACCCACATGTAGGTGCCCCCCTTCACCCCTTAGGGCTATAGTAATGGTGTAGACTTGTGGGTGGTGGGTTTTGAGGGGGATTTGGGGGGCTCAACACACAAGGGAAGGGTGCTATGCACCTGGGAGCTCTTTTACCTTTTTTTGTTTTTGTAAAAGTGCCCCCTAGGGTGCCCGGTTGGTGTCCTGGCATGTGAGGGGGACCAGTGCACTACGACTCCTGGCCCCTCCCACGAACAAATGCCTTGGATTTATTCGTTTTTGAGCTCACAAATTGTCGAATAAAACATGGACGTCTATTTTTTCCCAAAATACGGTTCAGTCCGCCCCTTCACGGACCCGTTCTTGGAGATAAACGCCCATGGAGATAGACGTTTTCGTTCGATTATGCCCCTCTATGTGAGATCCCTGAATGCAGTGCAAAATCCTTCTTCTGCAACAGTTTATAATAGGGAATTAACAGTGAGAAATAGGTTTTGTAGTGAGAAAACCTTCAACTTATTTTATTTCAATTAGAGAGTGTGGCCACAGTATTAAGAACTGATTAATGGTCACCAGAGTGGAGTCAGTTCCTGGACAAGTAGGGAGTTTAAGGTTTTGCTTCCCTGATTATTTTCCTTATAAGTGAGGTTTAGGGAGAAGAAATCGGTGAATTATCCTCTGAAGGATTCCGGCTGAGCTCCAACGCAAGAAAGACCTCACCTAAATAAATTCAAACACAGCTAAGTGACATTTGCAAAGGGTGTTGAAGGACATATAGTTTTTTTTTGTTTACAACCTTTTAAGGGAAAACTAAAGAACAGAACAACATCAAATATAAAAAAAAATCCATGTTTTCCTGACTTGCCTAAGTGTTCTGGGTTCAAGTGAGATCCTTGCACAAACATCCATAATACACATAAAAACTCAAATTCTGACATCAATAGCAAGGAAAAAGTATTAAAACAAATATCTGATTTTGATATAAAGACAATTTAAATATTTATCTGAAAAGGTTCTTTTCTGCCTTTTTAGGTGATTTTGTTGAAAGAAACAGAAAAAGTTAAGGGTATACATGTAAAACTACAATTGAATGTTGAATATGTTATTGCAGTTCTATTAAGCCACACACTAATTGTGAAATTGAGTTTATTTGAACGAAAATTTGTTTGCATTTGTATTCAATAAAGAAAAAGATAATTTGCAAATCTGGAGGTGCTGTTCTTCCAGTTCAGGAACAAATCTTAAATTTAGCTTCTTTTCCTCCTTTATTCTTTGAGAGTAAAGGACGAGGTTAGTTTATTTGTTCCACTCCCTCGGCTGTGAGTGTGTGTTCCCTGGATATTCGCCACGACTACAACAATCAGGTATCTGGGAGCACATCACTGCAGTCCAGCCGAGAGGGGTGGTAACATTAGTACCACTGAATATTCATGGTTAGCTCCTGCGCCGAAACTTGGTAACTTTTGGGTGTTCTGGGGAGGAGTTTGCAGTTATGTGGTTAAGTGCCAATATTCAGCTCTTAACCTCATAAGATAACTGCTTAAATAAGTAATAGTCCTATCTTTAAATGGTTCAGCTTATGTGATCAAGGACTGAATATTGCACTTAACTGCATAAACTTTAGTGGCCAACCTAAAACCGGATATTTAATGCCAGTACCCGGACATGACCCAGTATTCAATATCCAGAAATACAGCTGGCGGCAGACATAAAAATGCTGACCACTGCTGGCTGAATGTCGACCGGAGTATGTTTTCTTTTGGTCATTTGTTGGCTGTCAAGTCATCAAAGTTATAATCCTCACAGTTGAATATGGTGCCTCTTTCACAATGAGGATATAAAGGGAAAGAGTTAAGCAATCAGAAAAGATAAACAGGAGTCAGCACTGGAAGCTGAATCTTTAGCTGACTGAGTGCTTGGTGAGGGGCCAGAGATCCCTAGTGAGATCAAAGGCTAAACAAACACAAACACATGACCCATACCAAAAATTGAAATATGCTAAGCACAAAGACTGTACGGTAATTGTTGGGAGTGTGCCCAACATGTCCTCAACAATTACCATACTGAAAACATCACTAGCATGTGTAAAATTGGTTGCAATTAGTGCAGATGTACTTTGCATCTCCTACTGAGTAGTATGCAGTCCATATCCATTCTCCACTCATGACCTGCCTAGTTCCCAACCTCTAACTCAACATGCAGTTAAAATGCAATATAGCACACCAAAGCACCACGCCACTGCGGTAACAGATGATGTGCTTCTGCGGAAATGGTTAACAATCACTAATTCATGTATTAAGTGCTCAGAGCACTTTAGGAAAAGGGCCCAATGATGCCACATCTAGAATCATAAATTTCATGCATGAATCAGTATTGTACAGTGTATGGCAGGTGCCAGATATGATCCTGAAGACTGGATACTGAGGCATTGACTAAAACTAAACACAGAAAAAAACTAAGTTCTTACTACTGGGTCAAAGCAATAGCATATGGAACGATGACATTTTAAAATGAAGTAATCCTGACTTTACCTTCATGAATAATAGTGAAATCTTAGGAGTTACATTAGCAAGTTCTCTAACTCTTGATTCCTAAATTAATCTGCTAGTTAAAAAAAACATTTCTACTTCTAAGAAAACTCAGGCAAAATCGTACATTGCTAGATACCTCTGCTTTTTATTTAGTTGTCCAAAGTTGTCTTCTATCTATGTTGGACTACAGCAATATCATATATGCAGGCTGTCAGAGAAAAACACTTTAAGAAAATTCAAACTGTTCCAAAGTTTCAGCCTGCCTGATTTTTTTCAGCTCACAGGAATGAAAGAGTTTCTTCTCTGTTGTAAACTTACATTGGTTGCCTATCAAGGCTCGGATTCACCTCAAAGTTTGTGTGGTGGTCTTTAAGATCTTGTATGGTTTAGCTCCATTATATTTGTGTGATCTAATGCAGTTATACTTCAGTGTTGGAAAACAAAAAGCAGAAGACACACAAGGGAATGTCCAAAGTAAATCTAATTGACCCACAATTCCCGACACAGGCCATGTTTCGCCCATGAGTGGGCTGCATCAGGGGCAATATTGTGCGCAACGTTACATCCAAGGAATCAGGCAAGAGATCAGTGGAAAGATCCTCCAAGGTTATTTCTATTTTCCTTACAATCTCATTAGATCCATCTATTTTAACATACTTGATCTTTGTTGCTTTGAAAAAAAAAAGCTTGAACCTCCAAGGAAGATCAAGGTTCTGATTACAGTATGTTAAATTAGATGGATCTAATGTGGGTCAATTAGATTTACTCTGGACATTCTGTTGTGTGTCTTCTGCTTTTTGTTTTGCCATCTTGGATCTTGTAGATAGACTGCCCTGTTGCTTTCTTGGTTATATTTCAGTATACATCTTCGAGATTCTTTAATACTTCATTTTCCGAAACCTAAAGATTTGAAATACAGAGCAAGTTTTTCTTCTAGCTTTACTTATGAATCACCCGTTATCTGGAATGAGCTTCCTTCAAGTATTAGAATAATACAAAGCTATCCCCTGTTCAGGAAAACTGTAAAAACTTATCCTTATAAGACATTTTTGATTATGTAGTTATATTTTTTTTAGGAAAGTTTTCATAAAACTTATCAGTCAAGAAAGTCTTGATTATGTAACTGTTCTTTTGAGGTTTATTAAGATTTGATTGTTATTCACCAGAGATTGACTGACTGGATTTCTTTATAAGATGTGATCTACATAGAACTTGTAAGGTAATTACAGAATATAAGGTCATTTGTAATGTAAAGTAATGTAATTCTAAAACCACAGTAAGGCCATGGATGTGGTTTAACTAGAGACATAAGCACTGCTCCAGGTTATGCCTTAACCCCCAAATTCTAGATAGATGGCTTCATTGCACATGCAAACCTGGTTGTATTCTGGACATGTGCATGCAACTTAATTAGCTAACAAGCCAATCAGTGCCAATAATTTCCAATTAACAAGCACATAAATTCTTATTAATGCCAATACTAATTGGCATTAATTAGATTTCATGTGCTTGTTAATTGGCATTAATTATATTATATCTTTATTCATTTTTAATCAAATTAACAATACAGTTAGATTTGAATAAGCAATACAGAAAGGAAAATATAAATTGAAGTGGAACATTTTTTCCAAAAGAAACAAATTATCTTCTTTAAACCACAATTGGTGGGGGGTTATCTAAGCAAATATGAAGACTACAACAAAGTAGAACAAGTTAAATAGGTAATATGCTTAGCATGTATAACCTAGCTTATTAACAGTAATTTATTCATCAGGACCTACGGTTTACCAAGTTTCTTCATATTTATAAATGCCTTCAACTGTTCAGGCTGGTAGAAATGATACTTAAGACCCAAATATTTAATAACACATTTACAAGGAAAATTAAGGTAAA